>NC_092010.1:16843267-17159517 GCF_044704955.1 Pristiophorus japonicus
GCTCCCGGATTCCACAAACAGCTCCCTGATCCCAGAAACAGCTCATTGATCCCAGAACTGGAGCAAAAAGATCCCAGATCCCAGAAACAGTTCCTTCATCCCAGAAACAGCTCCCTGATCCCAGAACCGTAGCAAGCAGCTCCCTGATCCCAGAAACAGGAACAAACAGCTCCCGGATCCCAGAAACTGATCCCTGATCCCAGAAACAGCTCCTGGATACCAGAAACAGCTCCCTGATCCCAAAAACAACTCCCCGATCCCAGAAACAGCTCCTTGATCCCAGAAACAGCTCCCTGAACCCAGAATCGGAGCAAACAGCTCCCTGATCCCAGAAACAGCTCCTTGATCCCGGAACCGGAGCAAGCAGCTCCCTCATTGCAGAAACAGGAGCAAACAGCTCCCGGATCCCAGAAACAGCTCCCTGATCCCAGAAATAGCTCCCTGATCCCAGAAACAGCTCCCGGATCCCAGAAACAGATCCCTGATCCCAGAAACTGATCCCTGATCCTGGAAACAGCTCCCGGATCCCAGAAACAGATCCCTGATCCCAGAAACAGGAGCAAGCAGCTCCCGGATCCCAGAAATAGCTCCCTGATCCCAGAAATAGCTCCCGGATTCCACAAACAGCTTGCTGATCCCAGAAACAGCTCATTGATCCCAGAACTGGAGCAAAAAGATCCGAGATCCCAGAAACAGCTCCTTCATCCCAGAAACAGCTCCCTGATCCCAGAACCGGAGCAAACAGCTCCCATATCCCAGAAACAGCTCCCTGATCCCGGAACCGGAACAAGCAGCTCCCTGATCCCAGATCCAGGGGCTAACAGCTCCCTGATCCCAGAACTGGAGCAAACTGCTCCCTGATCCCAGAAAAAGTTCCCTGATCCCAGAAACAGCTCCTGGATCCCAGAAACAGATCCCTGATCCCAGAACCAGAGCAAGCTGCTCCCTCAACCCAGAAACAGGAGCAAACAGCTCCCGGATCCCAGAAACAGCTACTTGATCCAAGAAAGGGATCCGTGATAACAGAAACTGATCCCTGATCCTGGAAACAGTTCCCGGATCCCAGAAATAGCTCCCTGATCCCGTAACCGGAGCAAGCAGCTTCCTGATCCCAGAAACGGGAGCAAACAGCTCCCGGATCCCAGAAACAGATCCCTAATCCCAGAAACAGATCCCTGATCCCAGAACCAGAGCAAGCAGCTCCCTGATCCTAGAAACAGCTCCCTGATCCCGGAACCGGAGCAAGCAGCTCCCTGATCCCAGAAACAGCAACAAACAGCTCCCGGATCCCAGAAACAGCTCCCTAATACCAGAAACAGCAGCAAACAGCTCCCAGATCCCAGAAACAGATCCCTGATCCCAGAAACTGATCCCTGATCCTGGAAGCAGCTCCCGGATCCCAGAAACAGCTTCCTGATCCCAGAAACAGCTCATTTATTGCAGAAACGGGGTTCAACCAGTTCCCTGATCCCAGAAACAGCTCCCTGATCCCAGTTAAACAGCTCCTGAATCCCAGAAACACACGAGATACATGATCCCAGAAACAGATCCCTGATCCTGGAACCGGAGCAAGCAGCTCCCTGATCCCAGAAACAGGAGCAAACAGCTCCCTGATCACAGAAACAGCTCCTTGATCCCAGAAAGGGATCCCTGATCCCTGAAACTGATCCCTGATCCCGGAAACAGTTCCCGGATCCCAGAAACAGCTCCCTGATCCCAGAAACAGCTCCTGGATCCCAGAAACAGATCCTTGTTCCCAGAATTGGATCCCTGAATCCAGAAACAGCTCCCTGATCCCGGAAACAGTTCCTGGATCCCGGAAACAGCTCCCTGATCCCAGAAACCGGAGCAAACTAGGGTTGGGACAATGTGATACAGTGTGTGTGGACTTGGGTTGGGACAATGTGATGCAGTGTCTGTGAACTAGGGTAGGGGCAATGTGGTGTAACATCTGGGGGCTAGGGTTGGGACAATGTGATACAGTGTCTGTGGACTTGGGTTTGGACAATGTGATACAGTGTCTGTGGGCTAGGGTTGGGACAATGTGATGCAGTGTGTGTGGACTAGGGTTGGGGCAATGTGATACAGTGTCTGTGGACTAGGGTTGGGGCAATGTGATGTAATGTCTGTTGATTCGGCTTGGGGCAGTGTGATGCAGTGCCTGTGGACTTGGGTTGGGGCAATGTGATACAGTGTCTGTGGGCGAGGGTTGGGGCAATGTGATACAGTGATACAGTGTGTGTGGACTAGGATTGGGACAATGTGATACAGTGTCTGTGGACTAGGTTTTGGGCAATGTGATACAGTGTGTGTGGACTAGGTTTGGGACAATGTGATACAGTGTGTCTGAACTAGGGTTGGGGCAATGTGATACAGTGTCTGTGGACTACGGTTAGGGCAATGTGATACAGTGTCTGTGGACTTGATTTGGGGCAATGTGATGCAGTGTCTGTGGGCTAGGGTTGGGACAATGTGATACAGTGTCTGTGGACTAGGGTTGGGGCAATGTGATGTAATGTCTGTGGACTCAGTTTGGGAAAATGTGATTCAGTGTGTGTGGGCTAGGGTTGGGGCAATGTGATACAGTGTCTGTGGACGAGGGTTGGGACAATGTGATACAGTGTGTGTGGACAAGGGTTGGGGCAATGTGATACAGTGTCTGTGGACTCGGGTTGTGACAATGTGATACAGTGTGTGTGGACTCGGGTTGGGGCAATGTGATGCAGTGTCTGTGGACTAGGGTTTGGGCAATGTGATACAGTGTCTGTGGACTAGGATTGGGACAATGTGATACAGTGTCTGTGGGCGAGGGTTGGGGCAATGTGATACAGTGTGTGTGGACTAGGTTTGGGGCAATGTGATGCAGTCTGTCTGAACTAGGGTTGGGGCAATGTGATACAGTGTGTGTGGACTAGGGTTGGGGCAATGTGATACAGTGTGTGTGGACTAGGGTTGGGGCAATGTGATACAGTGTCTGTGGACTATGGTTGGGACAATGTGATACAGTGTGTGTGGACTTGGTTTGGGGCAATGTCATGCAGTGTCTGTGGACTAGGGTTGGGGCAATGTGATGCAGTGTCTGTGGGCCAGGGTTGGGACAATGTGATACAGTGTGTGTGGACTAGGGTTGGAGCAATGTGATACAGTGTGTGTGGACTTGGGTTGGGGCAATGTGATGCAGTGTCTGTGGGCTAGGTTTGGGGCAATGTGATACAGTGTGTGTGGGCTAGGGTTGGGACAATGTGATACAGTGTATGTGGACTAGGGTTGGGCCAATGTGATACTGTGTCTGTGGGCTCGGGTTGGGGCAATGTGATGCAGTGTCTGTGGACTAGGGTTGGGACAATGTGATGCAGTGTCTGTGGACTAGGGTTGGGGCAATGTGATACAGTGTGTGCGGACGAGGGTTCGGACAATGTGATGTAGTGTTTGTGGGCTAGGTTTGGGACAATGTGATGTAATGTCTGTGGACTAGACTTGGGATATTGTGATACAGTGTCTGTGGACTAGGTTTTGGGCAATGTGATACAGTGTGTGTGGACTAGGTTTGGGACAATGTGATACAGTGTGTCTGAACTAGGGTTGGGGCAATGTGATACAGTGTCTGTGGACTACGGTTAGGGCAATGTGATACAGTGTCTGTGGACTTGATTTGGGGCAATGTGATGCAGTGTCTGTGGACGAGGGTTGGGGCAATGTAATGTAATGTCTGTGGGCTAGGGTTGGGACAATGTGATACAGTGTCTGTGGACTAGGGTTGGGGCAATGTGATGTAATGTCTGTGGACTAGGGATGGGGCAATGTGATACAGTGTGTGTGGACTAGGGTTGGGGCAATATGATGTAATGTCTGTGGACTCAGTTTGGGAAAATGTGATTCAGTGTGTGTGGGCTAGGGTTGGGGCAATGTGATACAGTGTCTGTGGACGAGGGTTGGGACAATGTGATACAGTGTGTGTGGACAAGGGTTGGGGCAATGTGATACAGTGTCTGTGGACTCGGGTTGTGACAATGTGATACAGTGTGTGTGGACTCGGGTTGGGGCAATGTGATGCAGTGTCTGTGGACTAGGGTTTGGGCAATGTGATACAGTGTCTGTGGACTAGGATTGGGACAATGTGATACAGTGTCTGTGGGCGAGGGTTGGGGCAATGTGATACAGTGTGTGTGGACTAGGTTTGGGGCAATGTGATGCAGTCTGTCTGAACTAGGGTTGGGGCAATGTGATACAGTGTGTGTGGACTAGGGTTGGGGCAATGTGATACAGTGTGTGTGGACTAGGGTTGGGGCAATGTGATACAGTGTCTGTGGACTATGGTTGGGACAATGTGATACAGTGTGTGTGGACTTGGTTTGGGGCAATGTCATGCAGTGTCTGTGGACTAGGGTTGGGGCAATGTGATGCAGTGTCTGTGGGCCAGGGTTGGGACAATGTGATACAGTGTGTGTGGACTAGGGTTGGAGCAATGTGATACAGTGTGTGTGGACTTGGGTTGGGGCAATGTGATGCAGTGTCTGTGGGCGAGGTTTGGGGCAATGTGATACAGTGTGTGTGGGCTAGGGTTGGGACAATGTGATACAGTGTATGTGGACTAGGGTTGGGCCAATGTGATACTGTGTCTGTGGGCTCGGGTTGGGGCAATGTGATGCAGTGTCTGTGGACTAGGGTTGGGACAATGTGATGCAGTGTCTGTGGACTAGGGTTGGGGCAATGTGATACAGTGTGTGCGGACGAGGGTTCGGACAATGTGATGTAGTGTTTGTGGGCTAGGTTTGGGACAATGTGATGTAATGTCTGTGGACTAGACTTGGGATATTGTGATACAGTGTGTGTGGGCTAGGGTTGTGGCAATGTGATACAGTTTCTTTGGACTAGGATTGGGACAATGTGATGCAGTGTCTGTGGACTAGGGTAGGGGCAATGTGATGCAGTGTCTGTGGACTAGGGTTGGGGCAATGTGATGCAGTATCTGTGGACGAGGGTTGGGACAATATGATGCATTGTATGTGGACTAGATTTGGGATATTGTGAGACAGTGTGTGTGGGCTAGGGTTGTGGCTCTGTGATACAGTGTCTTTGGACTAGGATTGGGACAATGTGATGCAGTGTATGTGGACTCGGGTTGGGGCAATGTGATACAGTGTGTGTGGGCGAGGGTTGGGACAATGTGATACAGTGTATGTGGACTAGGGTTGGGCCAATGTGATACAGTGTCTGTGGGCACGGGTTGGGGCAATGTGATGCAGTGTCTGTGGACTTGGGTTGGGACAATGTGATGCAGTGTCTGGACTAGGGTTGGGACAATGTGACACAGTGTCTGTGGACTAGGGTTGGGGCAATGTGATGCAGTGTCTGTGGACTAGGGTTGGGGCAATGTGATACAGTGTGTGCGGACGAGGGTTGGGACAATGTGATGCAGTTTCTGTGTACTCGGGTTGGGGCAATGTGATACAGTGTCTGTGGACTAGGGTTGGGACAATGTGATACAGTGTGTGTGGGCGAGGGTTGGGACAATGTGATACAGTGCATGTGGATTATGGTTGGGCCAATGTGATACAGTGTCTGTGGGCTCGGGTTGGGGCAATGTGATGCAGTGTCTGTGGACTCGGGTTGGGGCAATGTGATGCAGTGTCTGTGGACTAGGGTTGGGGCAATGTGATACAGTGTCTGTGGACTAGGGTTGGGGCAATGTGATACAGTGTGTGCGGACGAGGGTTGGGACAATGTGATGTCGTGTCTGTGGGCTAGGGTTGGGACAATGTGATACAGTGTCTGTGGACTAGGGTTGGGACAATGTGATACAGTGTCTGTGGACTAGGGTTGGGGCAATGTGATGCAGTGTCTGTGGCCTAGGGTTGGGGCAATGTGATGCAGTATCTGTGGACTAGGGTTGGGACAATGTGATGCAGTGTATGTGGACTAGGCTTGGGATATTGTGATACAGTGTCTGTGGACTAGGGTTGGGCCAACGTGATACAGTGTCTGTGAACTTGGGTTGGGACAATGTGATGCAGTGTCTGTGGACTAGGGTTGGGGCAATGTGATACAGTGTGTGTGGACTCGGGTTGGGGCAATGTGATGTAATGTCTGTGGACTAGGGTTGGGACAATGTGATACAGTGTGTGTGGACGAGGGTTGGGACAATGTGATGCAGTGTGTGTGGACTCAGGTTGGGGCAATGTGAAACAGTGTGCGTGGACTTGGGTTGGGGCAATGTGATTTAATGTCGATGGTCTAGGGTTAAGGCAATGTGATACAGTGTGTGTGGACTAGGGTTTGGGCAATGTGATACAGTGTCTGTGGACTAGGGTTGGGCAATGTGATGCAGTGTCTGTTTACTAGGGTTGGGGCAATGTGATGTAATGTCTGTGGACTCGGGTTGCGACAATGTGATACAGTGTCTGTGGACGAGGCTTGGGACAATGTCATACAGTGTGTGTGTACTAGGGTTGGGGCAATGTGATGCAGTGTCTGTGGACTTGGGTTGGGGCAATGTGATACAGTGTCTGTGGACTAGGGTTGTGGCCATATGATGCAGTGTCTGTGGACTAGGGTTGGGACAATGTGAAACAGAGTGTGTGGGCTAGGGTTTAGGCAATGTGATTTAATGTCTGTGGACTAGGGTTGGGGCAATGTGATACAGTGTGTGTGGGCTAGTTTTGGGGCAATGTGATGCAGTGTCTGTGGACTCGGGTTGGGGCAATGTGATGCAGTGTCTGTGGACTAGGGTTGGGGCAATGTGATACAGTGTGTGTGGGCTAGGGTTGGGGCAATGTGATGCAGTGTCTGTGGACTCGGGTTGGGGCAATGTGATTTAATGTCTGTAGACTAGGGTTGGGGCAATGTGATGCAGTGTGTGTGAACTCGGGTTGGGGCAAAGTGATGTAATGTCTGTGGACTAGGGTTGGGGCAATGTGATGCAGTGTCTGTGGGACAGGGTTGGGACAATGTGATACAGTGTGTGTGGACTCGGGTTGGGGCAATGTGATACAGTGTGTGTGGACTTGGGTTGGGGCAATGTGATGCAGTGTCTGTGGGCTAGGTTTGGGGCAATGTGATACAGTGTCTGTGGACTAGGGTTGGGGCAATGTGATACGGTGTCTGTGGACAAGGGTTGGGGCAATGTGATACAGTGTCTGTGGACTATGGTTGGGGCAATGTGTTACAGTGTCTGTGGACTAGGGTTGGGGCAATGAGATACAGTGTGTGTGGGCTCGGGTTGGGACAATGTGATGCAGTGTCTGTGGACTAGAATTTGGACAATGTGATGCAGTGTATGTGGACTAGGGTTGGGGCAATGTGATGCAGTATCTGTGGACTAGGGTTGGGACAATGTGATGCAGTGTTTGTGGACTAGACTTGGGATGTTGTGATACAGTGTGTGTGGGCTAGGGTTGTGGCAATGTGATACAGTGTCTTTGGACGAGGATTGGGACAATGTGATGCAGCGTATGTGGACTAGGGTTGGAGCAATGTGATACAGTGTGTGTGGGCTAGGGTTGGGACAATGTGATACAGTGCATGTGGACGAGGGTTGGGCCAATGTGATACTGTGTCTGTGGGCTCGGGTTGGGGCAATGTGATGCAGTGTCTGTGGACTAGGGTTGGGACAATGTGATGCAGTGTCTGTGGACTAGGGTTGGGGCAATGTGATACAGTGTGTGCGGACGAGGGTTGGGACAATGTGATGTAGTGTCTGTGGGCTAGGGTTGGGACAATGTGATGTAATCTCTGTGGACTCGGGTTGGGACAATGTGATACAGTGTCTGTGGACTAGGGTTGGGGCAATGTGATGCAGTGTCTGTGGACGAGGGTTGGGGCAATGTGATGCAGTATCTGTGGACTAGGGTTGGGACAATGTGATGCAGTGTATGTTGACTAGTCTTGGGATATTGTGATACAGTGTGTGTGGGCTCGGGTTGTGGCAATGTGATACAGTGTCTTTGGACTCGGATTGGGACAATGTGATGCAGTGTATGTGGACTAGGGTTGGGGCAATGTGATGCAGTGTGTGTGGACTAGGGTTGGGACAATGTGAAACAGTGTGTGTGGACTTGGGTTGGGGCAATGTGATTTAATGTCTATGGTCTAGGGTTAAGGCAATGTGATACAGTGTGTGTGGACTAGGGTTGGGGCAATGTGATGCAGTGTCTGTGGACGAGGGTTGGGGCAATGTGATGCAGTGTCTGTGGACTAGGGTTGGGGCAATGTGATGCAGTGTCTGTGGACTAGGGTTGAGGCAATGTGACACAGTGTCTGTGGACGAGGATTGGGACAATGTGATACAGTGTGTGTGTACTCGGGTTGGGGCAATGTGATGCAGTGTCTGTGGACTCGGGTTGGGGCAATGTGATACAGTGATGTGGACTAGGGTTGGGGCCATGTGATGCAGTGTCTGTGGACTGGGGTTGGGGCAATGTGATACAGTGTCTGTGGACTAGGGTTGGGACAATGTGATACAGTGTCTGTGGACAAGGGTTGGGACAATGTAATACAGTGTGTGTGGACTTGGTTTGGGGCAATGTGATACAGTGTCTGTAGACTAGGTTTGGGGCAATGTGATACAGTGTCTGTGGACTAGGGTTGGGGCAATGTGATATAGTGTGTGTGGACTAGGGTTGGGGCAATGTGATGCAGTGTGTGTGAACTCGGGTTGGGGCAAAGTGATGTAATGTCTGTGGACTAGGGTTGGGACAATGTGATACAGTGTGTGTGGACTAGGGTTGGGGCAATGTGATACGGTGTCTGTGGACAAGGGTTGGGGCAATGTGATACAGTGTCTGTGGACTATGGTTGGGGCAATGTGTTACAGTGTCTGTGGACTCGGGTTCCGGCAATGAGATACAGTGTGTGTGGGCTCGGGTTGGGACAATGTGATGCAGTGTCTGTGGACTAGGATTGGGACAATATGATGCAGTGTATGTGGACTAGGGTTGGGGCAATGTGATGCAGTATCTGTGGACTCGGGTTCGGACAATGTGATGCAGTGTATGTGGACTAGACTTGGGATGTTGTGATACAGTGTGTGTGGGCTAGGGTTGTGGCAATGTGATACAGTGTCTTTGGACTAGGATTGGGACAATGTGATGCAGTGTATGAGGACTAGGGTTGGAGCAATGTGATACAGTGTGTGTGGGCTAGGGTTGGGACAATGTGATACAGTGTATGTGGACTAGGATTGGGCCAATGTGATACTGTGTCTGTGGGCTCGGGTTGGGGCAATGTGATGCAGTGTCTGTGGACTAGGGTTGGGACAATGTGATGCAGTGTCTGTGGACTAGGGTTGGGGCAATGGGATACAGTGTGTGCGGACGAGGGTTGGGACAATGTGATGTCGTGTCTGTGGGCTAGGGTTGGGACAATGTGATACAGTGTGTGTGGACTCGACTTGGGAAATTGGGAGACAGTGTGTGTGGGCGAGGGTTGTGGCAATGTGATGCAGTGTCTTTGGACTAGGATTTGGACAATGTGATGCAGTGTGTGTGGGCGAGGGTTGGGACAATGTGATACAGTGTAAGTGGACTAGGGTTGGGCCAATGTGATACAGTGTCTGTGGGCTCGGATTGGGGCAATGTGATGCAGTGTCTGTGGACTAGGGTTGGGGCAATGTGATACAGTGTGTGTGGACTAGGGTTGGGCCAATGTGATACAGTGTCTGTGGGCTCGGATTGGGGCAATGTGATGCAGTGTCTGTGGACTAGGGTTGGGGCAATGTGATACAGTGTGTGTGGACTCGGTTGGGGCAATGTGATGCAGTGTCTGTGGACTAGGGTTGGGGCAATGTGATGCAGTATCTGTGGACTAGGTTTGGGACAATATGATGCAGTGTATGTGGACTAGGGTTTGGGCAATGTGATACAGTGTGTGTGGACTAGGGTTGGGCAAACGTGATACAGTGTCTGTGAACTAGGGTTGGGACAATGTGATGCAGTGTCTGTGGACTAGGGTTGGGGCAATGTGATACAGTGTGTGTGGACAAGGGTTGGGGCAATGTGATGCAATGTCTGTGGACTAGGGTTGGGACAATGTGATACAGTGTGTGTGGACGAGGGTTTGGACAATGTGATGCAGTGTGTGTGGACTCGGGTTGGGGCAATGTGATGCAGCGTCTGTGGACTAGGGTTGGGGCAATGTGATACAGTGTGTGTGGGCTAGGGTTGGGGCAATGTGATGCAGTGTCTGTGGACTTGGGTTGGGGCAATGTGATTTAATGTCTGTGGACTAGGGTTGGGGCAATGTGATGCAGTGTCTGTGGACTAGGGTTGGGGCAATGTGATTTAATGTCTGTGGACTAGGGTTGGGGCAATGTGATACAGTGTGTGTGGGCTCGGGTTGGGGCAATGTGATGCAGTGTCTATGGACGAGGGTTGGGGCAATGTGATGCAGTGTCTGTGGAATGGGTTGGAGCCATGTGATGCAGTGTCTGTGGACTAGGGTTGAGGCAATGTGATACAGTGTCTGTGGACGAGGGTTGGGGCAATGTGATACAGTGATGTGGACTAGGGTTGGGGCCATGTGATGCAGTGTCTGTGGACTAGGGTTGGGGCAATGTGATACAGTGTCTGTGGACTAGGGTTGGGACAATGTGATACAGTGTCTGTGGACGAGGGTTGGGCCAATGTGATACTGTGTCTGTGGGCTCGGGTTGGGGCAATGTGATGCAGTGTCTGTGGACTAGGGTTGGGACAATGTGATGCAGTGTCTGTGGACTAGGGTTGGGGCAATGTGATACAGTGTGTGCGGACGAGGGTTCGGACAATGTGATGTAGTGTTTGTGGGCTAGGTTTGGGACAATGTGATGTAATGTCTGTGGACTAGACTTGGGATATTGTGATACAGTGTCTGTGGACTAGGTTTTGGGCAATGTGATACAGTGTGTGTGGACTAGGTTTGGGACAATGTGATACAGTGTGTCTGAACTAGGGTTGGGGCAATGTGATACAGTGTCTGTGGACTACGGTTAGGGCAATGTGATACAGTGTCTGTGGACTTGATTTGGGGCAATGTGATGCAGTGTCTGTGGACGAGGGTTGGGGCAATGTAATGTAATGTCTGTGGGCTAGGGTTGGGACAATGTGATACAGTGTCTGTGGACTAGGGTTGGGGCAATGTGATGTAATGTCTGTGGACTAGGGATGGGGCAATGTGATACAGTGTGTGTGGACTAGGGTTGGGGCAATATGATGTAATGTCTGTGGACTCAGTTTGGGAAAATGTGATTCAGTGTGTGTGGGCTAGGGTTGGGGCAATGTGATACAGTGTCTGTGGACGAGGGTTGGGACAATGTGATACAGTGTGTGTGGACAAGGGTTGGGGCAATGTGATACAGTGTCTGTGGACTCGGGTTGTGACAATGTGATACAGTGTGTGTGGACTCGGGTTGGGGCAATGTGATGCAGTGTCTGTGGACTAGGGTTTGGGCAATGTGATACAGTGTCTGTGGACTAGGATTGGGACAATGTGATACAGTGTCTGTGGGCGAGGGTTGGGGCAATGTGATACAGTGTGTGTGGACTAGGTTTGGGGCAATGTGATGCAGTCTGTCTGAACTAGGGTTGGGGCAATGTGATACAGTGTGTGTGGACTAGGGTTGGGGCAATGTGATACAGTGTGTGTGGACTAGGGTTGGGGCAATGTGATACAGTGTCTGTGGACTATGGTTGGGACAATGTGATACAGTGTGTGTGGACTTGGTTTGGGGCAATGTCATGCAGTGTCTGTGGACTAGGGTTGGGGCAATGTGATGCAGTGTCTGTGGGCCAGGGTTGGGACAATGTGATACAGTGTGTGTGGACTAGGGTTGGAGCAATGTGATACAGTGTGTGTGGACTTGGGTTGGGGCAATGTGATGCAGTGTCTGTGGGCGAGGTTTGGGGCAATGTGATACAGTGTGTGTGGGCTAGGGTTGGGACAATGTGATACAGTGTATGTGGACTAGGGTTGGGCCAATGTGATACTGTGTCTGTGGGCTCGGGTTGGGGCAATGTGATGCAGTGTCTGTGGACTAGGGTTGGGACAATGTGATGCAGTGTCTGTGGACTAGGGTTGGGGCAATGTGATACAGTGTGTGCGGACGAGGGTTCGGACAATGTGATGTAGTGTTTGTGGGCTAGGTTTGGGACAATGTGATGTAATGTCTGTGGACTAGACTTGGGATATTGTGATACAGTGTGTGTGGGCTAGGGTTGTGGCAATGTGATACAGTTTCTTTGGACTAGGATTGGGACAATGTGATGCAGTGTCTGTGGACTAGGGTAGGGGCAATGTGATGCAGTGTCTGTGGACTAGGGTTGGGGCAATGTGATGCAGTATCTGTGGACGAGGGTTGGGACAATATGATGCATTGTATGTGGACTAGATTTGGGATATTGTGAGACAGTGTGTGTGGGCTAGGGTTGTGGCTCTGTGATACAGTGTCTTTGGACTAGGATTGGGACAATGTGATGCAGTGTATGTGGACTCGGGTTGGGGCAATGTGATACAGTGTGTGTGGGCGAGGGTTGGGACAATGTGATACAGTGTATGTGGACTAGGGTTGGGCCAATGTGATACAGTGTCTGTGGGCACGGGTTGGGGCAATGTGATGCAGTGTCTGTGGACTTGGGTTGGGACAATGTGATGCAGTGTCTGGACTAGGGTTGGGACAATGTGACACAGTGTCTGTGGACTAGGGTTGGGGCAATGTGATGCAGTGTCTGTGGACTAGGGTTGGGGCAATGTGATACAGTGTGTGCGGACGAGGGTTGGGACAATGTGATGCAGTTTCTGTGTACTCGGGTTGGGGCAATGTGATACAGTGTCTGTGGACTAGGGTTGGGACAATGTGATACAGTGTGTGTGGGCGAGGGTTGGGACAATGTGATACAGTGCATGTGGATTATGGTTGGGCCAATGTGATACAGTGTCTGTGGGCTCGGGTTGGGGCAATGTGATGCAGTGTCTGTGGACTCGGGTTGGGGCAATGTGATGCAGTGTCTGTGGACTAGGGTTGGGGCAATGTGATACAGTGTCTGTGGACTAGGGTTGGGGCAATGTGATACAGTGTGTGCGGACGAGGGTTGGGACAATGTGATGTCGTGTCTGTGGGCTAGGGTTGGGACAATGTGATACAGTGTCTGTGGACTAGGGTTGGGACAATGTGATACAGTGTCTGTGGACTAGGGTTGGGGCAATGTGATGCAGTGTCTGTGGCCTAGGGTTGGGGCAATGTGATGCAGTATCTGTGGACTAGGGTTGGGACAATGTGATGCAGTGTATGTGGACTAGGCTTGGGATATTGTGATACAGTGTCTGTGGACTAGGGTTGGGCCAACGTGATACAGTGTCTGTGAACTTGGGTTGGGACAATGTGATGCAGTGTCTGTGGACTAGGGTTGGGGCAATGTGATACAGTGTGTGTGGACTCGGGTTGGGGCAATGTGATGTAATGTCTGTGGACTAGGGTTGGGACAATGTGATACAGTGTGTGTGGACGAGGGTTGGGACAATGTGATGCAGTGTGTGTGGACTCAGGTTGGGGCAATGTGAAACAGTGTGCGTGGACTTGGGTTGGGGCAATGTGATTTAATGTCGATGGTCTAGGGTTAAGGCAATGTGATACAGTGTGTGTGGACTAGGGTTTGGGCAATGTGATACAGTGTCTGTGGACTAGGGTTGGGCAATGTGATGCAGTGTCTGTTTACTAGGGTTGGGGCAATGTGATGTAATGTCTGTGGACTCGGGTTGCGACAATGTGATACAGTGTCTGTGGACGAGGCTTGGGACAATGTCATACAGTGTGTGTGTACTAGGGTTGGGGCAATGTGATGCAGTGTCTGTGGACTTGGGTTGGGGCAATGTGATACAGTGTCTGTGGACTAGGGTTGTGGCCATATGATGCAGTGTCTGTGGACTAGGGTTGGGACAATGTGAAACAGAGTGTGTGGGCTAGGGTTTAGGCAATGTGATTTAATGTCTGTGGACTAGGGTTGGGGCAATGTGATACAGTGTGTGTGGGCTAGTTTTGGGGCAATGTGATGCAGTGTCTGTGGACTCGGGTTGGGGCAATGTGATGCAGTGTCTGTGGACTAGGGTTGGGGCAATGTGATACAGTGTGTGTGGGCTAGGGTTGGGGCAATGTGATGCAGTGTCTGTGGACTCGGGTTGGGGCAATGTGATTTAATGTCTGTAGACTAGGGTTGGGGCAATGTGATGCAGTGTGTGTGAACTCGGGTTGGGGCAAAGTGATGTAATGTCTGTGGACTAGGGTTGGGGCAATGTGATGCAGTGTCTGTGGGACAGGGTTGGGACAATGTGATACAGTGTGTGTGGACTCGGGTTGGGGCAATGTGATACAGTGTGTGTGGACTTGGGTTGGGGCAATGTGATGCAGTGTCTGTGGGCTAGGTTTGGGGCAATGTGATACAGTGTCTGTGGACTAGGGTTGGGGCAATGTGATACGGTGTCTGTGGACAAGGGTTGGGGCAATGTGATACAGTGTCTGTGGACTATGGTTGGGGCAATGTGTTACAGTGTCTGTGGACTAGGGTTGGGGCAATGAGATACAGTGTGTGTGGGCTCGGGTTGGGACAATGTGATGCAGTGTCTGTGGACTAGAATTTGGACAATGTGATGCAGTGTATGTGGACTAGGGTTGGGGCAATGTGATGCAGTATCTGTGGACTAGGGTTGGGACAATGTGATGCAGTGTTTGTGGACTAGACTTGGGATGTTGTGATACAGTGTGTGTGGGCTAGGGTTGTGGCAATGTGATACAGTGTCTTTGGACGAGGATTGGGACAATGTGATGCAGCGTATGTGGACTAGGGTTGGAGCAATGTGATACAGTGTGTGTGGGCTAGGGTTGGGACAATGTGATACAGTGCATGTGGACGAGGGTTGGGCCAATGTGATACTGTGTCTGTGGGCTCGGGTTGGGGCAATGTGATGCAGTGTCTGTGGACTAGGGTTGGGACAATGTGATGCAGTGTCTGTGGACTAGGGTTGGGGCAATGTGATACAGTGTGTGCGGACGAGGGTTGGGACAATGTGATGTAGTGTCTGTGGGCTAGGGTTGGGACAATGTGATGTAATCTCTGTGGACTCGGGTTGGGACAATGTGATACAGTGTCTGTGGACTAGGGTTGGGGCAATGTGATGCAGTGTCTGTGGACGAGGGTTGGGGCAATGTGATGCAGTATCTGTGGACTAGGGTTGGGACAATGTGATGCAGTGTATGTTGACTAGTCTTGGGATATTGTGATACAGTGTGTGTGGGCTCGGGTTGTGGCAATGTGATACAGTGTCTTTGGACTCGGATTGGGACAATGTGATGCAGTGTATGTGGACTAGGGTTGGGGCAATGTGATGCAGTGTGTGTGGACTAGGGTTGGGACAATGTGAAACAGTGTGTGTGGACTTGGGTTGGGGCAATGTGATTTAATGTCTATGGTCTAGGGTTAAGGCAATGTGATACAGTGTGTGTGGACTAGGGTTGGGGCAATGTGATGCAGTGTCTGTGGACGAGGGTTGGGGCAATGTGATGCAGTGTCTGTGGACTAGGGTTGGGGCAATGTGATGCAGTGTCTGTGGACTAGGGTTGAGGCAATGTGACACAGTGTCTGTGGACGAGGATTGGGACAATGTGATACAGTGTGTGTGTACTCGGGTTGGGGCAATGTGATGCAGTGTCTGTGGACTCGGGTTGGGGCAATGTGATACAGTGATGTGGACTAGGGTTGGGGCCATGTGATGCAGTGTCTGTGGACTGGGGTTGGGGCAATGTGATACAGTGTCTGTGGACTAGGGTTGGGACAATGTGATACAGTGTCTGTGGACAAGGGTTGGGACAATGTAATACAGTGTGTGTGGACTTGGTTTGGGGCAATGTGATACAGTGTCTGTAGACTAGGTTTGGGGCAATGTGATACAGTGTCTGTGGACTAGGGTTGGGGCAATGTGATATAGTGTGTGTGGACTAGGGTTGGGGCAATGTGATGCAGTGTGTGTGAACTCGGGTTGGGGCAAAGTGATGTAATGTCTGTGGACTAGGGTTGGGACAATGTGATACAGTGTGTGTGGACTAGGGTTGGGGCAATGTGATACGGTGTCTGTGGACAAGGGTTGGGGCAATGTGATACAGTGTCTGTGGACTATGGTTGGGGCAATGTGTTACAGTGTCTGTGGACTCGGGTTCCGGCAATGAGATACAGTGTGTGTGGGCTCGGGTTGGGACAATGTGATGCAGTGTCTGTGGACTAGGATTGGGACAATATGATGCAGTGTATGTGGACTAGGGTTGGGGCAATGTGATGCAGTATCTGTGGACTCGGGTTCGGACAATGTGATGCAGTGTATGTGGACTAGACTTGGGATGTTGTGATACAGTGTGTGTGGGCTAGGGTTGTGGCAATGTGATACAGTGTCTTTGGACTAGGATTGGGACAATGTGATGCAGTGTATGAGGACTAGGGTTGGAGCAATGTGATACAGTGTGTGTGGGCTAGGGTTGGGACAATGTGATACAGTGTATGTGGACTAGGATTGGGCCAATGTGATACTGTGTCTGTGGGCTCGGGTTGGGGCAATGTGATGCAGTGTCTGTGGACTAGGGTTGGGACAATGTGATGCAGTGTCTGTGGACTAGGGTTGGGGCAATGGGATACAGTGTGTGCGGACGAGGGTTGGGACAATGTGATGTCGTGTCTGTGGGCTAGGGTTGGGACAATGTGATACAGTGTGTGTGGACTCGACTTGGGAAATTGGGAGACAGTGTGTGTGGGCGAGGGTTGTGGCAATGTGATGCAGTGTCTTTGGACTAGGATTTGGACAATGTGATGCAGTGTGTGTGGGCGAGGGTTGGGACAATGTGATACAGTGTAAGTGGACTAGGGTTGGGCCAATGTGATACAGTGTCTGTGGGCTCGGATTGGGGCAATGTGATGCAGTGTCTGTGGACTAGGGTTGGGGCAATGTGATACAGTGTGTGTGGACTAGGGTTGGGCCAATGTGATACAGTGTCTGTGGGCTCGGATTGGGGCAATGTGATGCAGTGTCTGTGGACTAGGGTTGGGGCAATGTGATACAGTGTGTGTGGACTCGGTTGGGGCAATGTGATGCAGTGTCTGTGGACTAGGGTTGGGGCAATGTGATGCAGTATCTGTGGACTAGGTTTGGGACAATATGATGCAGTGTATGTGGACTAGGGTTTGGGCAATGTGATACAGTGTGTGTGGACTAGGGTTGGGCAAACGTGATACAGTGTCTGTGAACTAGGGTTGGGACAATGTGATGCAGTGTCTGTGGACTAGGGTTGGGGCAATGTGATACAGTGTGTGTGGACAAGGGTTGGGGCAATGTGATGCAATGTCTGTGGACTAGGGTTGGGACAATGTGATACAGTGTGTGTGGACGAGGGTTTGGACAATGTGATGCAGTGTGTGTGGACTCGGGTTGGGGCAATGTGATGCAGCGTCTGTGGACTAGGGTTGGGGCAATGTGATACAGTGTGTGTGGGCTAGGGTTGGGGCAATGTGATGCAGTGTCTGTGGACTTGGGTTGGGGCAATGTGATTTAATGTCTGTGGACTAGGGTTGGGGCAATGTGATGCAGTGTCTGTGGACTAGGGTTGGGGCAATGTGATTTAATGTCTGTGGACTAGGGTTGGGGCAATGTGATACAGTGTGTGTGGGCTCGGGTTGGGGCAATGTGATGCAGTGTCTATGGACGAGGGTTGGGGCAATGTGATGCAGTGTCTGTGGAATGGGTTGGAGCCATGTGATGCAGTGTCTGTGGACTAGGGTTGAGGCAATGTGATACAGTGTCTGTGGACGAGGGTTGGGGCAATGTGATACAGTGATGTGGACTAGGGTTGGGGCCATGTGATGCAGTGTCTGTGGACTAGGGTTGGGGCAATGTGATACAGTGTCTGTGGACTAGGGTTGGGACAATGTGATACAGTGTCTGTGGACGAGGGTTGGGACAATGTAATACAGTGTGTGTGGACTTGGGTTGGGGCAATGTGATACAGTGTCTGTGGACTAGGGTTGGGGCAATGTGATACAGTGTCTGTGGACTAGGGTTGGGGCAATGTGATATAGTGTGTGTGGACTAGGGTTGGGGCAATGTGATGCAGTGTGTGTGAACTCGGGTTGGGGCAAAGTGATGTAATGTCTGTGGACTCGTGTTGGGACAATGTGATACAGTCTGTGAGGACTAGGGTTGGGGCAATGTGATGCAGTGTCTGTGGGCCAGGGTTGGGACAATGTGATACAGTGTGTGTGGACTAGGGTTGGGGCAATGTGATACAGTGTGTGTGGACTTGGTTTGGGGCAATGTAATGCAGTATCTGTGGACGAGGGTTGGGACAATGTGATGCAGTGTATGTGGACTAGGCTTGGGATATTGTGATACAGTGTGTGTGGGCTCGGTTTGTGCAATGTGATACAGTGTCTTTGGACTCGGATTGGGACAATGTGATGCAGTGTATGTGGACTAGGGTTGGAGCAATGTGATACAGTGTGTGTGGGCTAGGGGTGGGACAATGTGATACAGTGTATGTGGACTAGGGTTGGGCCAACGTGATACAGTGTCTGTGAACTAGGGTTGGGACAATGTGATGCAGTGTCTGTGGACTAGGGTTGGGGCAATGTGATACAGTGTGTGTGGACTCGGGTTGGGGCAATGTGATGTAATGTCTGTGGACTAGGGTTGGGACAATGTAATACAGTGTGTGTGGACGAGGGTTGGGACAATGTAATACAGTGTGTGTGGACTTGGTTTGGGGCAATGTGATACAGTGTCTGTAGACTAGGTTTGGGGCAATGTGATACAGTGTCTGTGGACTAGGGTTGGGGCAATGTGATATAGTGTGTGTGGACTAGGGTTGGGGCAATGTGATGCAGTTTGTGTGAACTCGGGTTGGGGCAAAGTGATGTAATGTCTGTGGACTAGGGTTGGGACAATGTGATACAGTGTGTGTGGACTAGGGTTGGGGCAATGTGATACGGTGTCTGTGGACAAGGGTTGGGGCAATGTGATACAGTGTCTGTGGACTATGGTTGGGGCAATGTGTTACAGTGTCTGTGGACTCGGGTTCCGGCAATGAGATACAATGTGTGTGGGCTCGGGTTGGGACAATGTGATGCAGTGTCTGTGGACTAGGATTGGGACAATGTGATGCAGTGTATGTGGACTAGGGTTGGGGCAATGTGATGCAGTATCTGTGGACTCGGGTTCGGACAATGTGATGCAGTGTATGTGGACTAGACTTGGGATGTTGTGATACAGTGTGTGTGGGCTAGGGTTGTGGCAATGTGATACAGTGTCTTTGGACTAGGATTGGGACAATGTGATGCAGAGTATGAGGACTAGGGTTGGAGCAATGTGATACAGTGTGTGTGGGCTAGGGTTGGGACAATGTGATACAGTGTATGTGGACTAAGGTTGGGCCAATGTGATACTGTGTCTGTGGGCTCGGGTTGGGGCAATGTGATGCAGTGTCTGTGGACTAGGGTTGGGACAATGTGATGCAGTGTCTGTGGACTAGGGTTGGGGCAATGGGATACAGTGTGTGCGGACGAGGGTTGGGACAATGTGATGTAGTGTCTGTGGGCTAGGGTTGGGACAATGTGATACAGTGTGTGTGGACTAGACTTGGGAAATTGGGAGACAGTGTGTGTGGGCGAGGGTTGTGGCAATGTGATACAGTGTCTTTGTACTAGGATTTGGACAATGTGATGCAGTGTGTGTGGGCGAGGGTTGGGACAATGTGATACAGTGTAAGTGGACTAGGGTTGGGCCAATGTGATACAGTGTCTGTGGGCTCGGATTGGGGCAATGTGATGTAGTGTCTGTGGACTAGGGTTGGGGCAATGTGATACAGTGTGTGTGGACTCGGGTTGGGGCAATGTGATGCAGTGTCTGTGGACTAGGGTTGGGGCAATGTGATGCAGTATCTGTGGACTAGGTTTGGGACAATGTGATGCTGTGTATGTGGACTAGGGTTTGGGCAATGTGATACAGTGTGTGTGGACTAGGGTTGGGCCAACGTGATACAGTGTCTGTGAACTAGGGTTGGGACAATGTGATGCAGTGTCTGTGGACTAGGGTTGGGGCAATGTGATACAGTGTGTGTGGACAAGGGTTGGGGCAATGTGATGCAATGTCTGTGGACTAGGGTTGGGACAATGTGATACAGTTTGTGTGGACGAGGGTTTGGACAATGTGATGCAGTGTGTGTGGACTCGGGTTGGGGCAATGTGAAACAGTGTGTGTGGACTTGGGTTGGGGCAATGTGATTTAATGTCTTTGGTCTAGGGTTAAGGCAATGTGATACAGTGTGTGTGGACTAGGGTTGGGGCAATGTGATGCAGTGTCTGTGGACTAGGGTTGGGGCAATGTGATACAGTGTCTGTGGACTAGGGTTGGGGCCATGTGATGCAGTGTTTGTGGACGAGTGTTGGGACAATGTGAAACAGTGTGTGTGGGCTAGGGTTGGGGCAATGTTATTTAATGTCTGTGGACTATGGTTGGGGCAATGTGATACAGTGTGTGTGGGCTAGGGTTGGGGCAATGTGATGCAGTGTCTGTGGACTCGGGTTGGGGCAATGTGATACAGTGTGTGTGGGCTAGGGTTGGGGCAATGTGATGCAGTGTCTGTGGATTTGGGTTGGGGCAATGTGATTTAATGTCTGTGGACTAGGGTTGGGGCAATGTGATGCAGTGTCTGTGGACTCGGGTTGGGGCAATGTGATTTAATGTCTGTGGACTAGGGTTGGGGCAATGTGATACAGTGTGTGTGGGCTCGGGTTGGGGCAATGTGATGCAGTGTCTATGGACGAGGGTTCGGGCAATGTGATGCAGTGTCTGTGGACTAGGGTTGGAGCCATGTGATGCAGTGTCTGTGGACTAGGGTTGAGGCAATGTGATACAGTGTCTGTGGACGAGGGTTGGGACAATGTGATACAGTGTGTGTGTACTAGGGTTGGGGCAATGTGATGCAGTGTCTGTGGACTAGGGTTGGGGCAATGTGATACAGTGATGTGGACTCGGGTTGGGGCCATGTGATGCAGTGTCTGTGGACTAGGGTTGAGGCAATGTGATACAGTGTCTGTGGACTAGGGTTGGGCCAATGTGATACTGTGTCTGTGGGCTCGGGTTGGGGCAATGTGATGCAGTGTCTGTGGACTAGGGTTGGGACAATGTGATGCAGTGTCTGTGGACTAGGGTTGGGGCAATGGGATACAGTGTGTGTGGACTAGACTTGGGAAATTGGGAGACAGTGTGTGTGGGCGAGGGTTGTGGCAATGTGATACAGTGTCTTTGGACTAGGATTTGGACAATGTGATGCAGTGTGTGTGGGCGAGGGTTGGGACAATGTGATACAGTGTAAGTGGACTAGGGTTGGGCCAATGTGATACAGTGTCTGTGGGCTCGGATTGGGGCAATGTGATGCAGTGTCTGTGGACTAGGGTTGGGGCAATGTGATACAGTGTGTGTGGACTCGGGTTGGGGCAATGTGATGCAGTGTCTGTGGACTACGGTTGGGGCAATGTGATGCAGTATCTGTGGACTAGGTTTGGGACAATGTGATGCAGTGTATGTGGACTAGGGTTTGGGCAATGTGATACAGTGTGTGTGGACTAGGGTTGGGCCAACGTGACACAGTGTCTGTGAACTAGGGTTGGGACAATGTGATGCAGTGTCTGTGGACTAGGGTTGGGGCAATGTGATACAGTGTGTGTGGACAAGGGTTGGGGCAATGTGATGCAATGTCTGTGGACTAGGGTTGGGACAATGTGATACAGTGTGTGTGGACGAGGGTTTGGACAATGTGATGCAGTGTGTGTGGACTCGGGTTGGGGCAATGTGAAACAGTGTGTGTGGACTTGGGTTGGGGCAATGTGATTTAATGTCTTTGGTCTAGGGTTAAGGCAATGTGATACAGTGTGTGTGGACTAGGGTTGGGGCAATGTGATGCAGTGTCTGTGGACTAGGGTTGGGGCAATGTGATACAGTGTCTGTGCACTAGGGTTGGGGCCATGTGATGCAGTGTTTGTGGACGAGTGTTGGGACAATGTGATACAGTGTGTGTGGGCTAGGGTTGGGGCAATGTGATTTAATGTCTGTGGACTATGGTTGGGGCAATGTGATACAGTGTGTGTGGGCTAGGGTTGGGGCAATGTGATTTAATGTCTGTGGACTATGGTTGGGGCAATGTGATACAGTGTGTGTGGACTCGGGTTGGGGCAATGTGATGCAGTGTCTGTGGACTCGGGTTGGGGCAATGTGATGCAGCGTCTGTGGACTCGGGTTGGGGCAATGTGATACAGTGTGTGTGGGCTAGGGTTGGAGCCATGTGATGCAGTGTCTGTGGATTAGGGTTGGGGCAATGTGATTTAATGTCTGTGGACTAGGGTTGGGGCAATGTGATACAGTGTGTGTGGTCTCGGGTTGGGGCAATGTGATGCAGTGTCTATGGACGAGGGTTGTGGCCATGTGATGCAGTGTCTGTGGACTAGGGTTGGAGCCATGTGATGCAGTGTCTGTGGACTAGGGTTGAGGCAATGTGATACAGTGTCTGTGGACGAGGGTTGGGACAATGTGATACAGTGTGTGTGTACTAGGGTTGGGGCAATGTGATGCAGTGTCTGTGGACTAGGGTTGGGGCAATGTGATACAGTGATGTGGACTAGGGTTGGGGCCATGTGATGCAGTGTCTGTGGATTAGGGTTGGGGCAATGTGATACAGTGTCTGTGGACTAGGGTTGGGACAATGTGATACAGTGTCTGTGGACGAGGGTTGGGACAATGTAATACAGTGTGTGTGGACTTGGGTTGGGGCAATGTGATACAGTGTCTGTGGACTAGGGTTGGGGCAATGTGATACAGTGTCTGTGGACTAGGGTTGGGGCAATGTGATATAGTGTGTGTGGACTAGGGTTGGGGCAATGTGATGCAGTGTGTGTGGGCTAGGGGTGGGACAATGTGATACAGTGTGTGTGGACTAGGGTTGGGGCAATGTGATACAGTGTGTGTGGACTTGGTTTGGGGCAATGTGATGCAGTATCTGTGGACTAGGGTTGGGACAATGTGATGCAGTGTATGTGGACTAGGCTTGGGATATTGTGATACAGTGTGTGTGGGCTAGGTTTGTGCAATGTGATACAGTGTCTTTGGACTAGGGTTGGGGCAATGTGATACAGTGTGTGTGGACTAGGGTTGGGGCAATGTGATGTAATGTCTGTGGACTAGGGTTGGGACAATGTGATACAGTGTGTGTGGACGAGGGTTTGGACAATGTGATGCAGTGTGTGTGGACTCGGGTTGGGGCAATGTGAAACAGTGTGTGTGGACTTGGGTTGGGGCAATGTGATTTAATGTCTTTGGTCTAGGGTTAAGGCAATGTGATACAGTGTGTGTGGACTAGGGTTGGGACAATGTGATACAGTGTGTGTGGACGAGGGTTTGGACAATGTGATGCAGTGTGTGTGGACTAGGGTTGGGGCAATGTGATGCAGTGTCTGTGGACTAGGGTTGGGGCAATGTGATACAGTGTCTGTGGACTAGGGTTGGGACAATGTGATACAGTGTGTGTGGACGAGGGTTTGGACAATGTGATGCAGTGTGTGTGGACTAGGGTTGGGGCAATGTGATGCAGTGTCTGTGGACTAGGGTTGGGGCAATGTGATACAGTGTCTGTGGACTAGGGTTGGGGCCATGTGATGCAGTGTTTGTGGACGAGTGTTGGGACAATGTGAAACAGTGTGTGTGGGCTAGGGTTGGGGCAATGTGATGCAGTGTCTGTGGACTAGGGTTGGGACAATGTGATACAGTGTGTGTGGGCTAGGGTTGGGGCAATGTGATGCAGTGTCTGTGGACTTGGGTTGGGGCAATGTGATTTAATGTCTGTGGACTAGGGTTGGGGCAATGTGATGCAGTGTCTGTGGACTAGGGTTGGGGCAAAGTGATACATTGTCCGTGGACTAGGGTTGGGGCAATGTGATACAGTGTGTGTGGGCTAGGGTTGGGGCAATGTGATGCAGTGTCTATGGACGAGGGTTGGGGCAATGTGATGCAGTGTCTGTGGACTAGGGTTGGAGCCATGTGATGCAGTGTCTGTGGACTAGGGTTGAGGCAATGTGATACAGTGTCTGTGGACGAGGGTTGGGACAATGTGATACAGTGTGTGTGTACTAGGGTTGGGGCAATGTGATGCAGCGTCTATGGACTAGGGTTGGGGCAATGTGATACAGTGATGTGGACTAGGGTTGGGGCCATGTGATGCAGTGTCTGTGGACTAGGGTTGGGGCAATGTGATACAGTGTCTGTGGACTAGGGTTGGGACAATGTGATACAGTGTCTGTGGACGAGGGTTGGGACAATGTAATACAGTGTGTGTGGACTTGGGTTGGGGCAATGTGATACAGTGTCTGTGGACTAGGGTTGGGGCAATGTGATACAGTGTCTGTGAATTAGGGTTGGGGCAATGTGATATAGTGTGTGTGGACTAGGGTTGGGGCAATGTGATGCAGTGTGTGTGAACTCGGGTTGGGGCAAAGTGATGTAATGTCTGTGGACTAGTGTTGGGACAATGTGATACAGTGTGTGAGGACTAGGGTTGGGGCAATGTGATGCAGTGTCTGTGGGCCAGGGTTGGGACAATGTGATACAGTGTGTGTGGACTCGGGTTGGGGCAATGTGATACAGTGTGTGTGGACTTGGGTTGGGGCAATGTGATGCAGTGTCTGTGGGCTAGGTTTGGGGCAATGTGATACAGTGTCTGTGGACTAGGGTTGGGGCAATGTGATGCAGTGTATGTGGACTAGGGTTGGGGCAATGTGATGCAGTATCTGTGGACTAGGGTTGGGACAATGTGATGCAGTGTATGTGGACTAGACTTGGGATGTTGTGATACAGTGTGTGTGGGCTAGGGTTGTGGCAATGTGATACAGTGTCTTTGGACTAGGATTGGGACAATGTGATGCAGTGTATGTGGACTAGGTTTGGAGCAATGTGATACAGTGTGTGTGGGCTAGGGTTGGGACAATGTGATACAGTGTATCTGGACTAGGGTTGGGCCAATGTGATACTGTGTCTGTGGACTAGGGTTGAGGCAATGTGATACAGTGTCTGTGGACGAGGGTTGGGGCAATGTGATACAGTGATGTGGACTAGGGTTGGGGCCATGTGATGCAGTGTCTGTGGACTAGGGTTGGGGCAAAATGATACAGTGTCTGTGGACTAGGGTTGGGGCAATGTGATATAGTGTGTGTGGACTAGGGTTGGGGCAATGTGATGCAGTGTGTGTGAACTCGGGTTGGGGCAAAGTGATGTAATGTCTGTGGACTAGTGTTGGGACAATGTGATACACTGTGTGAGGACTAGGGTTGGGGCAATGTGATGCAGTGTCTGTGGGCCAGGGTTGGGACAATGTGATACAGTGTGTGTGGACTAGATTTGGGATATTGTGATACAGTGTGTGTGGGCTAGGGTTGTAGCAATGTGATGCAGTTTCTTTGGACTAGGATTGGGACAATGTGATGCAGTGTCTGTGGACTAGGGTTGGGATATTGTGATACAGTGTGTGCGGACGAGGGTTGGGACAATGTGATGCAGTGTCTGTGTACTAGGGTTGGGGCAATGTGATACAGTGTCTGTGTACTAGGGTTGGGACAATGTGATACAGTGTGTGTGGGCGAGGGTTGGGACAATGTGATACAGTGTATGTGGACTATGGTTGGGCCAATGTGATGCAGTGTCTGTGGACTAGGGTTGGGGCAATGTGATGCAGTGTATGTGGACTAGGGTTTGGGCAATGTGATACAGTGTGTGTGGACTAGACTTGGGGTATTGTGATACAGTGTGTGTGGGCTAGGGTTGTAGCAATGTGATGCAGTTTCTTTGGACTAGGATTGGGGCAATGTGATGCAGTGTATGTGGACTAGGGTTTGGGCAATGTGATGCAGTGTATGTGGACTAGGGTTGGAGCAATGTGATACAGTGTGTGTGGGCTAGGGGTGGGACAATGTGATACAGTGTATGTGGACTAGGGTTGGGCCAACGTGATACAGTGTCTGTGAACTAGGGTTGGGACAATGTGATGCAGTGTCTGTGGACTAGGGTTGGGACAATGTGATACAGTGTGTGTGGACGAGGGTTGGGACAATGTAATACAGTGTGTGTGGACTTGGTTTGGGGCAATGTGATACAGTGTCTGTAGACTAGGTTTGGGGCAATGTGATACAGTGTCTGTGGACTAGGGTTGGGGCAATGTGATATAGTGTGTGTGGACTAGGGTTGGGGCAATGTGATGCAGTGTGTGTGAACTCGGGTTGGGGCAAAGTGATGTAATGTCTGTGGACTAGGTTTGGGACAATGTGATACAGTGTCTGTGGACTATGGTTGGGGCAATGTGTTACAGTGTCTGTGGACTCTGGTTCCGGCAATGAGATACAGTGTGTGTGGGCTCGGGTTGGGACAATGTGATGCAGTGTCTGTGGACTAGGATTGGGCAAATTTGATGCAGTGTATGTGGACTAGGGTTGGGGCAATGTGATGCAGTATCTATGGACTCGGGTTCGGACAATGTGATGCAGTGTATGTGGACTAGACTTGGGATGTTGTGATACAGTGTGTGTGGGCTAGGGTTGTGGCAATGTGATACAGTGTCTTTGGACTAGGATTGGGACAATGTGATGCAGTGTGTGTGGGCTAGGGTTGGGACAATGTGATACAGTGTATGTGGACTAAGGTTGGGCCAATGTGATACTGTGTCTGTGGGCTCGGGTTGGGGCAATGTGATGCAGTGTCTGTGGACTAGGGTTGGGACAATGTGATGCAGTGTCTGTGGACTAGGGTTGGGGCAATGGGATACAGTGTGTGCGGACGAGGGTTGGGACAATGTGATGTAGTGTCTGTGGGTTAGGGTTGGGACAATGTGATACAGTGTGTGTGGACTAGACTTGGGAAATTGGGAGACAGTGTGTGTGGGCGAGGGTTGTGGCAATGTGATACAGTGTCTTTGGACTAGGATTTGGACAATGTGATGCAGTGTGTGTGGGCGAGGGTTGGGACAATGTGATACAGTGTAAGTGGACTAGGGTTGGGCCAATGTGATACAGTGTCTGTGGGCTCGGATTGGGGCAATGTGATGCAGTGTCTGTGGACTAGGGTTGGGGCAATGTGATACAGTGTGTGTGGACTCGGGTTGGGGCAATGTGATGCAGTGTCTGTGGACTAGGGTTGGGGCAATGTGATGCAGTATCTGTGGACTAGGTTTGGGACAATGTGATGCTGTGTATGTGGACTAGGGTTTGGGCAATGTGATACAGTGTGTGTGGACTAGGGTTGGGCCAACGTGATACAGTGTCTGTGAACTAGGGTTGGGACAATGTGATGCAGTGTCTGTGGACTAGGGTTGGGGCAATGTGATACAGTGTGTGTGGACAAGGGTTGGGGCAATGTGATGCAATGTCTGTGGACTAGGGTTGGGACAATGTGATACAGTGTGTGTGGTCGAGGGTTTGGACAATGTGATGCAGTGTGTGTGGACTCGGGTTGGGGCAATGTGGAACAGTGTGTGTGGACTTGGGTTGGGGCAATGTGATTTAATGTCTTTGGTCTAGGGTTAAGGCAATGTGATACAGTGTGTGTGGACTAGGGTTGGGGCAATGTGATACAGTGTCTGTGGACTAGGGTTGGGGCCATGTGATGCAGTGTTTGTGGACGAGTGTTGGGACAATGTGAAACAGTGTGTGTGGGCTAGGGTTGGGGCAATGTGATTTAATGTCTGTGGACTATGGTTGGGGCAATGTGATACAGTGTGTGTGGGCTAGGGTTGGGGCAATGTGATGCAGTGTCTGTGGACTCGGGTTGGGGCAATGTGATACAGTGTGTGTGGGCTAGGGTTGGGGCAATGTGATGCAGTGTCTGTGGACTTGGGTTGGGGCAATGTGATTTAATGTCTGTGGACCAGGGTTGGGGCAATGTGATGCAGTGTCTGTGGACTAGGGTTGGGGCAATGTGATTTAATGTCTGTGGACTAGGGTTGGGGCAATGTGATACAGTGTGTGTGGGCTCGGGTTGGGGCAATGTGATGCAGTGTCTATGGACGAGGGTTCGGGCAATGTGATGCAGTGTCTGTGGACTAGGGTTGGAGCCATGTGATGCAGTGTCTGTGGACTAGGGTTGAGGCAATGTGATACAGTGTCTGTGGACGAGGGTTGGGACAATGTGATACAGTGTCTGTGGACTAGGGTTGGGGCAATGTGATGCAGTGTCTGTGCACTAGGGTTGGGGCAGTGTGATGCAGTATCTGTGGACTAGGTTTGGGACAATGTGATGCAGTGTATGTGGACTCGGGTTGGGGCAATGTGATCCAGTCTGTGTGGGCTAGATTTGGGATATTGTGATACAGTGTGTGTGGGCTAGGGTTGTAGCAATGTGATGCAGTTTCTTTGGACTAGGATTGGGACAATGTGATGCAGTGTCTGTGGACTAGGGTTGGGATATTGTGATACAGTGTGTGCGGACGAGGGTTGGGACAATGTGATGCAGTGTCTGTGTACTAGGGTTGGGGCAATGTGATACAGTGTCTGTGTACTAGGGTTGGGACAATGTGATACAGTGTGTGTGGGCGAGGGTTGGGACAATGTGATACAGTGTATGTGGACTATGGTTGGGCCAATGTGATGCAGTGTCTGTGGACTAGGGTTGGGGCAATGTGATGCAGTGTATGTGGACTAGGGTTTGGGCAATGTGATACAGTGTGTGTGGACTAGACTTGGGGTATTGTGATACAGTGTGTGTGGGCTAGGGTTGTAGCAATGTGATGCAGTTTCTTTGGACTAGGATTGGGGCAATGTGATGCAGTGTATGTGGACTAGGGTTTGGGCAATGTGATGCAGTGTATGTGGACTAGGGTTGGAGCAATGTGATACAGTGTGTGTGGGCTAGGGGTGGGACAATGTGATACAGTGTATGTGGACTAGGGTTGGGCCAACGTGATACAGTGTCTGTGAACTAGGGTTGGGACAATGTGATGCAGTGTCTGTGGACTAGGGTTGGGACAATGTGATACAGTGTGTGTGGACGAGGGTTGGGACAATGTAATACAGTGTGTGTGGACTTGGTTTGGGGCAATGTGATACAGTGTCTGTCGACTAGGTTTGGGGCAATGTGATACAGTGTCTGTGGACTAGGGTTGGGGCAATGTGATATAGTGTGTGTGGACTAGGGTTGGGGCAATGTGATGCAGTGTGTGTGAACTCGGGTTGGGGCAAAGTGATGTAATGTCTGTGGACTAGGTTTGGGACAATGTGATACAGTGTCTGTGGACTATGGTTGGGGCAATGTGTTACAGTGTCTGTGGACTCGGGTTCCGGCAATGAGATACAGTGTGTGTGGGCTCGGGTTGGGACAATGTGATGCAGTGTCTGTGGACTAGGATTGGGCAAATTTGATGCAGTGTATGTGGACTAGGGCTGGGGCAATGTGATGCAGTATCTGTGGACTCGGGTTCGGACAATGTGATGCAGTGTATGTGGACTAGACTTGGGATGTTGTGATACAGTGTGTGTGGGCTAGGGTTGTGGCAATGTGATACAGTGTCTTTGGACTAGGATTGGGACAATGTGATGCAGTGTATGAGGACTAGGGTTGGAGCAATGTGATACAGTGTGTGTGGGCTAGGGTTGGGACAATGTGATACAGTGTATGTGGACTAAGGTTGGGCCAATGTGATACTGTGTCTGTGGGCTCGGGTTGGGGCAATGTGATGCAGTGTCTGTGGACTAGGGTTGGGACAATGTGATGCAGTGTCTGTGGACTAGGGTTGGGGCAATGGGATACAGTGTGTGCGGACGAGGGTTGGGACAATGTGATGTAGTGTCTGTGGGTTAGGGTTGGGACAATGTGATACAGTGTGTGTGGACTAGACTTGGGAAATTGGGAGACAGTGTGTGTGGGCGAGGGTTGTGGCAATGTGATACAGTGTCTTTGGACTAGGATTTGGACAATGTGATGCAGTGTGTGTGGGCGAGGGTTGGGACAATGTGATACAGTGTAAGTGGACTAGGGTTGGGCCAATGTGATACAGTGTCTGTGGGCTCGGATTGGGGCAATGTGATGCAGTGTCTGTGGACTAGGGTTGGGGCAATGTGATACAGTGTGTGTGGACTCGGGTTGGGGCAATGTGATGCAGTGTCTGTGGACTAGGGTTGGGGCAATGTGATGCAGTATCTGTGGACTAGGTTTGGGACAATGTGATGCTGTGTATGTGGACTAGGGTTTGGGCAATGTGATACAGTGTGTGTGGACTAGGGTTGGGCCAACGTGATACAGTGTCTGTGAACTAGGGTTGGGACAATGTGATGCAGTGTCTGTGGACTAGGGTTGGGGCAATGTGATACAGTGTGTGTGGACAAGGGTTGGGGCAATGTGATGCAATGTCTGTGGACTAGGGTTGGGACAATGTGATACAGTGTGTGTGGACGAGGGTTTGGACAATGTGATGCAGTGTGTGTGGACTCGGGTTGGGGCAATGTGGAACAGTGTGTGTGGACTTGGGTTGGGGCAATGTGATTTAATGTCTTTGGTCTAGGGTTAAGGCAATGTGATACAGTGTGTGTGGACTAGGGTTGGGGCAATGTGATACAGTGTCTGTGGACTAGGGTTGGGGCAATGTGATGCAGCGTCTGTGGACTAGGGTTGGGGCAATGTGATACAGTGTGTGTGGGCTAGGGTTGGGGCAATGTGATGCAGTGTCTGTGGACTTGGGTTGGGGCAATGTGATTTAATGTCTGTGGACTAGGGTTGGGGCAATGTGATGCAGTGTCTGTGGACTAGGGTTGGGGCAATGTGATTTAATGTCTGTGGACTAGGGTTGGGGCAATGTGATACAGTGTGTGTGGGCTCGGGTTGGGGCAATGTGATGCAGTGTCTATGGACGAGGGTTGGGGCAATGTGATGCAGTGTCTGTGGAATGGGTTGGAGCCATGTGATGCAGTGTCTGTGGACTAGGGTTGGGGCAATGTGATACAGTGTGTGTGGGCTAGGGTTGGGGCAATGTGATGCAGTGTCTGTGGACTTGGGTTGGGGCAATGTGATTTAATGTCTGTGGACTAGGGTTGGGGCAATGTGATGCAGTGTCTGTGGACTAGGGTTGGGGCAATGTGATTTAATGTCTGTGGACTAGGGTTGGGGCAATGTGATACAGTGTGTGTGGGCTCGGGTTGGGGCAATGTGATGCAGTGTCTATGGACGAGGGTTGGGGCAATGTGATGCAGTGTCTGTGGAATGGGTTGGAGCCATGTGATGCAGTGTCTGTGGACTAGGGTTGAGGCAATGTGATACAGTGTCTGTGGACGAGGGTTGGGGCAATGTGATACAGTGATGTGGACTAGGGTTGGGGCCATGTGATGCAGTGTCTGTGGACTAGGGTTGGGGCAATGTGCTACAGTGTCTGTGGACTAGGGTTGGGACAATGTGATACAGTGTCTGTGGACGAGGGTTGGGACAATGTAATACAGTGTGTGTGGACTTGGGTTGGGGCAATGTGATACAGTGTCTGTGGACTAGGGTTGGGGCAATGTGATACAGTGTCTGTGGACTAGGGTTGGGGCAATGTGATATAGTGTGTGTGGACTAGGGTTGGGGCAATGTGATACAGTGTGTGTGAACTCGGGTTGGGGCAAAGTGATGTAATGTCTGTGGACTAGTGTTGGGACAATGTGATACAGTCTGTGAGGACTAGGGTTGGGGCAATGTGATGCAGTGTCTGTGGGCCAGGGTTGGGACAATGTGATACAGTGTGTGTGGACTAGGGTTGGGGCAATGTGATACAGTGTGTGTGGACTTGGTTTGGGGCAATGTAATGCAGTATCTGTGGACTAGGGTTGGGACAATGTGATGCAGTGTATGTGGACTAGGCTTGGGATATTGTGATACAGTGTGTGTGGGCTCGGTTTGTGCAATGTGATACAGTGTCTTTGGACTCGGATTGGGACAATGTGATGCAGTGTATGTGGACTAGGGTTGGAGCAATGTGATACAGTGTGTGTGGGCTAGGGGTGGGACAATGTGATACAGTGTATGTGGACTAGGGTTGGGCCAACGTGATACAGTGTCTGTGAACTAGGGTTGGGACAATGTGATGCAGTGTCTGTGGACTAGGGTTGGGGCAATGTGATACAGTGTGTGTGGACTCGGGTTGGGGCAATGTGATGTAATGTCTGTGGACTAGGGTTGGGACAATGTGATACAGTGTGTGTGGACGAGGGTTGGGACAATGTAATACAGTGTGTGTGGACTTGGTTTGGGGCAATGTGATACAGTGTCTGTAGACTAGGTTTGGGGCAATGTGATACAGTGTCTGTGGACTAGGGTTGGGGCAATGTGATATAGTGTGTGTGGACTAGGGTTGGGGCAATGTGATGCAGTTTGTGTGAACTCGGGTTGGGGCAAAGTGATGTAATGTCTGTGGACTAGGGTTGGGACAATGTGATACAGTGTGTGTGGACTAGGGTTGGGGCAATGTGATACGGTGTCTGTGGACAAGGGTTGGGGCAATGTGATACAGTGTCTGTGGACTATGGTTGGGGCAATGTGTTACAGTGTCTGTGGACTCGGGTTCCGGCAATGAGATACAATGTGTGTGGGCTCGGGTTGGGACAATGTGATGCAGTGTCTGTGGACTAGGATTGGGACAATGTGATGCAGTGTATGTGGACTAGGGTTGGGGCAATGTGATGCAGTATCTGTGGACTCGGGTTCGGACAATGTGATGCAGTGTATGTGGACTAGACTTGGGATGTTGTGATACAGTGTGTGTGGGCTAGGGTTGTGGCAATGTGATACAGTGTCTTTGGACTAGGATTGGGACAATGTGATGCAGTGTATGAGGACTAGGGTTGGAGCAATGTGATACAGTGTGTGTGGGCTAGGGTTGGGACAATGTGATACAGTGTATGTGGACTAAGGTTGGGCCAATGTGAAACTGTGTCTGTGGGCTCGGGTTGGGGCAATGTGATGCAGTGTCTGTGGACTAGGGTTGGGACAATGTGATGCAGTGTCTGTGGACTAGGGTTGGGGCAATGGGATACAGTGTGTGCGGACGAGGGTTGGGACAATGTGATGTAGTGTCTGTGGGCTAGGGTTGGGACAATGTGATACAGTGTGTGTGGACTAGACTTGGGAAATTGGGAGACAGTGTGTGTGGGCGAGGGTTGTGGCAATGTGATACAGTGTCTTTGTACTCGGATTTGGACAATGTGATGCAGTGTGTGTGGGCGAGGGTTGGGACAATGTGATACAGTGTAAGTGGACTAGGGTTGGGCCAATGTGATACAGTGTCTGTGGGCTCGGATTGGGGCAATGTGATGTAGTGTCTGTGGACTAGGGTTGGGGCAATGTGATACAGTGTGTGTGGACTCGGGTTGGGGCAATGTGATGCAGTGTCTGTGGACTAGGGTTGGGGCAATGTGATGCAGTATCTGTGGACTCGGTTTGGGACAATGTGATGCTGTGTATGTGGACTAGGGTTTGGGCAATGTGATACAGTGTGTGTGGACTAGGGTTGGGCCAACGTGATACAGTGTCTGTGAACTAGGGTTGGGACAATGTGATGCAGTGTCTGTGGACTAGGGTTGGGGCAATGTGATACAGTGTGTGTGGACAAGGGTTGGGGCAATGTGATGCAATGTCTGTGGACTAGGGTTGGGACAATGTGATACAGTGTGTGTGGACGAGGGTTTGGACAATGTGATGCAGTGTGTGTGGACTCGGGTTGGGGCAATGTGAAACAGTGTGTGTGGACTTGGGTTGGGGCAATGTGATTTAATGTCTTTGGTCTAGGGTTAAGGCAATGTGATACAGTGTGTGTGGACTAGGGTTGGGGCAATGTGATGCAGTGTCTGTGGACTAGGGTTGGGGCAATGTGATACAGTGTCTGTGGACTAGGGTTGGGGCCATGTGATGCAGTGTTTGTGGACGAGTGTTGGGACAATGTGAAACAGTGTGTGTGGGCTAGGGTTGGGGCAATGTTATTTAATGTCTGTGGACTATGGTTGGGGCAATGTGATACAGTGTGTGTGGGCTAGGGTTGGGGCAATGTGATGCAGTGTCTGTGGACTCGGGTTGGGGCAATGTGATGCAGCGTCTGTGGACTCGGGTTGGGGCAATGTGATACAGTGTGTGTGGGCTAGGGTTGGGGCAATGTGATGCAGTGTCTGTGGACTTGGGTTGGGGCAATGTGATTTAATGTCTGTGGACTAGGGTTGGGGCAATGTGATGCAGTGTCTGTGGACTCGGGTTGGGGCAATGTGATTTAATGTCTGTGGACTAGGGTTGGGGCAATGTGATACAGTGTGTGTGGGCTCGGGTTGGGGCAATGTGATGCAGTGTCTATGGACGAGGGTTCGGGCAATGTGATGCAGTGTCTGTGGACTAGGGTTGGAGCCATGTGATGCAGTGTCTGTGGACTAGGGTTGAGGCAATGTGATACAGTGTCTGTGGACGAGGGTTGGGACAATGTGATACAGTGTGTGTGTACTAGGGTTGGGGCAATGTGATGCAGTGTCTGTGGACTAGGGTTGGGGCAATGTGATACAGTGATGTGGACTCGGGTTGGGGCCATGTGATGCAGTGTCTGTGGACTAGGGTTGAGGCAATGTGATACAGTGTCTGTGGACTAGGGTTGGGCCAATGTGATACTGTGTCTGTGGGCTCGGGTTGGGGCAATGTGATGCAGTGTCTGTGGACTAGGGTTGGGACAATGTGATGCAGTGTCTGTGGACTAGGGTTGGGGCAATGGGATACAGTGTGTGCGGACGAGGGTTGGGACAATGTGATGTAGTGTCTGTGGGCTAGGGTTGGGACAACGTGATACAGTGTGTGTGGACTCGACTTGGGAAATTGGGAGACAGTGTGTGTGGGCGAGGGTTGTGGCAATGTGATACAGTGTCTTTGGACTAGGATTTGGACAATGTGATGCAGTGTGTGTGGGCGAGGGTTGGGACAATGTGATACAGTGTAAGTGGACTAGGGTTGGGCCAATGTGATACAGTGTCTGTGGGCTCGGATTGGGGCAATGTGATGCAGTGTCTGTGGACTAGGGTTGGGGCAATGTGATACAGTGTGTGTGGACTCGGGTTGGGGCAATGTGATGCAGTGTCTGTGGACTACGGTTGGGGCAATGTGATGCAGTATCTGTGGACTAGGTTTGGGACAATGTGATGCAGTGTCTGTGGACTAGGGTTTGGGCAATGTGATACAGTGTGTGTGGACTAGGGTTGGGCCAACGTGATACAGTGTCTGTGAACTAGGGTTGGGACAATGTGATGCAGTGTCTGTGGACTAGGGTTGGGGCAATGTGATACAGTGTGTGTGGACAAGGGTTGGGGCAATGTGATGCAATGTCTGTGGACTAGGGTTGGGACAATGTGATACAGTGTGTGTGGACGAGGGTTTGGACAATGTGATGCAGTGTGTGTGGACTCGGGTTGGGGCAATGTGAAACAGTGTGTGTGGACTTGGGTTGGGGCAATGTGATTTAATGTCTTTGGTCTAGGGTTAAGGCAATGTGATACAGTGTGTGTGGACTAGGGTTGGGGCAATGTGATGCAGTGTCTGTGGACTAGGGTTGGGGCAATGTGATACAGTGTCTGTGCACTAGGGTTGGGGCCATGTGATGCAGTGTTTGTGGACGAGTGTTGGGACAATGTGAAACAGTGTGTGTGGGCTAGGGTTGGGGCAATGTGATTTAATGTCTGTGGACTATGGTTGGGGCAATGTGATACAGTGTGTGTGGGCTAGGGTTGGGGCAATGTGATGCAGTGTCTGTGGACTCGGGTTGGGGCAATGTGATGCAGCGTCTGTGGACTCGGGTTGGGGCAATGTGATACAGTGTGTGTGGGCTCGGGTTGGGGCAATGTGATGCAGTGTCTGTGGACTTGGGTTGGGGCAATGTGATTTAATGTCTGTGGACTAGGGTTGGGGCAATGTGATGCAGTGTCTGTGGATTAGGGTTGGGGCAATGTGATTTAATGTCTGTGGACTAGGGTTGGGGCAATGTGATACAGTGTGTGTGGTCTCGGGTTGGGGCAATGTGATGCAGTGTCTATGGACGAGGGTTGTGGCCATGTGATGCAGTGTCTGTGGACTAGGGTTGGAGCCATGTGATGCAGTGTCTGTGGACTAGGGTTGAGGCAATGTGATACAGTGTCTGTGGATGAGGGTTGGGACAATGTGATACAGTGTGTGTGTACTAGGGTTGGGGCAATGTGATGCAGTGTCTGTGGACTAGGGTTGGGGCAATGTGATACAGTGATGTGGACTAGGGTTGGGGCCATGTGATGCAGTGTCTGTGGATTAGGGTTGGGGCAATGTGATACAGTGTCTGTGGACTAGGGTTGGGACAATGTGATACAGTGTCTGTGGACGAGGGTTGGGACAATGTAATACAGTGTGTGTGGACTTGGGTTGGGGCAATGTGATACAGTGTCTGTGGACTAGGGTTGGGGCAATGTGATACAGTGTCTGTGGACTAGGGTTGGGGCAATGTGATATCGTGTGTGTGGACTAGGGTTGGGGCAATGTGATGCAGTGTGTGTGGGCTAGGGGTGGGACAATGTGATACAGTGTGTGTGGACTAGGGTTGTGCAATGTGATACAGTGTCTTTGGACTAGGGTTGGGGCAATGTGATACAGTGTGTGTGGACTAGGGTTGGGGCAATGTGATACAGTGTGTGTGGACTTGGTTTGGGGCAATGTGATGCAGTATCTGTGGACTAGGGTTGGGACAATGTGATGCAGTGTATGTGGACTAGGCTTGGGATATTGTGATACAGTGTGTGTGGGCTAGGTTTGTGCAATGTGATACAGTGTCTTTGGACTAGGGTTGGGGCAATGTGATACAGTGTGTGTGGACTAGGGTTGGGGCAATGTGATGTAATGTCTGTGGACTAGGGTTGGGACAATGTGATACAGTGTGTGTGGACGAGGGTTTGGACAATGTGATGCAGTGTGTGTGGACTCGGGTTGGGGCAATGTGAAACAGTGTGTGTGGACTTGGGTTGGGGCAATGTGATTTAATGTCTTTGGTCTAGGGTTAAGGCAATGTGATACAGTGTGTGTGGACTAGGGTTGGGGCAATGTGATGCAGTGTCTGTGGACTAGGGTTGGGGCAATGTGATACAGTGTCTGTGGACTAGGGTTGGGGCCATGTGATGCAGTGTTTGTGGACGAGTGTTGGAACAATGTGAAACAGTGTGTGTGGGCTAGGGTTGGGGCAATGTGATACAGTGTGTGTGGGCTAGGGTTGGGGCAATGTGATGCAGTGTCTGTGGACTTGGGTTGGGGCAATGTGATTTAATGTCTGTGGACTAGGGTTGGGGCAATGTGATGCAGTGTCTGTGGACTAGGGTTGGGGCAAAGTGATACATTGTCCGTGGAATAGGGTTGGGGCAATGTGATACAGTGTGTGTGGGCTAGGGTTGGGGCAATGTGATGCAGTGTCTATGGACGAGGGTTGGGGCAATGTGATGCAGTGTCTGTGGACTAGGGTTGGGACAATGTGATACAGTGTGTGTGTACTAGGGTTGGGGCAATGTGATGCAGCGTCTATGGACTAGGGTTGGGGCAATGTGATACAGTAATGTGGACTAGGGTTGGGGCCATGTGATGCAGTGTCTGTGGACTAGGGTTGGGGCAATGTGATACAGTGTCTGTGGACTAGGGTTGGGACAATGTGATACAGTGTCTGTGGACGAGGGTTGGGACAATGTAATACAGTGTGTGTGGACTTGGGTTGGGGCAATGTGATACAGTGTCTGTGGACTAGGGTTGGGGCAATGTGATACAGTGTCTGTGAATTAGGGTTGGGGCAATGTGATATAGTGTGTGTGGACTAGGGTTGGGGCAATGTGATGCAGTGTGTGTGAACTCGGGTTGGGGCAAAGTGATGTAATGTCTGTGGACTAGTGTTGGGACAATATGATACAGTGTGTGAGGACTAGGGTTGGGGCAATGTGATGCAGTGTCTGTGGGCCAGGGTTGGGACAATGTGATACAGTGTGTGTGGACTAGGGTTGGGGCAATGTGATACAGTGTGTGTGGACTTGGGTTGGGGCAATGTGATGCAGTGTCTGTGGGCTAGGTTTGGGGCAATGTGATACAGTGTCTGTGGACTAGGGTTGGGGCAATGTGATGCAGTGTATGTGGACTAGGGTTGGGGCAATGTGATGCAGTATCTGTGGACTAGGGTTGGGACAATGTGATGCAGTGTATGTGGACTAGACTTGGGATGTTGTGATACAGTGTGTGTGGGCTAGGGTTGTGGCAATGTGATACAGTGTCTTTGGACTAGGATTGGGACAATGTGATGCAGTGTATGTGGACTAGGTTTGGAGCAATGTGATACAGTGTGTGTGGGCTAGGGTTGGGACAATGTGATACAGTGTATCTGGACTTGGGTTGGGCCAATGTGATACTGTGTCTGTGGACTAGGGTTGAGGCAATGTGATACAGTGTCTGTGGACGAGGGTTGGGACAATGTGATACAGTGTGTGTGTACTAGGGTTGGGGCAATGTGATGCAGCGTCTATGGACTAGGGTTCGGGCAATGTGATACAGTGATGTGGACTAGGGTTGGGGCCATGTGATGCAGTGTCTGTGGACTAGGGTTGGGGCAAAATGATACAGTGTCTGTGGACTAGGGTTGGGGCAATGTGATATAGTGTGTGTGGACTTGGGTTGGGGCAATGTGATGCAGTGTGTGTGAACTCGGGTTGGGGCAAAGTGATGTAATGTCTGTGGACTAGTGTTGGGACAATGTGATACACTGTGTGAGGACTAGGGTTGGGGCAATGTGATGCAGTGTCTGTGGGCCAGGGTTGGGACAATGTGATACAGTGTGTGTGGACTAGGGTTGGGGCAATGTGATACAGTGTGTGTGGACTTGGGTTGGGGCAATGTGATGCAGTGTCTGTGGGCTAGGTTTGGGGCAATGTGATACAGTGTCTGTGGACTAGGGTTGGGGCAATGTGATGCAGTATATGTGGACTAGGGTTGGGGCAATGTGATGCAGTATCTGTGGACTAGGGTTGGGACAATGTGATGCAGTGTATGTGGACTAGACTTGGGATGTTGTGATACAGTGTGTGTGGGCGAGGGTTGTGGCAATGTGATACAGTGTCTTTGGACTAGGATTGGGACAATGTGATGCAGTGTATGTGGACTAGGTTTGGAGCAACGTGATACAGTGTGTGTGGGCTAGGGTTGGGACAATGTGATACAGTGTATCTGGACTAGGGTTGGGCCAATGTGATACTGTGTCTGTGGGCTCGGGTTGGGGCAATGTGATGCAGTGTCTGTGGACTAGGGTTGGGAAAATGTGATGCAGTGTCTGTGGACTAGGGTTGGGGCAATGTGATACAGTGTGTGCGGACGAGGGTTGGGACAATGTGATGTAGTGTCTGTGGGCTAGGGTTGGGACAATGTGATGTTATGTCTGTGGACACGGGTTGGGACAATGTGATACAGTGTCTGTGGACTAGGGTTGGGGCAATGTGATGCAGTGTCTGTGCACTAGGGTTGGGGCAGTGTGATGCAGTATCTGTGGACTAGGTTTGGGACAATGTGATGCAGTGTATGTGGACTCGGGTTGGGGCAATGTGATCCAGTCTGTGTGGGCTAGATTTGGGATATTGTGATACAGTGTGTGTGGGCTAGGGTTGTAGCAATGTGATGCAGTTTCTTTGGACTAGGATTGGGACAATGTGATGCAGTGTCTGTGGACTAGGGTTGGGATATTTTGATACAGTGTGTGCGGACGAGGGTTGGGACAATGTGATGCAGTGTCTGTGTACTAGGGTTGGGGCAATGTGATACAGTGTCTGTGTACTAGGGTTGGGACAATGTGATACAGTGTGTGTGGGCGAGGGTTGGGACAATGTGATACAGTGTATGTGGACTATGGTTGGGCCAATGTGATGCAGTGTCTGTGGACTAGGGTTGGGGCAATGTGATGCAGTGTATGTGGACTAGGGTTTGGGCAATGTGATACAGTGTGTGTGGACTAGACTTGGGGTATTGTGATACAGTGTGTGTGGGCTAGGGTTGTAGCAATGTGATGCAGTTTCTTTGGACTAGGATTGGGGCAATGTGATGCAGTGTATGTGGACTAGGGTTTGGGCAATGTGATGCAGTGTATGTGGACTAGGGTTGGAGCAATGTGATACAGTGTGTGTGGGCTAGGGGTGGGACAATGTGATACAGTGTATGTGGACTAGGGTTGGGCCAACGTGATACAGTGTCTGTGAACTAGGGTTGGGACAATGTGATGCAGTGTCTGTGGACTAGGGTTGGGACAATGTGATACAGTGTGTGTGGACGAGGGTTGGGACAATGTAATACAGTGTGTGTGGACTTGGTTTGGGGCAATGTGATACAGTGTCTGTAGACTAGGTTTGGGGCAATGTGATACAGTGTCTGTGGACTAGGGTTGGGGCAATGTGATATAGTGTGTGTGGACTAGGGTTGGGGCAATGTGATGCAGTGTGTGTGAACTCGGGTTGGGGCAAAGTGATGTAATGTCTGTGGACTAGGTTTGGGACAATGTGATACAGTGTCTGTGGACTATGGTTGGGGCAATGTGTTACAGTGTCTGTGGACTCGGGTTCCGGCAATGAGATACAGTGTGTGTGGGCTCGGGTTGGGACAATGTGATGCAGTGTCTGTGGACTAGGATTGGGCAAATTTGATGCAGTGTATGTGGACTAGGGTTGGGGCAATGTGATGCAGTATCTGTGGACTCGGGTTCGGACAATGTGATGCAGTGTATGTGGACTAGACTTGGGATGTTGTGATACAGTGTGTGTGGGCTAGGGTTGTGGCAATGTGATACAGTGTCTTTGGACTAGGATTGGGACAATGTGATGCAGTGTGTGTGGGCTAGGGTTGGGACAATGTGATACAGTGTATGTGGACTAAGGTTGGGCCAATGTGATACTGTGTCTGTGGGCTCGGGTTGGGGCAATGTGATGCAGTGTCTGTGGACTAGGGTTGGGACAATGTGATGCAGTGTCTGTGGACTAGGGTTGGGGCAATGGGATACAGTGTGTGCGGACGAGGGTTGGGACAATGTGATGTAGTGTCTGTGGGTTAGGGTTGGGACAATGTGATGCTGTGTGTATGGACTAGACTTGGGAAATTGGGAGACAGTGTGTGTGGGCGAGGGTTGTGGCAATGTGATACAGTGTCTTTGGACTAGGATTTGGACAATGTGATGCAGTGTGTGTGGGCGAGGGTTGGGACAATGTGATACAGTGTAAGTGGACTAGGGTTGGGCCAATGTGATACAGTGTCTGTGGGCTCGGATTGGGGCAATGTGATGCAGTGTCTGTGGACTAGGGTTGGGGCAATGTGATACAGTGTGTGTGGACTCGGGTTGGGGCAATGTGATGCAGTGTCTGTGGACTAGGGTTGGGGCAATGTGATGCAGTATCTGTGGACTAGGTTTGGGACAATGTGATGCTGTGTATGTGGACTAGGGTTTGGGCAATGTGATACAGTGTGTGTGGACTAGGGTTGGGCCAACGTGATACAGTGTCTGTGAACTAGGGTTGGGACAATGTGATGCAGTGTCTGTGGACTAGGGTTGGGGCAATGTGATACAGTGTGTGTGGACAAGGGTTGGGGCAATGTGATGCAATGTCTGTGGACTAGGGTTGGGACAATGTGATACAGTGTGTGTGGACGAGGGTTTGGACAATGTGATGCAGTGTGTGTGGACTCGGGTTGGGGCAATGTGAAACAGTGTGTGTGGACTTGGGTTGGGGCAATGTGATTTAATGTCTTTGGTCTAGGGTTAAGGCAATGTGATACAGTGTGTGTGGACTAGGGTTGGGGCAATGTGATACAGTGTCTGTGGACTAGGGTTGGGGCCATGTGATGCAGTGTTTGTGGACGAGTGTTGGGACAATGTGAAACAGTGTGTGTGGGCTAGGGTTGGGGCAATGTGATTTAATGTCTGTGGACTATGGTTGGGGCAATGTGATACAGTGTGTGTGGGCTAGGGTTGGGGCAATGTGATGCAGTGTCTGTGGACTTGGGTTGGGGCAATGTGATTTAATGTCTGTGGACCAGGGTTGGGGCAATGTGATGCAGTGTCTGTGGACTAGGGTTGGGGCAATGTGATTTAATGTCTGTGGACTAGGGTTGGGGCAATGTGATACAGTGTGTGTGGGCTCGGGTTGGGGCAATGTGATGCAGTGTCTATGGACGAGGGTTCGGGCAATGTGATGCAGTGTCTGTGGACTAGGGTTGGAGCCATGTGATGCAGTGTCTGTGGACTAGGTTTGAGGCAATGTGATACAGTGTCTGTGGACGAGGGTTGGGACAATGTGATACAGTGTCTGTGGACTAGGGTTGGGGCAATGTGATGCAGTGTCTGTGCACTAGGGTTGGGGCAGTGTGATGCAGTATCTGTGGACTAGGTTTGGGACAATGTGATGCAGTGTATGTGGACTCGGGTTGGGGCAATGTGATCCAGTCTGTGTGGACTAGATTTGGGATATTGTGATACAGTGTGTGTGGGCTAGGGTTGTAGCAATGTGATGCAGTTTCTTTGGACTAGGATTGGGACAATGTGATGCAGTGTCTGTGGACTAGGGTTGGGATATTGTGATACAGTGTGTGCGGACGAGGGTTGGGACAATGTGATGCAGTGTCTGTGTACTAGGGTTGGGGCAATGTGATACAGTGTCTGTGTACTAGGGTTGGGACAATGTGATACAGTGTGTGTGGGCGAGGGTTGGGACAATGTGATACAGTGTATGTGGACTATGGTTGGGCCAATGTGATGCAGTGTCTGTGGACTAGGGTTGGGGCAATGTGATGCAGTGTATGTGGACTAGGGTTTGGGCAATGTGATACAGTGTGTGTGGACTAGACTTGGGGTATTGTGATACAGTGTGTGTGGGCTAGGGTTGTAGCAATGTGATGCAGTTTCTTTGGACTAGGATTGGGGCAATGTGATGCAGTGTATGTGGACTAGGGTTTGGGCAATGTGATGCAGTGTATGTGGACTAGGGTTGGAGCAATGTGATACAGTGTGTGTGGGCTAGGGGTGGGACAATGTGATACAGTGTATGTGGACTAGGGTTGGGCCAACGTGATACAGTGTCTGTGAACTAGGGTTGGGACAATGTGATGCAGTGTCTGTGGACTAGGGTTGGGACAATGTGATACAGTGTGTGTGGACGAGGGTTGGGACAATGTAATACAGTGTGTGTGGACTTGGTTTGGGGCAATGTGATACAGTGTCTGTAGACTAGGTTTGGGGCAATGTGATACAGTGTCTGTGGACTAGGGTTGGGGCAATGTGATATAGTGTGTGTGGACTAGGGTTGGGGCAATGTGATGCAGTGTGTGTGAACTCGGGTTGGGGCAAAGTGATGTAATGTCTGTGGACTAGGTTTGGGACAATGTGATACAGTGTCTGTGGACTATGGTTGGGGCAATGTGTTACAGTGTCTGTGGACTCGGGTTCCGGCAATGAGATACAGTGTGTGTGGGCTCGGGTTGGGACAATGTGATGCAGTGTCTGTGGACTAGGATTGGGCAAATTTGATGCAGTGTATGTGGACTAGGGTTGGGGCAATGTGATGCAGTATCTGTGGACTCGGGTTCGGACAATGTGATGCAGTGTATGTGGACTAGACTTGGGATGTTGTGATACAGTGTGTGTGGGCTAGGGTTGTGGCAATGTGATACAGTGTCTTTGGACTAGGATTGGGACAATGTGATGCAGTGTATGAGGACTAGGGTTGGAGCAATGTGATACAGTGTGTGTGGGCTAGGGTTGGGACAATGTGATACAGTGTATGTGGACTAAGGTTGGGCCAATGTGATACTGTGTCTGTGGGCTCGGGTTGGGGCAATGTGATGCAGTGTCTGTGGACTAGGGTTGGGACAATGTGATGCAGTGTCTGTGGACTAGGGTTGGGGCAATGGGATACAGTGTGTGCGGACGAGGGTTGGGACAATGTGATGTAGTGTCTGTGGGTTAGGGTTGGGACAATGTGATACAGTGTGTGTGGACTAGACTTGGGAAATTGGGAGACAGTGTGTGTGGGCGAGGGTTGTGGCAATGTGATACAGTGTCTTTGGACTAGGATTTGGACAATGTGATGCAGTGTGTGTGGGCGAGGGTTGGGACAATGTGATACAGTGTAAGTGGACTAGGGTTGGGCCAATGTGATACAGTGTCTGTGGGCTCGGATTGGGGCAATGTGATGCAGTGTCTGTGGACTAGGGTTGGGGCAATGTGATACAGTGTGTGTGGACTCGGGTTGGGGCAATGTGATGCAGTGTCTGTGGACTAGGGTTGGGGCAATGTGATGCAGTATCTGTGGACTAGGTTTGGGACAATGTGATGCTGTGTATGTGGACTAGGGTTTGGGCAATGTGATACAGTGTGTGTGGACTAGGGTTGGGCCAACGTGATACAGTGTCTGTGAACTAGGGTTGGGACAATGTGATGCAGTGTCTGTGGACTAGGGTTGGGGCAATGTGATACAGTGTGTGTGGACAAGGGTTGGGGCAATGTGATGCAATGTCTGTGGACTAGGGTTGGGACAATGTGATACAGTGTGTGTGGACGAGGGTTTGGACAATGTGATGCAGTGTGTGTGGACTCAGGTTGGGGCAATGTGAAACAGTGTGTGTGGACTTGGGTTGGGGCAATGTGATTTAATGTCTTTGGTCTAGGGTTAAGGCAATGTGATACAGTGTGTGTGGACTAGGGTTGGGGCAATGTGATACAGTGTCTGTGGACTAGGGTTGGGGCCATGTGATGCAGTGTTTGTGGACGAGTGTTGGGACAATGTGAAACAGTGTGTGTGGGCTAGGGTTGGGGCAATGTGATTTAATGTCTGTGGACTATGGTTGGGGCAATGTGATACAGTGTGTGTGGGCTAGGGTTGGGGCAATGTGATGCAGTGTCTGTGGACTCGGGTTGGGGCAATGTGATTTAATGTCTGTGGACTCGGGTTGGGGCAATGTGATGCAGTGTCTGTGGACTAGGGTTGGGGCAATGTGATTTAATGTCTGTGGACTAGGGTTGGGGCAATGTGATACAGTGTCTGTGGACTAGGGTTGGGGCCATGTGATGCAGTGTTTGTGGACGAGTGTTGGGACAATGTGAAACAGTGTGTGTGGGCTAGGGTTGGGGCAATGTGATTTAATGTCTGTGGACTCGGGTTGGGGCAATGTGATACAGTGTGTGTGGGCTAGGGTTGGGGCAATGTGATGCAGTGTCTGTGGACTTGGGTTGGGGCAATGTGATTTAATGTCTGTGGACCAGGGTTGGGGCAATGTGATGCAGTGTCTGTGGACTAGGGTTGGGGCAATGTGATTTAATGTCTGTGGACTAGGGTTGGGGCAATGTGATACAGTGTGTGTGGGCTCGGGTTGGGGCAATGTGATGCAGTGTCTATGGACGAGGGTTCGGGCAATGTGATGCAGTGTCTGTGGACTAGGGTTGGAGCCATGTGATGCAGTGTCTGTGGACTAGGGTTGAGGCAATGTGATACAGTGTCTGTGGACGAGGGTTGGGACAATGTGATACAGTGTGTGTGTACTAGGGTTGGGGCAATGTGATGCAGTGTCTGTGGACTCGGGTTGGGGCAATGTGATACAGTGATGTGGACTCGGGTTGGGGCCATGTGATGCAGTGTCTGTGGACTAGGGTTGGGGCAATGTGATACAGTGTCTGTGGACTAGGGTTGGGCCAATGTGATACTGTGTCTGTGGGCTCGGGTTGGGGCAATGTGATGCAGTGTCTGTGGACTAGGGTTGGGACAATGTGATGCAGTGTCTGTGGACTAGGGTTGGGGCAATGGGATACAGTGTGTGCGGACGAGGGTTGGGACAATGTGATGTAGTGTCTGTGGGCTAGGGTTGGGACAATGTGATACAGTGTGTATGGACTAGACTTGGGAAATTGGGAGACAGTGTGTGTGGGCGAGGGTTGTGGCAATGTGATACAGTGTGTGTGGACTCGGGTTGGGCCAACGTGATACAGTGTCTGTGAACTAGGGTTGGGACAATGTGATGCAGTGTCTGTGGACTAGGGTTGGGGCAATGTGATACAGTGTGTGTGGACAAGGGTTGGGGCAATGTGATGCAATGTCTGTGGACTAGGGTTGGGACAATGTGATACAGTGTGTGTGGACGAGGGTTTGGACAATGTGATGCAGTGTGTGTGGACTCGGGTTGGGGCAATGTGAAACAGTGTGTGTGGACTTGGGTTGGGGCAATGTGATTTAATGTCTTTGGTCTAGGGTTAAGGCAATGTGATACAGTGTGTGTGGACTAGGGTTGGGGCAATGTGATGCAGTGTCTGTGGACGAGGGTTGGGGCCATGTGATGCAGTGTTTGTGGACGAGTGTTGGGACAATGTGAAACAGTGTGTGTGGGCTAGGGTTGGGGCAATGTGATTTAATGTCTGTGGACTATGGTTGGGGCAATGTGATACAGTGTGTGTGGGCTAGGGTTGGGGCAATGTGATGCAGTGTCTGTGGACTCGGGTTGGGGCAATGTGATTTAATGTCTGTGGACTCGGGTTGGGGCAATGTGATGCAGTGTCTGTGGACTAGGGTTGGGGCAATGTGATTTAATGTCTGTGGACTAGGGTTGGGGCAATGTGATACAGTGTGTGTGGGCTAGGGTTGGGGCAATGTGATACAGTGTGTGTGGGCTCGGGTTGGGGCAATGTGATGCAGTGTCTGTGGACTTGGGTTGGGGCAATGTGATTTAATGTCTGTGGACTAGGGTTGGGGCAATGTGATGCAGTGTCTGTGGATTAGGGTTGGGGCAATGTGATTTAATGTCTGTGGACTAGGGTTGGGGCAATGTGATACAGTGTGTGTGGGCTCGGGTTGGGGCAATGTGATGCAGTGTCTATGGACGAGGGTTGTGGCCATGTGATGCAGTGTCTGTGGACTCGGGTTGGAGCCATGTGATGCAGTGTCTGTGGACTAGGGTTGAGGCAATGTGATACAGTGTCTGTGGACGAGGGTTGGGACAATGTGATACAGTGTGTGTGTACTAGGGTTGGGGCAATGTGATGCAGTGTCTGTGGACTAGGGTTGGGGCAATGTGATACAGTGATGTGGACTAGGGTTGGGGCCATGTGATGCAGTGTCTGTGGACTATGGTTGGGGCAATGTGATACAGTGTCTGTGGACTAGGGTTGGGACAATGTGATACAGTGTCTGTGGACGAGGGTTGGGACAATGTAATACAGTGTGTGTGGACTTGGGTTGGGGCAATGTGATACAGTGTCTGTGGACTAGGGTTGGGGCAATGTGATACAGTGTCTGTGGACTAGGGTTGGGGCAATGTGATATAGTGTGTGTGGACTAGGGTTGGGGCAATGTGATGCAGTGTGTGTGGGCTAGGGGTGGGACAATGTGATACAGTGTGTGTGGACTAGGGTTGGGGCAATGTGATACAGTGTGTGTGGACTTGGTTTGGGGCAATGTGATGCAGTATCTGTGGACTAGGGTTGGGACAATGTGATGCAGTGTATGTGGACTAGGCTTGGGATATTGTGATACAGTGTGTGTGGGCTAGGTTTGTGCAATGTGATACAGTGTCTTTGGACTCGGATTGGGACAATGTGATGCAGTGTATGTGGACTAGGGTTGGAGCAATGTGATACAGTGTGTGTGGGCTAGGGGTGGGACAATGTGATACAGTGTATGTGGACTAGGGTTGAGCCAACGTGATACAGTGTCTGTGAACTAGGGTTGGGACAATGTGATGCAGTGTCTGTGGACTAGGGTTGGGGCAATGTGATACAGTGTGTGTGGACTCGGGTTGGGGCAATGTGATGTAATGTCTGTGGACTAGGGTTGGGACAATGTGATACAGTGTGTGTGGACGAGGGTTTGGACAATGTGATGCAGTGTGTGTGGACTCGGGTTGGGGCAATGTGAAACAGTGTGTGTGGACTTGGGTTGGGGCAATGTGATTTAATGTCTTTGGTCTAGGGTTAAGGCAATGTGATACAGTGTGTGTGGACTAGGGTTGGGGCAATGTGATGCAGTGTCTGTGGACTAGGGTTGGGGCAATGTGATACAGTGTCTGTGGACTCGGGTTGGGGCAATGTGATTTAATGTCTGTGGACTATGGTTGGGGCAATGTGATACAGTTTGTGTGGGCTAGGGTTGGGGCAATGTGATGCAGTGTCTGTGGACTCGGGTTGGGGCAATGTGATGCAGCGTCTGTGGACTAGGGTTGGGGCAATGTGATACAGTGTGTGTGGGCTAGGGTTGGGGCAATGTGATGCAGTGTCTGTGGACTTGGGTTGGGGCAATGTGATTTAATGTCTGTGGACTAGGGTTGGGGCAATGTGATGCAGTGTCTGTGGACTAGGGTTGGGGCAATGTGATTTAATGTCTGTGGACTAGGGTTGGGGCAACGTGATACAGTGTGTGTGGGCTAGGGTTGGGGCAATGTGATGCAGTGTCTATGGACGAGGGTTGGGGCAATGTGATACAGTGTCTGTGGACTAGGGTTGGAGCCATGTGATGCAGTGTCTGTGGACTAGGGTTGAGGCAATGTGATACAGTGTCTGTGGACGAGGGTTGGGACAATGTGATACAGTGTGTGTGTACTAGGGTTGGGGCAATGTGATGCAGCGTCTATGGACTAGGGTTGGGGCAATGTGATACAGTGATGTGGACTAGGGTTGGGGCCATGTGATGCAGTGTCTGTGGACTAGGGTTGGGGCAATGTGATACAGTGTCTGTGGACTAGGGTTGGGACAATGTGATACAGTGTCTGTGGACGAGGGTTGGGACAATGTAATACAGTGTGTGTGGACTTGGGTTGGGGCAATGTGATACAGTGTCTGTGGACTAGGGTTGGGGCAATGTGATACAGTGTCTGTGAACTAGGGTTGGGGCAATGTGATATAGTGTGTGTGGACTAGGGTTGGGGCAATGTGATGCAGTGTGTGTGAACTCGGGTTGGGGCAAAGTGATGTAATGTCTGTGGACTAGTGTTGGGACAATGTGATACAGTGTGTGAGGACTAGGGTTGGGGCAATGTGATGCAGTGTCTGTGGGCCAGGGTTGGGACAATGTGATACAGTGTGTGTGGACTAGGGTTGGGGCAATGTGATACAGTGTGTGTGGACTTGGGTTGGGGCAATGTGATGCAGTGTCTGTGGGCTAGGTTTGGGGCAATGTGATACAGTGTATGTGGACTAGGGTTGGGGCAATGTGATGCAGTGTATGTGGACTAGGGTTGGGGCAATGTGATGCAGTATCTGTGGACTAGGGTTGGGACAATGTGATGCAGTGTATGTGGACTAGACTTGGGATGTTGTGATACAGTGTGTGTGGGCTAGGGTTGTGGCAATGTGATACAGTGTATTTGGACTAGGATTGGGACAATGTGATGCAGTGTATGTGGACTAGGTTTGGAGCAATGTGATACAGTGTGTGTGGGCTAGGTTTGGGACAATGTGATACAGTGTATCTGGACTAGTGTTCGGGCAATGTGATACAGTGATGTGGACTAGGGTTGGGGCCATGTGATACAGTGTGTGTGTACTAGGGTTGGGGCAATGTGATGCAGCGTCTATGGACTAGTGTTCGGGCAATGTGATACAGTGTGTGTGGGCTAGTGTTCGGGCAATGTGATACAGTGTCTGTGGACTAGGGTTGGGGCCATGTGATACAGTGTCTTTGGACTAGGGTTGGGCCAATGTGATACTGTGTCTGTGGACTAGGGTTGAGGCAATGTGATACAGTGTCTGTGGACGAGGGTTGGGACAATGTGATACTGTGTCTGTGGACTAGGGTTGAGGCAATGTGATACAGTGTCTGTGGACGAGGGTTGGGACAATGTGATACAGTGTGTGTGTACTAGGGTTGGGGCAATGTGATGCAGCGTCTATGGACTAGGGTTCGGGCAATGTGATACAGTGATGTGGACTAGGGTTGGGGCCATGTGATGCAGTGTCTGTGGACTAGGGTTGGGGCAAAGTGATACATTGTCTGTGGACTAGGGTTGGGACAATGTGATACAGTGTCTGTGGACGAGGGTTGGGACAATGTAATACAGTGTGTGTGGACTTGGGTTGGGGCAATGTGATACAGTGTCTGTGGACTAGGGTTGGGGCAATGTGATACAGTGTCTGTGAACTAGGGTTGGGGCAATGTGATATAGTGTGTGTGGACTAGGGTTGGGGCAATGTGATGCAGTGTGTGTGAACTCGGGTTGGGGCAAAGTGATGTAATGTCTGTGGACTAGTGTTGGGACAATGTGATACACTGTGTGAGGACTAGGGTTGGGGCAATGTGATGCAGTGTCTGTGGGCCAGGGTTGGGACAATGTGATACAGTGTGTGTGGACTAGGGTTGGGGCAATGTGATACAGTGTCTGTGGACTAGGGTTGGGGCAATGTGATGCAGTGTATGTGGACTAGGGTTGGGGCAATGTGATGCAGTATCTGTGGACTAGGGTTGGGACAATGTGATGCAGTGTATGTGGACTAGACTTGGGATGTTGTGATACAGTGTGTGTGGGCGAGGGTTGTGGCAATGTGATACAGTGACTTTGGACTAGGATTGGGACAATGTGATGCAGTGTATGTGGACTAGGTTTGGAGCAATGTGATACAGTGTGTGTGGGCTAGGGTTGGGACAATGTGATACAGTGTATCTGGACTAGGGTTGGGCCAATGTGATACTGTGTCTGTGGGCTCGGGTTGGGGCAATGTGATGCAGTGTCTGTGGACTAGGGTTGGGAAAATGTGATGCAGTGTCTGTGGACTAGGGTTGGGGCAATGTGATACAGTGTGTGCGGACGAGGGTTGGGACAATGTGATGTAGTGTCTGTGGGCTAGGGTTGGGACAATGTGATGTTATGTCTGTGGACACGGGTTGGGACAATGTGATACAGTGTCTGTGGACTAGGGTTGGGGCAATGTGATGCAGTGTCTGTGGACTAGGGTTGGGGCAATGTGATGCAGTATCTGTTGACTAGGTTTGGGACAATGTGATGCAGTGTATGTGGACTCGGGTTGGGGCAATGTGATCCAGTCTGTGTGGGCTAGGTTTGGGGCAATCCAATACCATGTCTGTGGACTAGGGTTGGGGCAATGTGATGCAGTGTCTGTGGACTAGGGTTGGGGCAATGTGATGCAGTGTATGTGGACTAGGGTTTGGGCAATGTGATGCAGTGTATGTGGACTAGATTTGGGATATTGTGATACAGTGTGTGTGGGCTAGGGTTGCAGCAATGTGATGCAGTTTCTTTGGACTAGGATTGGGACAATGTGATGCAGTGTCTGTGGACTAGGGTTGGGATATTGTGATACAGTGTGTGCGGACGAGGGTTGGGACAATGTGATGCAGTGTCTGTGTACTCGGGTTGGGGCAATGTGATACAGTGTCTGTGTACTAGGGTTGGGACAATGTGATACAGTGTGTGTGGGCGAGGGTTGGGACAATGTGATACAGTGTATGTGGACTATGGTTGGGCCAATGTGATGCAGTGTCTGTGGACTAGGGTTGGGGCAATGTGATACAGTGTCTGTGGACTAGGGTTGGGGCAATGTGATACAGTGTGTGTGGACTAGACTTGGGGTATTGTGAGACAGTGTGTGTGGGCTAGGGTTGTGGCTATGTGATACAGTGTCTTTGGACTCGGATTGGGACAATGTGATGCAGTGTATGTGGACTAGGGTTGGGGCAATGTGATACAGTGTGTGTGGGCGAGGGTTGATTATATGTGATGTAATGTCTGTAGACTAGGTTTGGGACAATGTGATACAGTGTGTGTGGACTAGGGTTGGGGCAATGTGATACAGTGTCTGTGGACTAGGGTTGGGGCAATGTGATGCAGTGTCTCTGGACTCGGGTTGGGGCAATGTGATACAGTGTCTGTGGACTAGGGTTGGGGCAATGTGATGCAGTGTCTGTGGACTAGGGTTGGGGCAATGTGATACAGTGTGTGCGGACGAGGGTTGGGACAATGTGATGTAGTGTCTGTGGGCTAGGTTTGGGACAATGTGATGTAATGTCTGTGGACTCGGGTTGGGACAATGTGACACAGTGTCTTTGGGCTAGGGTTGGGGCAATGTGATGCAGTGTCTGTGGACTAGGGTTGGGGCAATGTGATGCAGTATCTGTGGACTAGGGTTGGGACAATGTGATGCAGTGTATGTGGACTAGGCTTGGGATATTGTGATACAGTGTGTGTGGGCTAGGTTTGTGGCAATGTGATACAGTGTCTTTGGACTCGGATTTGGACAATGTGATGCAGTGTATGTGGACTAGGGTTGGAGCAATGTGATACAGTGTGTGTGGGCTAGGGGTGGGACAATGTGATACAGTGTATGTGGACTAGGGTTGGGCCAACGTGATACAGTGTCTGTGAACTAGGGTTGGGACAAAGTGATGCAGTGTCTGTGGACTAGGGTTGGGGCAATGTGATACAGTGTGTGGACTAGGGTTGGGGCAATGTGATGTAATGTCTGTGGACTAGGGTTGGGACAATGTGATACAGTGTGTGTGGACGAGGGTTTGGACAATGTGATGCAGTGTGTGTGGACTCGGGTTGGGGCAATGTGAAACAGTGTGTGTGGACTTGGGTTGGGGCAATGTGATTTAATGTCGATGGTCTAGGGTTAAGGCAATGTGATACAGTGTGTGTGGACTCGGGTTGGGGCAATGTGATGCAGTGTCTGTGGACTAGGGTTGGGGCAATGTAATACAGTGTGTGTGGACTTGGGTTGGGGCAATGTGATACAGTGTCTGTGGACTAGGGTTGGGGCAATGTGATACAGTGTCTGTGGACTAGGGTTGGGCAATGTGATTTAATGTCTGTGGACTAGGGTTGGGGCAATGTGATATAGTGTGTGTGGGCTAGGGTTGGGTAAATGTGATGCAGTATCTGTGGACTCGTGTTGGGGCAATGCGATGCAGTGTCTGTGGACTCGGGTTGGGGCAATGTGATACAGTGTGTGTGGGCTAGGGTTGGGGCAATGTGATGCAGTGTCTGTGGACTTGGGTTGGGGCAATGTGATTTAATGTCTGTGGACTAGGGTTGGGGCAATGTGATGCAGTGTCTGCGGACTAGGGTTGGGGCAATGTGATACAGTGATGTGGACTAGGGTTGGGGCCATGTGATGCAGTGTCTGTGGACTAGGGTTGCGGCAATGTGATACAGTGTCTGTGGACTAGGGTTGGGACAATGTGATACAGTGTCTGTGGACGAGGGTTGGGACAATGTAACACAGTGTGTGTGGACTTGGGTTGGGGCAATGTGATACAGTGTCTGTGGACTAGGGTTGGGGCAATGTGATACAGTGTCTGTGGACTAGGGTTGGGGCAATGTGATGCAGTGTGTGTGAACTCGGGTTGGGGCAAAGTGATTTAATGTCTGTGGACTAGGGTTGGGACAATGTGATACAGTGTGTGTGGACTAGGGTTAGGGCAATGTGATGCAGTGTCTGTGGGCCAGGGTTGGGACAATGTGATACAGTGTGTGTGGACGAGTGTTGGGGCAATGTGATACAGTGTGTGTGGACTTGGGTTGGGGCAATGTGATGCAGTGTCTGTGGGCTAGGTTTGGGGCAATGTGATACAGTGTCTGTGGACTAGGGTTGGGGCAATGTGATACGGTGTCTGTGGACAAGGGTTGGGGCAATGTGATACAGTGTTTGTGGACTATGGTTGGGGCAATGTGTTACAGTGTCTGTGGACTAGGGTTGGGGCAATGAGATACAGTGTGTGTGGGCTCGGGTTGGGACAATGTGATGCAGTGTCTGTGGACGAGGATTGGGACAATGTGATGCAGTGTATGTGGACTAGGGTTGGGGCAATGTGATGCAGTATCTGTGGACTCGGGTTGGGACAATGTGATGCAGTGTCTGTGGACTCGGGTTGGGGCAATGTGATACAGTGTGTGTGGACGAGGGTTGGGACAATGTGATGTAGTGTCTGTGGGCTAGGGTTGGGACAATGTGATGTAATGTCTGTGGACTCGGGTTGGGACAATGTGATACAGTGTCTGTGGACTAGGGTTGGGGCAATGTGATGCAGTGTCTGTGGACTAGGGTTGGGGCAATGTGATGCAGTATCTGTGGACTAGGTTTGGGACAATGTGATGCAGTGTATGTGGACTAGGGTTGGGGCAATGTGATACAGTGTGTGTGGGCTAGGTTTGGGGCAATCTAATACCATGTCTGTGGACTAGGGTTGGGGCAATGTGATGCAGTGTCTGTGGACTAGGGTTGGGGCAATGTGATGCAGTGTATGTGGACGAGGGTTTGGGCAATGTGATGCCATGTATGTGGACTAAGCTTGGGATATTGTGATACAGTGTGTGTGGGCTAGGGTTGTGGCAATGTGATACAGTTTCTTTGGACTAGGATTGGGACAATGTGATGCAGTGTCTGTGGACTAGGGTTGGGGCAATGTGATACAGTGTGTGCGGACGAGGGTTGGGACAATGTGATACAGTGTGTGTGGGCGAGGGTTGGGACAATGTGATACAGTGTATGTGGACTATGGTTGGGCCAATGTGATGCAGTGCCTGTGGACTAGGGTTGGGGCAATGTGATACAGTGTCTCTGGACTAGGGTTGGGGCAATGTGATACAGTGTGTGTGGACTAGACTTCGGATATTGTGAGACAGTGTGTGTGGGCTAGGGTTGTGGCTATGTGATACAGTGTCTTTGGACTAGGATTGGGACAATGTGATGCAGTGTATGTGGACTAGGGTTGGGGCAATGTGATACAGTGTGTGTGGGCGAGGGTTGGGACAATGTGATACAGTGTAAGTGGACTAGGGTTGGGCCAATGTGATACAGTGTCTGTGGGCTCGGATTGGGGCAATGTATTGCAGTGTCTGTGGACTAGGGTTGGGAAAATGTGATGCAGTGTCTGTGGACTAGGGTTGGGGCAATGTGATACAGTGTGTGTTGACTAGGGTTGGGGTAATGTGATGTAATGTCTGTGGACTAGGGTTGGGACAATGTGATACAGTGTGTGTGGACTAGGGTTGGGGCAATGTGATACAGTGTCTGTGGACTAGGGTTGGGGCAATGTGATGCAGTGTCTCTGGACTCGGGTTGGGGCAATGTGATACGGTGTGTGTGGGCTAGGGTTGGGGTAATGTGTTGCAGTGTCTGTTGACAAGGGTTGGGGCAATGTGATGCAGTGTCTGTGGACTAGGGTTGGGGCAATGTGATGCAGTGTATGTGGACTAGGGTTGGGGCAATGTGATACAGTGTGTGCGGATGAGGGTTGGGACAATGTGATGTAGTGTCTGTGGGCTACGGTTGGGACAATGTGATGTAATGTCTGTGGACTCGGGTTGGGACAATGTGATACAGTGTCTGTGGACTAGGGTTGGGGCAATGTGATGCAGTGTCTGTGGACTAGGGTTGGGGCAATGTGATGCAGTATCTGTGGACTAGGGTTGGGACAATGTGATGCAGTGTATGTGGACTAGGCTTGGGATATTGTGATACAGTGTGTGTGGGCTAGGTTTGTGGCAATGTGATACAGTGTCTTTGGACTCGGATTGGGACAATGTGATGCAGTGTATGCGGACTAGGGTTGGAGCAATGTGATACAGTGTGTGTGGGCTAGGGGTGGGACAATGTGATACAGTGTATGTGGACTCGGGTTGGGCCAACGTGATACAGTGTCTGTGAAACTGGGTTGGGACAATGTGATGCAGTGTCTGTGGACTCGGGTTGGGGCAATGTGATACAGTGTGTGTGGACTAGGGTTGGGGCAATGTGATGTAATGTCTGTGGACTAGGGTTGGGACAATGTGATACAGTGTGTGTGGACGAGGGTTTGGACAATATGATGCAGTGTGTGTGGACTCGGGTTGGGGCAATGTGAAACAGTGTGTGTGGACTTGGGTTGGGGCAATGTGATTTAATGTCTATGGTCTAGGGTTAAGGCAATGTGTTACAGTGTGTGTGGACTAGGGTTGGGGCAATGTGATGCAGTGTCTGTGGACGAGGGTTGGGGCAATATGATACAGTGTCTGTGGACTAGGGTTGGGGCCATGTGATGCAGTGTTTGTGGGCTAGGGTTGGGACAATGTGATGTAATGTCTGTGGACTCGGGTTGGGACAATGTGATACAGTGTATGTGGACTAGGGTTGCGGCAATGTGATGCAGTGTCTGTGGACTAGGGTTGGGACAATGTGATGCAGTATCTGTGGACTCGGTTTGGGACAATATGATGCAGTGTATGTGGACTAGGGTTGGGGCAATGTGATACAGTGTGTGTGGGCTAGGTTTGGGGCAATTTAATACCATGTCTGTGGACTCGGGTTGGGGCAATGTGATGCAGTGTCTGTGGACTAGGGTTGGGGCAATGTGATGCAGTGTATGTGTACGAGGGTTTGGGCAATGTGATGCAGTGTATGTGGACTAGACTTGGGATATTGTGATACAGTGTGTGTAGGCTAGGGTTGTGGCAATGTGATACAGTTTGTTTGGACTAGGATTGTGACAATGTGATGCAGTGTATGTGGACTAGGGTTGGGGCAATGTGATACAGTGTGTGTGGGCGAGAGTTGGGACAATGTGATACAGTGTAAGTGGACTAGGGTTGGGCCAATGCGATACAGTGTCTGTGGGCTCGGATTGGGGCAATGTGATGCAGTGTCTGTGGACTAGGGTTGGGACAATGTGATGCAGTGTCTGTGGACTAGGGTTGGGGCAAAATGATACAGTGTGTGTTGACTAGGGTTGGGGTAATGTGATGTAATGTCTGTGGACTAGGGTTGGGACAATGTGATACAGTGTGTGTGGACTAGGGTTGGGGCAATGTGATACAGTGTCTGTGTACTAGGGTTGGGGCAATGTGATACAGTGTCTGTGGACTAGGGTTGGGGAAATGTGATACAGTGTCTGTGGACTAGGGTTGGGGCAATGTGATACAGTGTGTGTGGACTAGACTTGGGATATTGTGAGACAGTGTGTGTGGGCTAGGGTTGTGGCTATGTGATACAGTGTCTGTGGACTCGGGTTGGGACAATGTGATACAGTGTCTGTGGACTAGGGTTGGGGCAATGTGATGCAGTGTCTGTGGACTAGGGTTGGGGCAATATGATGCAGTATCTGTGGACTAGGGTTGGGACAATGTGATGCAGTGTATGTGGACTAGGCTTGGGATATTGTGATACAGTGTGTGTGGGCTAGGTTTGTGGCAATGTGATACAGTGTCTTTGGACTCAGATTGGGACAATGTGATGCAGTGTATGTGGACTAGGGTTGGAGCAATGTGATACAGTGTGTGTGGGCTAGGGGTGGGACAATGTGATACAGTGTATGTGGACTAGGGTTGGGCCAACGTGATACAGTGTCTGTGAACTAGGGTTGGGACAATGTGATGCAGTGTCTGTGGACTAGGGTTGGGGCAATGTGATACAGTGTGTGTGGACGAGGGTTTGGACAATGTGATGCAGTGTGTGTGGACTCGGGTTGGGGCAATGTGAAACAGTGTGTGTGGACTTGGGTTGGGGCAATGTGATTTAATGTCTATGGTCTCGGGTTAAGGCAATGTGATACAGTGTGTGTGGACTAGGGTTGGGGCAATGTGATGCAGTGTCTGTGGACTAGGGTTGGGGCAATATGATACAGTGTCTGTGGACTAGGGTTGGGGCAATGTGATGCAGTATCTGTGGACTCGGGTTGGGGCAATGTGATGCAGTGTCTGTGGACTAGGGTTGGGGCAATGTGATACAGTGTGTGCGGACGAGGGTTGGGTCAGTGTGATGTAGTGTCTGTGGGCTAGGGTTGGGACAATGTGATGTAATGTCTGTGGACTAGGGTTGGGGCAATGTGATACAGTGTGTGTGGACTAGACTTGGGATATTGTGAGACAGTGTGTGTGGGCTAGGGTTGTGGCTATGTGATACAGTGTCTTTGGACTAGGATTGGGACAATGTGATGCAGTGTATGTGGACTAGGGTTGGGGCAATGTGATACAGTGTGTGTGCGCGAGGGTTGGGACAATGTGATACAGTGTAAGTGGACTAGGGTTGGGCCAATGTGATACAGTGTCTGTGGGCTCGGATTGGGGCAATGTGATGCAGTGTCTGTGGACTAGGGTTGGGACAATGTGATGCAGTGTATGTGGACTAGGGTTGGGGCAATGTGATACAGTGTGTGTTGTCTAGGGTTGGGGTAATGTGATGTAATGTCTGTGGACTCGGGTTTGGACAATGTGATACAGTGTGTGTGGACTAGGGTTGGGGCAATGTGATACAGTGTCTGTGGACTAGGGTTGGGGGCAATGTGATGCAGTGTCTCTGGACTCGGGTTGGGGCAATGTGATACGGTGTGTGTGGGCTAGGGTTGGGGTAATGTGTTTCAGTGTCTGTGGAAAAGGGTTGGGGCAATGTGATGCAGTGTCTGTGGACTAGGGTTGGGGCAATGTGATGCAGTGTCTGTGGACTAGGTTTGGGGCAATGTGATACAGTGTGTGCGGACGAGGGTTGGGACAATGTGATGTAGTGTCTGTGGGCTAGGGTTGGGACAATGTGATGTAATGTCTGTGGACTCGGGTTGGGACAATGTGATACAGTGTCTGTGGACTAGGGTTGGGGCAATGTGATGCAGTGTCTGTGGACTAGGGTTGGGGCAATGTGATGCAGTATCTGTGGACTAGGGTTGGGACAATGTGATGCAGTGTATGTGGACTAAGCTTGGGATATTGTGATACAGTGTGTGTGGGCTAGGTTTGTGGCAATGTGATACAGTGTCTTTGGACTCGGATTGGGACAATGTGATACAGTGTGTGTGGACTAGGGTTGGGGCAATGTGATACAGTGTGTGTGGACTTGGGTTGGGGCAATGTGATGCAGTGTCTGTGGGCTAGGTTTGGGGCAATGTGATACAGTGTCTGTGGACTAGGGTTGGGGCAATGTGATACGGTGTCTGTGGACAAGGGTTGGGGCAATGTGATACAGTGTCTGTGGACTATGGTTGGGGCAATGTGTTACAGTGTCTGTGGACTAGGGTTGGGGCAATGAGATACAGTGTGTGTGGGCTCGGGTTGGGACAATGTGATGCAGTGTCTGTGGACGAGGATTGGGACAATGTGATGCAGTGTATGTGGACTAGGGTTGGGGCAATGTGATGCAGTATCTGTGGACTCGGGTTGGGACAATGTGATGCAGTGTATGTTGACTCGACTTGGGATGTTGTGACACAGTGTGTGTGGGCTAGGGTTGTGGCAATGTGATACAGTGTCTTTGGACTAGGATTGGGACAATGTGATGCAGTGTATGTGGACTAGGGTTGGAGCAATGTGATAGAGTGTGTGTGGACTAGGGTTGGGACAATGTGATACAGTGTATGTGGACTAGGGTTGGGCCAATGTGATACTGTGTCTGTGGGCTCGGGTTGGGGCAATGTGATACAGTGTGTGCGGACGAGGTTTGGGACAATGTGATGTAGTGTCTGTGGGCTAGGGTTGGGACAATGTGATACAGTGTCTGTGGACTAGGGTTGGGGCAATGTGATGCAGTGTCTGTGGACTAGGGTTGGGGCAATGTGATGCAGTATCTGTGGACTAGGTTTGGGACAATGTAATGCAGTGTATGTGGACTAGGGTTGGGGCAATGTGATACAGTGTGTGTGGGCTAGGTTTGCAGCAATCTAATACCATGTCTGTGGACTAGGGTTGGGGCAATGTGATGCAGTGTCTGTGGACTAGGGTTGGGGCAATGTGATGCAGTGTATGTGGACGAGGGTTTGGGCAATGTGATGCAGTGTTTGTGGACTAGACTTGGGATGTTGTGATACAGTGTGTGTGGGCTAGGGTTGGGGCAATGTGATACAGTGTGTGCGGACGAGGGTTGGGACAATGTGATACAGTGTGTGTGGGCGAGGGTAGGGACAATGTGATACAGTGTATGTGGACTATGGTTGGGCCAATGTGATGCAGTGTCTGTGGACTAGGGTTGGGGCAATGTGATACAGTGTGTGTGGACTAGACTTGGGATATTGTGAGACAGTGTGTGTGGGCTAGGGTTGTGGCTATGTGATACAGTGTCTTTGGACTAGGATTGGGACAATGTGATGCAGTGTATGTGGACTAGGGTTGGGGCAATGTGATACAGTGTGTGTGGGCGAGGGTTGGGACAATGTGATACAGTGTAAGTGGACTAGGGTTGGGCCAATGTGATACAGTGTCTGTGGGCTCGGATTGGGGCAATGTGATGCAGTGTCTGTGGACGAGGGTTGGGACAATGTGATGCAGTGTCTGTGGACTAGGGTTGGGGCAATGTGATACAGTGTGTGTTGACTCGGGTTGGGGTAATGTGATGTAATGTCTGTGGACTAGGGTTGGGACAATGTGATACAGTGTGTGTGGACTAGGGTTGGGGCAATGTGATACAGTGTCTGTGGACTCGGGTTGGGGCAATGTGATACAGTGTCTGTGGACTAGGGTTGGGACAATGTGATACAGTGTGTGCGGACGAGGGTTGGGACAATGTGATGCAGTGTCTGTGTACTAGGGTTGGGGCAATGTGATACAGTGTCTTTGGACTAGGATTGGGACAATGTGATGCAGTGTATGTGGACTAGGGTTGGGGCAATGTGATACAGTGTGTGTGGGCGAGGGTTGGGACAATGTGATACAGTGTAAGTGGAATAGGGTTGGGCCAATGTGATATAGTGTCTGTGGGCTCGACTTGGGGCAAAGTGATGCAGTGTCTGTGGACTAGGGTTGGGACAATGTGATACAGTGTGTGTTGACTAGGGTTGGGGTAATGTGATGTAATGTCTGTGGACGAGGGTTGAGACAATGTGATACAGTGTGTGTGGACTCGGGTTGGGGCAATGTGATACAGTGTCTGTGGACTAGGATTGGGGCAATGTGATGCAGTGTCTCTGGACTCGGGTTGGGACAATGTGATGTAATGTCTGTGGACTCGGGTTGGGACAATGTGATACAGTGTCTGTGGACTAGGGTTGGGGCAATGTGATGCAGTGTCTGTGGACCAAGGTTGGGGCAATGTGATGCAGTATCTGTGGACTAGAGTTGGGACAATGTGATGCAGTGTATGTGGACTCGGCTTGGGATATTGTGATACAGTGTGTGTGGGCTAGGTTTGTGGCAATGTGATACAGTGTCTTTGGACTCGGATTGGGACAATGTGATGCAGTGTATGCGGACTAGGGTTGGAGCAATGTGATACAGTGTGTGTGGGCTAGGGGTGGGACAATGTGATACAGTGTATGTGGACTCGGGTTGGGCCAACGTGATACAGTGTCTGTGAACTAGGGTTGGGACAATGTGATGCAGTGTCTGTGGACTAGGGTTGGGGCAACGTGATACAGTGTGTGTGGACTAGGGTTGGGGCAATGTGATGTAATGTCTGTGGACTAGGGTTGGGACAATGTGATACAGTGTGTGTGGACGAGGGTTTGGACAATGTGATGCAGTCTGTGTGGACTCGGGTTGGGGCAATGTGAAACAGTGTGTGTGGACTTGGGTTGGGGCAATGTGATTTAATGTCAATGTTCTAGGGTTAAGGCAATGTGATACAGTGTGTGTGGACTAGGGTTGGGGCAATGTGATGCAGTGTCTGTGGACTAGGGTTGGGGCAATATGATACAGTGTCTGTGGACTAGGGTTGGGGCCATGTGATGCAGTGTTTGTGGGCTAGGGTTGGGACAATGTGATGTAATGTCTGTGGACTCGGGTTGGGACAATGTGATACAGTGTCTGTGGACTAGGGTTGGGGCAATGTGATGCAGTGTCTGTGGACTAGGGTTGGGGCAATGTGATGCAGTATCTGTGGACTAGGTTTGGGACAATGTGATGCAGTGTATGTGGACTAGGGTTGGGGCAATGTGATACAGTGTGTGTGGGCTAGGTTTGGGGCAATTTAATACCATGTCTGTGGACTACGGTTGGGGCAATGTGATGCAGTGTCTGTGGACTAGGGTTGGGGCAATGTGATGCAGTGTATGTGGACGAGGGTTTGGGCAATGTGATGCAGTGTATGTGGACTAGACTTGGGATATTGTGATACAGTGTGTGTGGGCTAGGGTTGTGGCAATGTGATACAGTTTGTTTGGACTAGGATTGTGACAATGTGATGCAGTGTATGTGGACTAGGGTTGGGGCAATGTGATACAGTGTGTGTGGGCGAGGGTTGGGACAATGTGATACAGTGTAAGTGGACTAGGGTTGGGCCAATGTGATACAGTGTGTGTGGACTTGGGTTGGGGCAATGTGATGCAGTGTCTGTGGGCTAGGTTTGGGGCAATGTGATACAGTGTCTGTGGACTAGGGTTGGGGCAATGTGATACGGTGTCTGTGGACAAGGGTTGGGGCAATGTGATACAGTGTCTGTGGACTATGTTTGGGGCAATGTGTTACAGTGTCTGTGGACTAGGGTTGGGGCAATGAGATACAGTGTGTGTGGGCTCGGGTTGGGACAATGTGATGCAGTGTCTGTGGACGAGGATTGGGACAATGTGATGCAGTGTATGTGGACTAGGGTTGGGGCAATGTGATGCAGTATCTGTGGACTCGGGTTGGGACAATGTGATGCAGTGTATGTTGACTCGACTTGGGATGTTGTGACACAGTGTGTGTGGGCTAGGGTTGTGGCAATGTGATACAGTGTCTTTGGACTAGGATTGGGACAATGTGATGCAGTGTATGTGGACTAGGGTTGGAGCAATGTGATACAGTGTGTGTGGACTAGGGTTGGGACAATGTGATACAGTGTATGTGGACGAGGGTTGGGCCAATGTGATACTGTGTCTGTGGGCTCGGGTTGGGGCAATGTAATGCAGTGTCTGTGGACTAGGGTTGGGACAATGTGATGCAGTGTCTGTGGACTCGGGTTGGGACAATGTGATACAGTGTCTGTGGACTCGGGTTGGGGCAATGTGATGCAGTGTCTGTGGACTAGGTTTGGGACAATGTGATGCAGTGTATGTGGACTAGGGTTGGGGCAATGTGATACAGTGTGTGTGGGCTAGGTTTGGGGCAATCTAATACCATGTCTGTGGACTAGGGTTGGGGCAATGTGATGCAGTGTCTGTGGACTAGGGTTGGGGCAATGTGATGCAGTGTATGTGGACGAGGGTTTGGGCAATGTGATGCAGTGTATGTGGACTAGACTTGGGATATTGTGATACAGTGTGTGTGGGCTAGGGTTGTGGCAATGTGATACAGTTTCTTTGGACTAGGATTGGGACAATGTGATGCAGTGTCTGTGGACTAGGGTTGGGACAATGTGATGTAATGTCTGTGGACTCGGGTTGGGACAATGTGATACAGTGTCTGTGGACTAGGGTTGGGGCAATATGATGCAGTGTCTGTGGACTAGGGTTGGGGCAATGTGATGCAGTATCTGTGGACTAGGTTTGGGACAATGTGATGCAGTGTATGTGGACTAGGGTTGGGGCAATGTGATACAGTGTGTGTGGGCGAGGGTTGGGACAATGTGATACAGTGTATGTGGACTATGGTTGGGCCAATGTGATGCAGTGTCTGTGGACTAGGGTTGGGGCAATGTGATACAGTGTCTGTGGACTAGGGTTGGGGCAATGTGATACAGTGTGTGTGGACTAGACTTGGGATATTGTGAGACAGTGTGTGTGGGCTAGGGTTGTGGCTATGTGATACAGTGTCTTTGGACTAGGATTGGGACAATGTGATGCAGTGTATGTGGACTTGGGTTGGGCCAATGTGATACAGTGTGTGCGGACGAGGGTTGGGGCAATGTGATACAGTGTGTGTTGACTAGGGTTGGGGTAATGTGATGTAATGTCTGTGGACTAGAGTTGGGACAATGTGATACAGTGTGTGTGGACTAGGGTTGGGACAATGTGATACAGTGTGTGCGGACGAGGGTTGGGACAATGTGATGCAGTGTCTGTGTACTGGGGTTGGGGCAATGTGATACAGTGTCTGTGGACTAGAGTTGGGACAATGTGATACAGTGTGTGTGGGCGAGGGTTGGGACAATGTGATACAGTGTATGTGGACTATGGTTGGGCCAATATGATGCAGTGTCTGTGGACTAGGGTTGGGGCAATGTGATACAGTGTGTGTGGGCTAGGGTTGGGGTAATGTGTTGCAGTGTCTGTGGACAAGGGTTGGGGCAATGTGATGCAGTGTCTGTGGACTAGGGTTGGGGCAATGTGATGCAGTGTCTGTGGACTAGGGTTGGGGCAATGTGATACAGTGTGTGCGGACGAGGGTTGGGACAATGTGATGTCGTGTCTGTGGGCTAGGGTTGGGACAATGTGATGTAATGTCTGTGGACTCGGGTTGGGACAATGTGATACAGTGTCTGTGGACTAGGGTTGGGGCAATATGATTGTATTGTCTGTGGACTAGGGTTGGGGCAATGTGATGCAGTATCTGTGGACTAGGGTTGGGACAATGTGATGCAGTGTATGTGGACTAGGCTTGGGATATTGTGATACAGTGTGTGTGGGCTAGGTTTGTGGCAATGTGATACAGTGTCTTTGGACTCGGATTGGGACAATGTGATGCAGTGTATGCGGACTAGGGTTGGAGCAATGTGATACAGTGTGTGTGGGCTAGGGGTGGGACAATGTGATACAGTGTATGTGGACTCGGGTTGGGCCAACGTGATACAGTGTCTGTGAACTCGGGTTGGGACAATGTGATGCAGTGTCTGTGGACTAGGGTTGGGGCAATGTGATACAGTGTGTGTGGACGAGGGTTTGGACAATGTGATGCAGTGTGTGTGGACTCGGGTTGGGGCAATGTGAAACAGTGTGTGTGGACTTGGGTTGGGGCAATGTGATTTAATGTCTGTGGTCTCGGGTTAAGGCAATGTGATACAGTGTGTGTGGACTAGGGTTGGGGCAATGTGATGCAGTGTCTGTGGACTAGGGTTGGGGCAATATGATACAGTGTCTGTGGACTAGGGTTGGGGCCATGTGATGCAGTGTTTGTGGGCTAGGGTTGGGACAATGTGATGTAATGTCTGTGGACTCGGGTTGGGACAATGTGATACAGTGTCTGTGGACTAGGGTTGGGGCAATGTGATGCAGTATCTGTGGACTAGGTTTGGGACAATGTGATGCAGTGTATGTGGACTAGGGTTGGGGCAATGTGATACAGTGTGTGTGGGCTAGGTTTGGGGCAATTTAATACCATGTCTGTGGACTAGGGTTGGGGCAATGTGATGCAGTGTCTGTGGACTCGGGTTGGGGCAATGTGATGCAGTGTATGTGGACGAGGGTTTGGGCAATGTGATGCAGTGTATGTGGACTAGACTTGGGATATTGTGATACAGTGTGTGTGGGCTAGGGTTGTGGCAATGTGATACAGTTTGTTTGGACTAGGATTGTGACAATGTGATGCAGTGTATGTGGACTAGGGTTGGGGCAATGTGATACAGTGTGTGTGGGCGAGGGTTGGGACAATGTGTTACAGTGTAAGTGGACTAGGGTTGGGCCAATGTGATACAGTGTCTGTGGGCTCGGATTGGGGCAATGTGATGCAGTGTCTGTGGACTAGGGTTGGGACAATGTGATGCAGTGTCTGTGGACTAGGGTTGGGGCAATGTGATACAGTGTGTGTTGACTAGGGTTGGGGTAATGAGATGTAATGTCTGTGGACTAGGGTTGGGGCAATGTGATACAGTGTCTGTGCTCTAGGGTTGGGGCAATGTGATACAGTGTCTGTGGACTAGGGTTGGGACAATGTGATGCAGTGTGTGTGGGCGAGGGTTGGGACAATGTGATACAGTGTATGTGGACTATGGTTGGGCCAATGTGATACAGTGTCTGTGGACTAGGGTTGGGGCAATGTGATACAGTGTGTGTGGACTAGACTTGGGATATTGTGAGACAGTGTGTGTGGGCTAGGGTTGTGGCTATGTGATACAGTGTCTTTGGACTAGGATTGGGACAATGTGATGCAGTGTATGTGGACTAGGGTTGGGGCAATGTGATACAGTGTGTGTGGGCGAGGGTTGGGACAATGTGATACAGTGTAAGTGGACTAGGGTTGGGCCAATGTGATACAGTGTCTGTGGGCTCGGATTGGGGCAATGTGATGCAGTGTCTGTGGACTAGGGTTGGGACAATGTGATGCAGTGTCTGTGGACTCGGGTTGGGGCAATGTGATACAGTGTGTGTTGACCAGGTTTGGGGTAATGTGATGTTATGTCTGTGGACTAGGGTTGGGACAATGTGATACAGTGTGTGTGGACTAGGGTTGGGGCAATGTGATACAGTGTCTGTGGACTAGGGTTGGGGCAATCTGATGCAGTGTCTCTGGACTCGGGTTGGGGCAATGTGATACTGTGTGTGTGGGCTAGGGTTGGGGTAATTTGTTGCAGTGTCTGTGGACAAGGGTTGGGGCAATGTGATGCAGTCTCTGTGGACTAGGGTTGGGGCAATGTGATGCAGTGTCTGTGGACTAGGGTTGTGGCAATGTGATACAGTGTGTGCGGACGAGGGTTGGGACAATGTGATGTCGTGTCTGTGGGCTAGGGTTGGGACAATGTGATGTAATGTCTGTGGACTCGGGTTGGGACAATATGATACAGTGTCTGTGGACTAGGGTTGGGGCAATGTGATGCAGTGTCTGTGGACTAGGGTTGGGGCAATGTGATGCAGTATTTGTGGACTAGGGTTGGGACAATGTGATGCAGTGTATATGGACTAGGCTTGGGATATTGTGATACAGTGTGTGTGGGCTAGGTTTGTGGCAATGTGATACAGTGTCTTTGGACTCGGATTGGGACAATGTGATGCAGTGTATGTGGACTAGGGTTGGGACAATGTGATACAGTGTGTGTGGACGAGGGTTTGGACAATGTGATGCAGTGTGTGTGGACTCGGGTTGGGGCAATGTGAAACAGTGTGTGTGGACTTGGGTTGGGGCAATGTGATTTAATGTCTATGGTCTAGGGTTAAGGCAATGTGATACAGTGTGTGTGGACTAGGGTTGGGGCAATGTGATGCAGTGTCTGTGCTCTAGGGTTGGGGCAATATGATACAGTGTCTGTGGACTAGGGTTGGGGCAATGTGATGCAGTGTCTGTGGACTCGGGTTGGGGCAATGTGATGCAGTGTCTGTGGACTAGGGTTGGGGCAATGTGATACAGTGTGTGCGGACGAGGGTTGGGTCAGTGTGATGTAGTGTCTGTGGGCTAGGGTTGGGACAATGTGATGTAATGTCTGTGGACTCGGGTTGGGACAATGTGATACAGTGTCTGTGGACTAGGGTTGGGGCAATGTGATGCAGTGTCTGTGTACTAGGGTTGGGGCAATGTGATACAGTGTCTGTTGACTAGGGTTGGGACAATGTGATACAGTGTGTGTGGGCGAGAGTTGGGACAATGTGATACAGTGTATGTGGACTAGGGTTGGGGCAATGTGATACAGTGTGTGTGGACTAGGGTTGGGGCAATGTGATGTAATGTCTGTGGACTAGGGTTGGGACAATGTGATACAGTGTGTGTGGACGAGGGTTTGGACAATGTGATGCAGTGTGTGTGGACTCGGGTTGGGGCAATGTGAAACAGTGTGTGTGGACTTGGGTTGGGGCAATGTGATTTAATGTCTGTGGTCTCGGGTTAAGGCAATGTGACACAGTGTGTGTGGACTCGGGTTGGGGCAATGTGATGCAGTGTCTGTGGACTAGGGTTGGGGCAATATGATACAGTGTCTGTGGACTAGGGTTGGGGCCATGTGATGCAGTGTTTGTGGGCTAGGGTTGGGACAATGTGATGTAATGTCTGTGGACTCGGGTTGGGACAATGTGATACAGTGTCTGTGGACTAGGGTTGGGGCAATGTGATGCAGTATCTGTGGACTAGGTTTGGGACAATGTGATGCAGTGTATGTGGACTAGGGTTGGGGCAATGTGATACAGTGTGTGTGGGCTAGGTTTGGGGCAATTTAATACCATGTCTGTGGACTAGGGTTGGGGCAATGTGATGCAGTGTCTGTGGACTCGGGTTGGGGCAATGTGATGCAGTGTATGTGGACGAGGGTTTGGGCAATGTGATGCAGTGTATGTGGACTAGACTTGGGATATTGTGATACAGTGTGTGTGGGCTAGGGTTGTGGCAATGTGATACAGTTTGTTTGGACTAGGATTGTGACAATGTGATGCAGTGTATGTGGACTAGGGTTGGGGCAATGTGATACAATGTGTGTGGGCGAGGGTTGGGACAATGTGTTACAGTGTAAGTGGACTAGGGTTGGGCCAATGTGATACAGTGTCTGTGGGCTCGGATTGGGGCAATGTGATGCAGTGTCTGTGGACTAGGGTTGGGACAATGTGATGCAGTGTCTGTGGACTAGGGTTGGGGCAATGTGATACAGTGTGTGTTGACTAGGGTTGGGGTAATGAGATGTAATGTCTGTGGACTAGGGTTGGGGCAATGTGATACAGTGTCTGTGCTCTAGGGTTGGGGCAATGTGATACAGTGTCTGTGGACTAGGGTTGGGACAATGTGATACAGTGTGTGTGGGCGAGGGTTGGGACAATGTGATACAGTGTATGTGGACTATGGTTGGGCCAATGTGATACAGTGTCTGTGGACTAGGGTTGGGGCAATGTGATACAGTGTGTGTGGACTAGACTTGGGATATTGTGAGACAGTGTGTGTGGGCTAGGGTTGTGGCTATGTGATACAGTGTCTTTGGACTAGGATTGGGACAATGTGATGCAGTGTATGTGGACTAGGGTTGGGGCAATGTGATACAGTGTGTGTGGGCGAGGGTTGGGACAATGTGATACAGTGTAAGTGGACTAGGGTTGGGCCAATGTGATACAGTGTCTGTGGGCTCGGATTGGGGCAATGTGATGCAGTGTCTGTGGACGAGGGTTGGGACAATGTGATGCAGTGTCTGTGGACTCGGGTTGGGGCAATGTGATACAGTGTGTGTTGACTAGGGTTGGGGTAATGTGATGTAATGTCTGTGGACTAGGGTTGGGACAATGTGATACAGTGTGTGTGGACTAGGGTTGGGGCAATGTGATACAGTGTCTGTGGACTAGGGTTGGGGCAATCTGATGCAGTGTCTCTGGACTCGGGTTGGGGCAATGTGATACTGTGTGTGTGGGCTAGGGTTGGGGTAATTTGTTGCAGTGTCTGTGGACAAGGGTTGGGGCAATGTGATGCAGTCTCTGTGGACTAGGGTTGGGGCAATGTGATGCAGTGTCTGTGGACTAGGGTTGTGGCAATGTGATACAGTGTGTGCGGACGAGGGTTGGGACAATGTGATGTCGTGTCTGTGGGCTAGGGTTGGGACAATGTGATGTAATGTCTGTGGACTCGGGTTGGGACAATATGATACAGTGTCTGTGGACTAGGGTTGGGGCAATGTGATGCAGTGTCTGTGGACTAGGGTTGGGGCAATGTGATGCAGTATTTGTGGACTAGGGTTGGGACAATGTGATGCAGTGTATATGGACTAGGCTTGGGATATTGTGATACAGTGTGTGTGGGCTAGGTTTGTGGCAATGTGATACAGTGTCTTTGGACTCGGATTGGGACAATGTGATGCAGTGTATGTGGACTAGGGTTGGAGCAATGTAATACAGTGTGTGTGGGCTAGGGGTGGGACAATGTGATACAGTGTATGTGGACTAGGGTTGGGCCAACGTGATACAGTGTCTGTGAACTAGGGTTGGGACAATGTGATGCAGTGTCTGTGGACTAGGTTTGGGGCAATGTGATACAGTGTGTGTGGACTAGGGTTGGGGCAATGTGATGTAATGTCTGTGGACTAGGGTTGGGACAATGTGATACAGTGTGTGTGGACGAGGGTTTGGACAATGTGATGCAGTGTGTGTGGACTCGGGTTGGGGCAATGTGAAACAGTGTGTGTGGACTTGGGTTGGGGCAATGTGATTTAATGTCTATGGTCTAGGGTTAAGGCAATGTGATACAGTGTGTGTGGACTAGGGTTGGGGCAATGTGATGCAGTGTCTGTGCTCTAGGGTTGGGGCAATATGATACAGTGTCTGTGGACTAGGGTTGGGGCAATGTGATGCAGTGTCTGTGGACTCGGGTTGGGGCAATGTGATGCAGTGTCTGTGGACTAGGGTTGGGGCAATGTGATACAGTGTGTGCGGACGAGGGTTGGGTCAGTGTGATGTAGTGTCTGTGGGCTAGGGTTGGGACAATGTGATGTAATGTCTGTGGACTCGGGTTGGGACAATGTGATACAGTGTCTGTGGACTAGGGTTGGGGCAATGTGATGCAGTGTCTGTGTACTAGGGTTGGGGCAATGTGATACAGTGTCTGTTGACTAGGGTTGGGACAATGTGATACAGTGTGTGTGGGCGAGGGTTGGGACAATGTGATACAGTGTATGTGGACTATGGTTGGGCCAATGTGATGCAGTGTCTGTGGACTAGGGTTGGGGCAATGTGATACAGTGTCTGTGGACTAGGGTTGGGGCAATATGATACAGTGTGTGTGGACTAGACTTGGGATATTGTGAGACAGTGTGTGTGGGCTAGGGTTGTGGCTATGTGATACAGTGTCTTTGGACTAGGATTGGGACAATGTGATGCAGTGTCTGTGGACTAGGGTTGGGGCAATGTGATACAGTGTGTGTGGGCGATGGTTGGGACAATGTGATACAGTGTAAGTGGACTAGGGTTGGGCCAATGTGATACAGTGTCTGTGGGCTCGGATTGGGGCAATGTGATGCAGTGTCTGTGGACTAGGGTTGGGACAATGTGATGCAGTGTCTGTGGACTAGGTTTGGGGCAATGTGATACAGTGTGTGTTGTCTAGGGTTGGGGTAATGTGATGTAATGTCTGTGGACTAGGGTTGGGACAATGTGATACAGTGTGTGTGGACTAGGGTTGGTGCAATGTGATACAGTGTCTGTGGACTAGGGTTGGGGGCAATGTGATGCAGTGTCTCTGGACTCGGGTTGGGGCAATGTGATACGGTGTGTGTGGGCTAGGGTTGGGGTAATGTGTTGCAGTGTCTGTGGAAAAGGGTTGGGGCAATGTGATGCAGTGTCTGTGGACTAGGGTTGGGGCAATGTGATGCAGTGTCTGTGGACTAGGTTTGGGGCAATGTGATACAGTGTGTGCGGACGAGGGTTGGGACAATGTGATGTAGTGTCTGTGGGCTAGGATTGGGACAATGTGATGTAATGTCTGTGGACTCGGGTTGGGACAATGTGATACAGTGTCTGTGGACTAGGGTTGGGGCAATGTGATGCAGTGTCTGTGGACTAGGGTTGGGGCAATGTGATGCAGTATCTGTGGACTAGGGTTGGGACAATGTGATGCAGTGTATGTGGACTAAGCTTGGGATATTGTGATACAGTGTGTGTGGGCTAGGTTTGTGGCAATGTGATACAGTGTCTTTGGACTCGGATTGGGACAATGTGATGCAGTGTATGTGGACTAGGGTTGGAGCAATGTGATACAGTGTGTGTGGGCTAGGGGTGGGACAATGTGATACAGTGTATGTAGACTAGGGTTGGGCCAACGTGATACAGTGTCTGTGAACTCGGGTTTGGACAATGTGATGCAGAGTGTGTGGACTCAGGTTGGGGCAATGTGAAACAGTGTGTGTGGACTTGGGTTGGGGCAATGTGATTTAATGTCTATGGTCTAGGGTTAAGGCAATGAGATACAGTGTGTGTGGGCTCGGGTTGGGACAATGTGATACAGTATCTGTGGATGTGGGTTGGGACAATGTGATACAGTGTGTGTGTACTCGGGTTGGGGCAATGCGATGCAGTGTCTGTGGACTCGGGTTGGGGCAATGTGATACAGTGTCTGTGGACTAGGGTTGGGGCCATATGATGCAGTGTCTGTGGACTAGGGTTGGGACAATGTGAAACAGTGTGTGTGGGCTAGGGTTGGGGCAATGTGATTTAATGTCTGTGGACTAGGGTTGGGCCAATGTGATACAGTGTGTGTGGGCTAGTTTTGGGGCAATGTGATGCAGTGTCTGTGGACTCGGGTTGGGGCAATGAGATGCAGTGTCTGTGGACTAGGGTTGGGGCAATGTGATGCAGTGTGCGTGGGCTAGGGTTGGGGCAATGTGATGCCGTGTCTGTGGACTCGGGTTGGGGCAATGTGATTTAATGTCTGTGGACTCGGGTTGGGGCAATGTGATGCAGTGTCTGTGGACGAGGGTTGGGGCAATGTGATGCAGTGTCTGTGGACTAGGGTTGAGGCAATGTGATACAGTGTCTGTGGACGAGGCTTGGGACAATGTGTTACAGTGTGTGTGTACTAGGGTTGGGGCAATGTGATGCAGTGTCTGTGGACTAGGGTTGTGGCAATGTGATACAGTGATGTGGACTAGGGTTGGGGCCATGTGATGCAGTGTCTGTGGACTAGGGTTGGGACAATGTGATACAGTGTCTGTGGACGAGGGTTGGGACAATGTAATACAGTGTGTGTGGACTTGGGTTGGGGCAATGTGATACAGTGTCTGTGGACTAGGGTTGGGGCAATGTGATACAGTGTGTGCGGACGATGGTTGGGACAATGTGATGTAGTGTCTGTGGGCTAGGGTTGGGACAATGTGATTTAATGTCTATGGTCTCGGGTTAAGGCAATGTGATACAGTGTGTGTGGACTAGGGTTGGGGAATTGTGATGCAGTGTCTGTGGACTAGGGTTGGGGCAATATGATACAGTGTCTGTGGACGAGGGTTGGGACAATGTGATACAGTGTGTGTGGGCGAGGGTTGGGACAATGTGATACAGTGTATGTGGACTATGGTTGGGCCAATGTGATACAGTGTGTGTGGGCTAGTTTTGGGCCAATGTGATACAGTGTCTGTGGGCTCGGATTGGGGCAATGTGATGCAGTGTCTGTGGACTAGGGTTGGGACAATGTGATGCAGTGTCTGTGGACTAGGGTTGGGGCAATGTGATACAGTGTGTGTTGACTAGGGTTGGGGTAATGAGATGTAATGTCTGTGGACTAGGGTTGGGGCAATGTGATACAGTGTCTGTGCTCTAGGGTTGGGGCAATGTGATACAGTGTCTGTGGACTAGGGTTGGGACAATGTGATACAGTGTGTGTGGGCGAGGGTTGGGACAATGTGATACAGTGTATGTGGACTATGGTTGGGCCAATGTGATACAGTGTCTGTGGACTAGGGTTGGGGCAATGTGATACAGTGTGTGTGGACTAGACTTGGGATATTGTGAGACAGTGTGTGTGGGCTAGGGTTGTGGCTATGTGATACAGTGTCTTTGGACTAGGATTGGGACAATGTGATGCAGTGTATGTGGACTAGGGTTGGGGCAATGTGATACAGTGTGTGTGGGCGAGGGTTGGGACAATGTGATACAGTGTAAGTGGACTAGGGTTGGGCCAATGTGATACAGTGTCTGTGGGCTCGGATTGGGGCAATGTGATGCAGTGTCTGTGGACGAGGGTTGGGACAATGTGATGCAGTGTCTGTGGACTCGGGTTGGGGCAATGTGATACAGTGTGTGTTGACTAGGGTTGGGGTAATGTGATGTAATGTCTGTGGACTAGGGTTGGGACAATGTGATACAGTGTGTGTGGACTAGGGTTGGGGCAATGTGATACAGTGTCTGTGGACTAGGGTTGGGGCAATCTGATGCAGTGTCTCTGGACTCGGGTTGGGGCAATGTGATACTGTGTGTGTGGGCTAGGGTTGGGGTAATTTGTTGCAGTGTCTGTGGACAAGGGTTGGGGCAATGTGATGCAGTCTCTGTGGACTAGGGTTGGGGCAATGTGATGCAGTGTCTGTGGACTAGGGTTGTGGCAATGTGATACAGTGTGTGCGGACGAGGGTTGGGACAATGTGATGTCGTGTCTGTGGGCTAGGGTTGGGACAATGTGATGTAATGTCTGTGGACTCGGGTTGGGACAATATGATACAGTGTCTGTGGACTAGGGTTGGGGCAATGTGATGCAGTGTCTGTGGACTAGGGTTGGGGCAATGTGATGCAGTATTTGTGGACTAGGGTTGGGACAATGTGATGCAGTGTATATGGACTAGGCTTGGGATATTGTGATACAGTGTGTGTGGGCTAGGTTTGTGGCAATGTGATACAGTGTCTTTGGACTCGGATTGGGACAATGTGATGCAGTGTATGTGGACTAGGGTTGGAGCAATGTAATACAGTGTGTGTGGGCTAGGGGTGGGACAATGTGATACAGTGTATGTGGACTAGGGTTGGGCCAACGTGATACAGTGTCTGTGAACTAGGGTTGGGACAATGTGATGCAGTGTCTGTGGACTAGGTTTGGGGCAATGTGATACAGTGTGTGTGGACTAGGGTTGGGGCAATGTGATGTAATGTCTGTGGACTAGGGTTGGGACAATGTGATACAGTGTGTGTGGACGAGGGTTTGGACAATGTGATGCAGTGTGTGTGGACTCGGGTTGGGGCAATGTGAAACAGTGTGTGTGGACTTGGGTTGGGGCAATGTGATTTAATGTCTATGGTCTAGGGTTAAGGCAATGTGATACAGTGTGTGTGGACTAGGGTTGGGGCAATGTGATGCAGTGTCTGTGCTCTAGGGTTGGGGCAATATGATACAGTGTCTGTGGACTAGGGTTGGGGCAATGTGATGCAGTGTCTGTGGACTCGGGTTGGGGCAATGTGATGCAGTGTCTGTGGACTAGGGTTGGGGCAATGTGATACAGTGTGTGCGGACGAGGGTTGGGTCAGTGTGATGTAGTGTCTGTGGGCTAGGGTTGGGACAATGTGATGTAATGTCTGTGGACTCGGGTTGGGACAATGTGATACAGTGTCTGTGGACTAGGGTTGGGGCAATGTGATGCAGTGTCTGTGTACTAGGGTTGGGGCAATGTGATACAGTGTCTGTTGACTAGGGTTGGGACAATGTGATACAGTGTGTGTGGGCGAGGGTTGGGACAATGTGATACAGTGTATGTGGACTATGGTTGGGCCAATGTGATGCAGTGTCTGTGGACTAGGGTTGGGGCAATGTGATACAGTGTCTGTGGACTAGGGTTGGGGCAATATGATACAGTGTGTGTGGACTAGACTTGGGATATTGTGAGACAGTGTGTGTGGGCTAGGGTTGTGGCTATGTGATACAGTGTCTTTGGACTAGGATTGGGACAATGTGATGCAGTGTCTGTGGACTAGGGTTGGGGCAATGTGATACAGTGTGTGTGGGCGATGGTTGGGACAATGTGATACAGTGTAAGTGGACTAGGGTTGGGCCAATGTGATACAGTGTCTGTGGGCTCGGATTGGGGCAATGTGATGCAGTGTCTGTGGACTAGGGTTGGGACAATGTGATGCAGTGTCTGTGGACTAGGTTTGGGGCAATGTGATACAGTGTGTGTTGTCTAGGGTTGGGGTAATGTGATGTAATGTCTGTGGACTAGGGTTGGGACAATGTGATACAGTGTGTGTGGACTAGGGTTGGTGCAATGTGATACAGTGTCTGTGGACTAGGGTTGGGGGCAATGTGATGCAGTGTCTCTGGACTCGGGTTGGGGCAATGTGATACGGTGTGTGTGGGCTAGGGTTGGGGTAATGTGTTGCAGTGTCTGTGGAAAAGGGTTGGGGCAATGTGATGCAGTGTCTGTGGACTAGGGTTGGGGCAATGTGATGCAGTGTCTGTGGACTAGGTTTGGGGCAATGTGATACAGTGTGTGCGGACGAGGGTTGGGACAATGTGATGTAGTGTCTGTGGGCTAGGATTGGGACAATGTGATGTAATGTCTGTGGACTCGGGTTGGGACAATGTGATACAGTGTCTGTGGACTAGGGTTGGGGCAATGTGATGCAGTGTCTGTGGACTAGGGTTGGGGCAATGTGATGCAGTATCTGTGGACTAGGGTTGGGACAATGTGATGCAGTGTATGTGGACTAAGCTTGGGATATTGTGATACAGTGTGTGTGGGCTAGGTTTGTGGCAATGTGATACAGTGTCTTTGGACTCGGATTGGGACAATGTGATGCAGTGTATGTGGACTAGGGTTGGAGCAATGTGATACAGTGTGTGTGGGCTAGGGGTGGGACAATGTGATACAGTGTATGTAGACTAGGGTTGGGCCAACGTGATACAGTGTCTGTGAACTCGGGTTTGGACAATGTGATGCAGAGTGTGTGGACTCAGGTTGGGGCAATGTGAAACAGTGTGTGTGGACTTGGGTTGGGGCAATGTGATTTAATGTCTATGGTCTAGGGTTAAGGCAATGAGATACAGTGTGTGTGGGCTCGGGTTGGGACAATGTGATACAGTATCTGTGGATGTGGGTTGGGACAATGTGATACAGTGTGTGTGTACTCGGGTTGGGGCAATGCGATGCAGTGTCTGTGGACTCGGGTTGGGGCAATGTGATACAGTGTCTGTGGACTAGGGTTGGGGCCATATGATGCAGTGTCTGTGGACTAGGGTTGGGACAATGTGAAACAGTGTGTGTGGGCTAGGGTTGGGGCAATGTGATTTAATGTCTGTGGACTAGGGTTGGGCCAATGTGATACAGTGTGTGTGGGCTAGTTTTGGGGCAATGTGATGCAGTGTCTGTGGACTCGGGTTGGGGCAATGAGATGCAGTGTCTGTGGACTAGGGTTGGGGCAATGTGATGCAGTGTGCGTGGGCTAGGGTTGGGGCAATGTGATGCCGTGTCTGTGGACTCGGGTTGGGGCAATGTGATTTAATGTCTGTGGACTCGGGTTGGGGCAATGTGATGCAGTGTCTGTGGACGAGGGTTGGGGCAATGTGATGCAGTGTCTGTGGACTAGGGTTGAGGCAATGTGATACAGTGTCTGTGGACGAGGCTTGGGACAATGTGTTACAGTGTGTGTGTACTAGGGTTGGGGCAATGTGATGCAGTGTCTGTGGACTAGGGTTGTGGCAATGTGATACAGTGATGTGGACTAGGGTTGGGGCCATGTGATGCAGTGTCTGTGGACTAGGGTTGGGACAATGTGATACAGTGTCTGTGGACGAGGGTTGGGACAATGTAATACAGTGTGTGTGGACTTGGGTTGGGGCAATGTGATACAGTGTCTGTGGACTAGGGTTGGGGCAATGTGATACAGTGTGTGCGGACGATGGTTGGGACAATGTGATGTAGTGTCTGTGGGCTAGGGTTGGGACAATGTGATTTAATGTCTATGGTCTCGGGTTAAGGCAATGTGATACAGTGTGTGTGGACTAGGGTTGGGGAATTGTGATGCAGTGTCTGTGGACTAGGGTTGGGGCAATATGATACAGTGTCTGTGGACGAGGGTTGGGGCCATGTGATGCAGTGTTTGTGGACGAGTGTTGGGACAATGTGAAACAGTGTGTGTGGGCTAGGGTTGGGGCAATGTGATTTAATGTCTGTGAACTCGGGTTGGGGCAATGTGATACAGTGTGTGTGGGCTAGGGTTGGGGCAATGTGATGCAGTGTCTGTGGACTCGGGTTGGGGCAATGTGATGCAGTGTCTGTGGACTAGGGTTGGGGCAATGTGATACAGTGTGTGCGGACGAGGGTTGGGTCAGTGTGATGTAGTGTCTGTGGGCTAGGGTTGGGACAATGTGATGTAATGTCTGTGGACTCGGGTTGGGACAATGTGATACAGTGTCTGTGGACTAGGGTTGGGGCAATGTGATGCAGTGTCTGTGTACTAGGGTTGGGGCAATGTGATACAGTGTCTGTGGACTAGGGTTGGGACAATGTGATACAGTGTGTGTGGGCGAGGGTTGGGACAATGTGATACAGTGTATGTGGACTATGGTTGGGCCAATGTGATGCAGTGTCTGTGGACTAGGGTTGGGGCAATGTGATACAGTGTCTGTGGACTAGGGTTGGGGCAATGTGATACAGTGTGTGTGGACTAGACTTGGGATATTGTGAGACAGTGTGTGTGGGCTAGGGTTGTGGCTATGTGATACAGTGTCTTTGGACTAGGATTGGGACAATGTGATGCAGTGTATGTGGACTAGGGTTGGGGCAATGTGATACAGTGTGTGCGGACGAGGGTTGGGTCAGTGTGATGTAGTGTCTGTGGGCTAGGGTTGGGACAATGTGATGTAATGTCTGTGGACTTGGGTTGGGACAATGTGATACAGTGTCTGTGGACTAGGGTTGGGGCAATGTGATGCAGTGTCTGTGTACTAGGGTTGGGGCAATGTGATACAGTGTCTGTGGACGAGGGTTGGGACAATGTGATACAGTGTGTGTGGGCGAGGGTTGGGACAATGTGATACAGTGTATGTGGACTATGGTTGGGCCAATGTGATGCAGTGTCTGTGGACTAGGGTTGGGGCAATGTGATACAGTGTCTGTGGACTAGGGTTGGGGCAATGTGATACAGTGTGTGTGGACTAGACTTGGGATATTGTGAGACAGTGTGTGTGGGCTTGGGTTGTGGCTATGTGATACAGTGTCTTTGGACTAGGATTGGGACAATGTGATGCAGTGTATGTGGACTAGGGTTGGGGCAATGTGATACAGTGTGTGTGGGCGAGGGTTGGGACAATGTGATACAGTGTAAGTGGACTAGGGTTGGGCCAATGTGATACAGTGTCTGTGGGCTCGGATTGGGGCAATGTGATGCAGTGTCTGTGGACTCGGATTGGGATATTGTGATACAGTGTGTGTTGTCTAGGGTTGGGGTAATGTGATGTAATGTCTGTGGACTAGGGTTGGGACAATGTGATGCAGTGTGTGTGGACTAGGGTTGGGGCAATGTGATACAGTGTCTGTGGACTAGGGTTGGGGCAATGTGATGCAGTGTCTCTGGACTCGGGTTGGGACAATGTGATGTAGTGTCTGTGGGCTAGGGTTGGGACAATGTGATGCAGTGTCTGTGGACTCGGGTTGGGACAATGTGATTCAGTGTCTGTGGACTAGGGTTGGGACAATGTGATACAGTGTCTGTGGACTAGGGTTGGGGCAATGTGATGCAGTGTCTGTGGACTAGGGTTGGGGCAATGTGATGCAGTATCTGTGGACTAGGGTTGGGACAATGTGATGCAGTGTATGGGGACTAGGCTTGGGATATTGTGATACAGTGTGTGTGGGCTAGGTTTGTGGCAATGTGATACAGTGTCTTTGGACTCGGATTGGGACAATGTGATGCAGTGTATGTGGACTAGGGTTGGAGCAATGTGATACAGTGTGTGTGGGCTAGGGGTGGGACAATGTGATACAGTGTATGTGGACTTGGGTTGGGCCAACGTGATACAGTGTCTGTGGGCTCGGGTTGGGACAATGTGATGCAGTGTCTCTGGACTCGGGTTGGGACAATGTGATGCAGTGTCTGTGGACTAGGGTTTGGACAATGTGATGCAGTGTGTGTGGACTCGGGTTGGGGCAATGTGAAACAGTGTGTGTGGACTAGGGTTGGGGCAATGTGATTTAATGTCTATGGTCTAGGGTTAAGGCAATGTGATACAGTGTGTGTGGACTAGGGTTGGGACAATGTGATGCAGTATCTGTGGATGTGGGTTGGGAAAATGTGATACAGTGTGTGTGTATTCGGGTTGGGGCAATGCGATGCAGTGTCTGTGGACTAGGGTTGGGGCAATGTGATACAGTGTCTGTGGACTAGAGTTGGGGCCATATGATGCAGTGTGTGTGGACTCGGGTTGGGGCAATGTGATGCAGTGTGTGTGAACTCGGGTTGGGGCAAAGTGATGTAATGTCTGTGGACTAGGGTTGGGGCAATGTGATACAGTGTGTGTGGACTAGGGTTGGGGCAATGTGATGCAGTGTCTGTGGGCCAGGGTTGGGACAATGTGATACAGTGTGTGTGGACTAGGGTTGGGGCAATGTGATACAGTGTGTGTGGACTTGGGTTGGGGAAATGTGATGCAGTGTCTGTGGGCTAGGTTTGGGGCAATGTGATACAGTGTCTGTGGACTAGGGTTGGGGCAATGTGATACGGTGTCTGTGGACAAGGGTTGGGGCAATGTGATACAGTGTCTGTTGATTATGGTTGGGGCAATGTGTTACAGTGTCTGTGGACTAGGGTTGGGGCAATGAGATACAGTGTGTGTGGTCTCGGGTTGGGACAATGTGATGCAGTGTCTGTGGACTTGGATTGGGACAATGTGATGCAGTGTATGTGGACTCGGGTTGGGGCAATGTGATGCAGTATCTGTGGACTAGGGTTGGGACAATATGATGCAGTGTATGTTGACTAGACTTGGGATGTTGTGATACAGTGTGTGTGGGCTAGGGTTGTGGCAATGTGATACAGTGTCTTTGGACTAGGATTGGGACAATGTGATGCATTGTATGTGGACTAGGGTTGGGGCAATGTGATACAGTGTGTGTGGGCTAGGGTTGGGACAATGTGATACAGTGTATGTGGACTAGGGTTGGGCCAATGTGAAACTGTGTCTGTGGGCTCGGGTTGGGGCAATGTGATACAGTGTGTGTGGACTAGGGTTGGGGCAATGTGATGCAGTGTCTGTGGACTAGGTTTGGGGCAATGTGATGCAGTATCTGTGGACTAGGTTTGGGACAATGTGATGCAGTGTATGAGGACTAGGCTTGGGATATTGTGATACAGTGTGTGTGGGCTAGGCTTGTGGCAATGTGATACAGTGTCTTTGGACTCGGATTGGGACAATGTGATGCAGTGTATGTGGACGAGGGTTGGGGCAATGTGATACAGTGTGTGTGGGATAGGGTTGGGACAATGTGAGACAGTGTATGTGGACTAGGGTTGGGCCAACGTGATACAGTGTCTGTGAACTCGGGTTGGGACAATGTGATGCAGTGTCTGTGGACGAGGGTTGTGGCAATGTGATACAGTGTGTGTGGACTCGGGTTGGGGCAATGTGATGTAATGTCTGTCGACTCGGGTTGGGACAATGTGATACAATTTGTGTGGACGAGTTTTGGGACAATGTGATGCAGTGTGTGTGGACTCGGGTTGGGGCAATGTGTAACAGTGTGTGTGGACTTGGGTTGGGGCAATGTGATTTAATGTCTATGGTCTAGGGTTAAGGCAATGTGATACAGTGTGTGTGGACTCGGGTTGGGGCAATGTGATACAGTGTCTCTGGGCTAGGGTTGGGACAATGTGATGTAATGTCTGTGGGCTCGGGTTGGGACAATGTGATACAGTGTCTGTGGACTAGGGTTGGGACAATGTGATACAGTGTCTGTGGACTAGGGTTGGGACAATGTGATGCAGTGTATGTGGACTCGGCTTGGGATATTGTGATACAGTGTGTGTGGGCTAGGTTTGTGGCAATGTGATACAATGTCTTTGGACTCGGATTGGGACAATGTGATGCAGTGTATGTGGACGAGGGTTGGAGCAATGTGATACAGTGTGTGTGGGCTAGTGGTGGGACAATGTGATACAGTGTATGTGGACTAGGGTTGGGCCAACGTGATACAGTGTCTGTGAACTCGGGTTGGGACAATGTGATGCAGTGTCTGTGGACTAGGGTTGGGGCAATGTGATACAGTGTGTGTGGACTAGGGTTGGGCCAACGTGATACAGTGTCTGTGAACTAGGGTTTGGACAATGTGATGCAGTGTGTGTGGACTCGGGTTGGGGCAATGTGAAACAGTGTGTGTGGACTTGGTTGGGGCAATGTGATTTAATGTCTATGGTCTAGGGTTAAGGCAATGTGATACAGTGTGTGTGGACTAGGGTTGGGACAATGTGATACAGTATCTGTGGATGTGGGTTGGGACAATGTGATAGAGTGTGTGTGTACTCGGGTTGGGGCAATGTGATGCAGTGTCTGTGGACTAGGGTTGGGGCAATGTGATACAGTGTGTGTGGGCTAGGCTTGGGATATTGTGATACAGTGTGTGTGGGCTAGGCTTGTGGCAATGTGATACAGTGTCTTTGGACTCGGATTGGGACAATGTGATGCAGTGTATGTGGACTAGGGTTGGGGCAATGTGATACAGTGTGTGTGGGCTAGGGTTGGGACAATCTGAGACAGTGTATGTGGACTAGGATTGGGCCAACGTGATACAGTGTCTGTGAACTAGGGTTGGGACAATGTGATGCAGTGTCTGTGGACTAGGGTTGTGGCAATGTGATACAGTGTGTGTGGACTCGGGTTGGGGCAATGTGATGTAATGTCTGTGGACTCGGGTTGGGACAATGTGATACAGTTTGTGTGGACGAGTGTTGGGACAATGTGATGCAGTGTGTGTGGACTCGGGTTGGGGCAATGTGAAACAGTGTGTGTGGACTTGGGTTGGGGCAATGTGATTTAATGTCTATGGTCTAGGGTTAAGGCAATGTGATACAGTGTGTGTGGACTCGGGTTGGGGCAATGTGATACAGTGTCTGTGGACTAGGGTTGGGACAATGTGATACAGTGTCTGTGGCCTAGGGTTGGGACAATGTGATGCAGTGTATGTGGACTCGGCTTGGGATATTGTGATACAGTGTGTGTGGGCTAGGCTTGTGGCAATGTGATACAGTGTCTTTGGACTCGGATTGGGACAATGTGATGCAGTGTATGTGGACTAGGGTTGGAGCAATGTGATACAGTGTGTGTGGGCTAGGGGTGGGACAATGTGATACAGTGTATGTGGACTAGGTTTGGGCCAACGTGATACAGTGTCTGTGAACTAGGGTTGGGACAATGCGATGCAGTGTCTGTGGACTAGGGTTGGGGCAATGTGATACAGTGTGTGTGGACTTGGGTTGGGGCAATGTGATTTAATGTCTATGGTCTAGGGTTAAGGCAATGTGATACAGTGTGTGTGGACTCGGGTTGGGGCAATGTGATACAGTGTCTCTGGGCTAGGGTTGGGACAATGTGATGTAATGTCTGTGGGCTCGGGTTGGGACAATGTGATGCAGTGTCTGTGGACTAGGGTTGGGACAATGTGATACAGTGTCTGTGGCCTAGGGTTGGGACAATGTGATGCAGTGTATGTGGACTCGGCTTGGGATATTGTGATACAGTGTGTGTGGGCTAGGTTTGTGGCAATGTGATACAGTGTCTTTGGACTCGGATTGGGACAATGTGATGCAGTGTATGTGGACTAGGGTTGGAGCAATGTGATACAGTGTGTGTGGGCTAGGGGTGGGACAATGTGATACAGTGTATGTGGACTAGGGTTGGGCCAACGTGATACAGTGTCTGTGAACTAGGGTTGGGACAATGTGATGCAGTGTCTGTGGACTAGGGTTGGGGCAATGTGATACAGTGTGTGTGGACTAGGGTTGGGGCAATGTGATGTAATGTCTGTGGACTAGGGTTGGGACAATGTGATGCAGTGTATGAGAACTAGGCTTGGGATATTGTGATACAGTTTGTGTGGGCTAGGCTTGTGGCAATGTGATACAGTGTCTTTGGACTCGGATTGGGACAATGTGATGCAGTGTATGTGGACTAGGGTTGGATCAATGTGATACAGTGTGTGTGGGCTAGGGGTGGGACAATGTGATACAGTGTATGTGGACTAGGTTTGGGCCAACGTGATACAGTGTCTGTGAACTTGGGTTGGGACAATGTGATGTAATGTCTGTGGACTCGGGTTGGGACAATGTGATACAGTTTGTGTGGACGAGTGTTGGGACAATGTGATGCAGTGTGTGTGGACTCGGGTTGGGGCAATGTGAAACAGTGTGTGTGGACTTGGGTTGGGGCAATGTGATTTAATGTCTATGGTCTAGGGTTAAGGCAATGTGATACAGTGTGTGTGGACTCGGGTTGGGGCAATGTGATACAGTGTCTCTGGGCTAGGGGTGGGACAATGTGATGTAATGTCTGTGGGCTCGGGTTGGGACAATGTGATACAGTGTCTGTGGACTAGGGTTGGGACAATGTGATACAGTGTCTGTGGATTAGGGTTGGGACAATGTGATGCAGTGTATGTGGACTCGGCTTGGGATATTGTGATACAGTGTGTGTGGGCTAGGTTTGTGGCAATGTGATACAGTGTCTTTGGACTCGGATTGGGACAATGTGATGCAGTGTATGTGGACTAGGGTTGGAGCAATGTGATACAGTATGTGTGGGCTAGGGGTGGGACAATGTGATAAAGTGTATGTGGACTAGGGTTGGGCCAACGTGATACAGTGTCTGTGAACTAGGGTTGGGACAATGTGATGCAGTGTCTGTGGACTAGGGTTGGGGCAATGTGATACAGTGTCTGTGGACTAGGGTTGGGGCAATGTGATACAGTGTGTGTGGACTAGGGTTGGGGCAATGTGATGTAATGTCTGTGGACTGGGGTTGGGACAATGTGATACAGTGTGTGTGGATGAGGGTTTGGACAATGTGATGCAGTGTGTGTGGACTCGGGTTGAGGCAATGCGAAACTGTGTGTGTGGACTTGGGTTGGGGCAATGTGATTTAATGTCTATGGTCTAGGGTTAAGGCAATGTGATATAGTGTGTGTGGACTAGGGTTGGGGCAATGTGATGCAGTGTCTGTTTACTAGGGTTGGGGCAATGTGATGTAATGTCTGTGGCCTAGGGTTGGGACAATGTGATACAGTATCTGTGGATGAGGGTTGGGACAATGTGATACAGTGTGTGTGGGCTAGGGTTGGGGCAATGTGATGCAGTGTCTGTGGCAAGGGTTGGGGCAATGTGATGCAGTGTCTGTGGACTAGGGTTGGGGCAATGTGATGCAGTGTCTGTTTACTAGGGTTGGGGCAATGTGATGTAATGTCTCTGGACTTGGGTTGGGACAATGTGATACAGTGTCTGTGGACGAGGGTTGGGACAATGTGATACAGTGTGTGTGTACTAGGGTTGGGGCAATGTGATGCAGTGTCTGTGGACTCGGGTTGGGGCAATGTGATTTAATGTCTGTGAACTAGGGTTGTGGCAATGTGATGCAGTGTCTGTGGACTAGAGTTGGGACAATGTGAAACAGTGTGTGTGGGCTAGGGTTGGGGCAATGTGATTTAATGTCTGTGGACTAGGGTTGAGGCAATGTGATACAGTGTGTGTGGGCTAGGGTTGTGGCAATGTGATGCAGTGTCTGTGGACTCGGGTTGGGGCAATGTGATGCAGTGTCTGTGGACTAGGGTTGGGGCAATGTGATACAGTGTATGTGGGCTAGGGTTGGGGCAAGGTTATGCAGTGTCTGTGGACTTGGGTTGGGGCAATGTGATTTAATGTCTGTGAACTAGGGTTGGGGCAATGTGATGCAGTGTCTGTGGACTAGGGTTGGGGCAATGTGATGCAGTGTCTGTTTACTCGGGTTGGGGCAATGTGATGTAATGTCTCTGGACTAGGGTTGGGACAATGTGATTTAATGTCTGTGGACTAGGGTTGGGGCAATGTGATACAGTGTGTGTGGGCTAGGGTTGGGGCAATGTGATGCAGTGTCTGTGGACTAGGGTTGGAGCAATGTGATGCAGTGTCTGTGGACTAGGGTAGAGGCAATGTGATTCAGTGTCTGTGGACGAGGGTTGGGACAATGTGATACAGTGTGTGTGTACTACTGTTGGGGCAATGTGATGCAGTGTCTGTAGACTAGGGTTGGGGCAATGTGATACAGTGATGTGGACTAGGGTTGGGGCCATGTGATGCAGTGTCTGTGGACTAGGGTTGGGGCAATGTGATACAGTGTCTGTGGACTAGGGTTGGGACAATGTGATACAGTGTCTGTGGACGAGGGTTGGGACAATGTAATACAGTGTGTGTGGACTTGGGTTGGGGCAATGTGATATAGTGTGTGTTGACTAGGGTTGGGGCAATGTGATGCAGTGTGTGTGAACTCGGGTTGGGGCAAAGTGATGTAATGTCTGTGGACTAGGGTTGGGACAATGTGATACAGTGTGTGTGGACTAGGGTTGGGGCAATGTGATGCAGTGTCTGTGGGCCAGGGTTGGGACAATGCGATACAGTGTGTGTGGACTTGGGTTGGGGCAATGTGATGCAGTGTCTGTAGGCTAGGTTTGGGGCAATGTGATACAGTGTCTGTGGACTAGGGTTGGTGCAATGTGATACGGTGTCTGTGGACAAGGTTTGGGACAATGTGATACAGTGTCTGTGGACTATGGTTGAGGCAATGTGTTACAGTGTCTGTGGACGAGTATTGGGGCAATGAGATACAGTGTGTGTGGGCTCGGGTTGGGGCAATGTGATGCAGTATCTGTGGACTAGGGTTGGGACAATGTGATGCAGTGTATGTGGACTAGACTTGGGATGTTGTGATACAGTGTGTGTGGGCTTGGGTTGTGGCAATATGATACAGTGTCTTTGGACGAGGATTGGGACAATGTGATGCAGTGTATGTGGACTAGGATTGGAGCAATGTGATACAGTGTGTGTGGGCTAGTGTTGGGACAATGTGATACAGTGTATGTGGACTAGGGTTGGGCCAATATGATACAGTGTATGTGGACTGGGGTTGGGGCAATGTGATGTAATGTCTGTGGACTAGGGTTGGGACAATGTGATAGTGTGTGTGGGCTAGTGTTGGGACAATGTGATACAGTGTATGTGGACTAGGGTTGGGCCAATATGATACAGTGTATGTGGACTGGGGTTGGGGCAATGTGATGTAATGTCTGTGGACTAGGGTTGGGGCAATGTGATGCAGTGTCTGTTTACTCGGGTTGGGGCAATGTGATGTAATGTCTCTGGACTAGGGTTGGGACAATGTGATTTAATGTCTGTGGGCTAGGGTTGGGGCAATGTGATGCAGTGTCTGTGGACTAGGGTTGGAGCAATGTGATGCAGTGTCTGTGGACTAGGGTAGAGGCAATGTGATTCAGTGTCTGTGGACGAGGGTTGGGACAATGTGATACAGTGTGTGTGTACTACTGTTGGGGCAATGTGATGCAGTGTCTGTAGACTAGGGTTGGGGCAATGTGATACAGTGATGTGGACTAGGGTTGGGGCCATGTGATGCAGTGTCTGTGGACTAGGGTTGGGGCAATGTGATACAGTGTCTGTGGACTAGGGTTGGGACAATGTGATACAGTGTCTGTGGACGAGGGTTGGGACAATGTAATACAGTGTGTGTGGACTTGGGTTGGGGCAATGTGATATAGTGTGTGTTGACTAGGGTTGGGGCAATGTGATGCAGTGTGTGTGAACTCGGGTTGGGGCAAAGTGATGTAATGTCTGTGGACTAGGGTTGGGACAATGTGATACAGTGTGTGTGGACTAGGGTTGGGGCAATGTGATGCAGTGTCTGTGGGCCAGGGTTGGGACAATGCGATACAGTGTGTGTGGACTAGGGTTGGGGCAATATGATACAGTGTGTGTGGACTTGGGTTGGGGCAATGTGATGCAGTGTCTGTAGGCTAGGTTTGGGGCAATGTGATACAGTGTCTGTGGACTAGGGTTGGTGCAATGTGATACGGTGTCTGTGGACAAGGTTTGGGACAATGTGATACAGTGTCTGTGGACTATGGTTGAGGCAATGTGTTACAGTGTCTGTGGACGAGTATTGGGGCAATGAGATACAGTGTGTGTGGGCTCGGGTTGGGGCAATGTGATGCAGTATCTGTGGACTAGGGTTGGGACAATGTGATGCAGTGTATGTGGACTAGACTTGGGATGTTGTGATACAGTGTGTGTGGGCTTGGGTTGTGGCAATATGATACAGTGTCTTTGGACTAGGATTGGGACAATGTGATGCAGTGTATGTGGACTAGGATTGGAGCAATGTGATACAGTGTGTGTGGGCTAGTGTTGGGACAATGTGATACAGTGTATGTGGACTAGGGTTGGGCCAATATGATACAGTGTATGTGGACTGGGGTTGGGGCAATGTGATGTAATGTCTGTGGACTAGGGTTGGGACAATGTGATACAGTGTCTGTGGACTAGGGTTGGGGCAATGTGATACGGTGTCTGTGGACAAGGGTTGGGGCAATGTGATACAGTGTCTGTGGACTATGGTTGGGGCAATGTGATGCAGTGTATGTGGACTAGGGTTGGAGCAATGTGATACAGTGTGTGTGGGCTAGTGTTGGGACAATGTGTTACAGTGTCTGTCGACTAGGGTTGGGGCAATGAGATACAGTGTGTTGGGCTCGGGTTGGGGCAATGTGATGCAGTGTATGTGGACTAGGGTTGGAGCAATGTGATACAGTGTGTGTGGGCGAGGGTTGGGACAATGTGATACAGGGTATGTGGACTAGGGTTGGGCCAATGTGATATTGTGTCTGTGGGCTCGGGTTGGGGCAATGTGATGCAGTGTCTGTGGACTAGGGTTGGGACAATGTGATGCAGTGTCTGTGGACTTGGGTTGGGGCAATGTGATGCAGTGTCTGTGGGCTAGGTTTGGGGCAATGTGATACAGTGTCTGTGGACTAGGGTTGGGGCAATGTGATCCGGTGTCTGTGGACAAGGGTTGGGGCAATGTGATACAGTGTCTGTTGACTATTTTTGGGGCAATGTGTTACAGTGTCTGTGGACTAGGGTTGGGGCAATGAGATACAGTGTGTGTGGGCTCGGGTTGGGACAATGTGATGCAGTGTCTGTGGACTAGAATTTGGGACAATGTGATGCAGTGTTTGTGGACTAGGGTTGGGGCAATGTGATGCAGCATCTATGGACTAGGGTTTGGACAATGTGATGCAGTGTATGTGGACTAGACTTGGGATGTTGTGATACAGTGTGGTGTGGGCTAGGGTTGTGGCAATGTGATACAGTGTCTTTGGACTAGGATTGGGACAATGTGATGCAGTGTATGTGGACTAGGATTGGGACAATGTGATGCAGTGTATGTGGACTAGGGTTGGAGCAATGTGATACAGTGTGTGTGGGCTAGGGTTGTGGCAATGTGATACTGTGTCTGTGGGCTCGGGTTGGGGCAATGTGATGCAGTGTCTGTGGACTCGGGTTGGGGCAATGTGATACAGTGTGTGCGGACGAGGGTTGGGACAATGTGATGTAGTGTCTGTGGGCTAGCGTTGGGACAATGTGAGACTAGGGTTGGGGCAATGTGATGCAGTGTCTGTGGACTAGGGTTGGGGCAATGTGATGCAGTATCTGTGGACTAGGGTTGGGACAATGTGATGCAGTGTATGAGGACTAGGCTTGGGATATTGTGATACAGTGTGTGTGGGCTAGGCTTGTGGCAATGTGATACAGTGTCTTTGGACTCGGATTGGGACAATGTGATGCAGTGTATGTGGTCTAGGGTTGGGGCAATGTGATACAGTGTGTGTGGGCTAGGATTGGGACAATGTGAGACAGTGTATGTGGACTAGGGTTGGGCCAACGTGATACAGTGTCTGTGAACTAGGGTTGGGACAATGTGATGCAGTGGCTGTGGACTAGGTTTGGGGCAATGTGATACAGTGTGTGTGGAATCGGGTTGGGGCAATGTGATGTAATGTCTGTGGACTCGGGTTGGGAGAATGTGATACAGTGTGTGTGGACTCGGGTTGGGGCAATGTGAAACAGTGTGTGTGGACTTGGGTTGGGGCAATGTTATTTAATGTCTTTGGTCTAGGGTTAAGGCAATGTGATACAGTGTGTGTGGGCTAGGGTTGGGGCAATGTGATACAGTGTCTGTGGATTAGGGTTGGGGCAATGTGATGCACTGTCTGTGGAATAGGGTTGGGACAATGTGATGTAATGTCTGTGGACTAGGGTTGGGGCAATGTGATACAGTGTGTGTGGGCTCGGGTTGGGGCAATGTGATGCAGTGTCTGTGGACAGTGGTTGGGGCAATGTGATGCAGTGTCTGTGGACTAGGGTTGGGGCAATGTGATGCAGTGTCTGTTTACTAGGGTTGGGGCAATGTGATGTAATGTCTCTGGACTAGGGTTGGGACAATGTGATACAGTGTCTGTGGACGAGGGTTGGGACAATGTGATACAGTGTGTGTGTACTAGGGTTGGGGCAATGTGATGCAGTGTCTGTGGACTCGGGTTGGGGCAATGTGATGCAGTGTCTGTGGACTAGAGTTGGGACAATGTGAAATAGTGTGTGTGGGCTAGGGTTGGGGCAATGTGATTTAATGTCTGTGGACCAGTGTTGAGGCAATGTGATACAGTGTGTGTGGGCTAGGGTTGTGGCAATGTGATGCAGTGTCTGTGGACTCGGGTTGGGGCAATGTGATGCAGTGTCTGTGGACTAGGGTTGGGGCAATGTGATACAGTGTATGTGGGCTAGGGTTGGGGCAAGGTTATGCAGTGTCTGTGGACTTGGGATGGGGCAATGTGATTTAATGTCTGTGAACTAGGGTTGGGGCAATGTGATGCAGTGTCTGTGGACTAGGGTTGGGGCAATGTGATGCAGTGTCTGTTTACTCGGGTTGGGGCAATGTCATGTAATGTCTCTGGACTAGGGTTGGGACAATGTGATTTAATGTCTGTGGACTAGGGTTGGGGCAATGTGATGCAGTGTCTGTGGACTAGGGTTGGGGCAATGTGATACAGTGATGTGGACTAGGGTTGGGGCCATTTGATGCAGTGTCTGTGGACTAGGGTTGGGGCAATGTGATACAGTGTCTGTGGACTAGGGTTGGGACAATGTGATACAGTGTCTGTGGACGAGGGTTGGGACAATGTAATACAGTGTGTGTGGACTTGGGTTGGGGCAATGTGATACAGTGTCTTTGGACTAGGGTTGGGGCAATGTGATACAGTGTCTGTGGACTAGGGTTGGGGCAATGTGATATAGTGTGTGTTGACTAGGGTTGGGGCAATGTGATGCAGTGTGTGTGAACTCGGGTTGGGGCAAAGTGATGTAATGTCTGTGGACTAGGGTTGGGACAATGTGATACAGTGTGTGTGGACTAGGGTTGGGGCAATGTGATGCAGTGTCTGTGGGCCAGGGTTGGGACAATGTGATACAGTGTGTGTGGACTTGGGTTGGGGCAATGTGATGCAGTGTCTGTAGGCTAGGTTTGGGGCAATGTGATACAGTGTCTGTGGACTAGGGTTGGGGCAATGTGATACGGTGTCTGTGGACAAGGTTTGGGGCAATGTGATACAGTGTCTGTGGACTATGGTTGGGGCAATGTGTTACAGTGTCTGTGGACGAGGGTTGGGGCAATGAGATACAGTGTGTGTGGGCTCGGGTTGGGGCAATGTGATGCAGTATCTGTGGACTAGGGTTGGGACAATGTGATGCAGTGTATGTGGACTAGACTTGGGATGTTGTGATACAGTGTGTGTGGGCTAGGGTTCTGGCAATATGATACAGTATCTTTGGACTAGGATTGGGACAATGTGATGCAGTGTACGTGGACTAGGGTTGGGCCAATATGATACAGTGTATGTGGACTGGGGTTGGGGCAATGTGATGTAATGTCTGTGGACTAGGGTTGGGACAATGTGATACAGTGTCTGTGGACTAGGGTTGGGGCAATGTGATACGGTGTCTGTGGACAAGGGTTGGGGCAATGTGATACAGTGTCTGTGGACTATGGTTGGGGCAATGTGTTACAGTGTCTGTCGACTAGGGTTGGGGCAATGAGATACAGTGTGTATGGGCGAGGGTTGGGACAATGTGATACAGGGTATGTGGACTAGGGTTGGGCCAATGTGATACTGTGTCTGTGGGCTCGGGTTGGGGCAATGTGATGCAGTGTCTGTGGACTAGGGTTGGGACAATGTGATGCAGTGTCTGTGGACGAGGGTTGGGGCAATGTGATACAGTGTCTGTGGACGAGGGTTGGGGCAATGTGATACAGAGTGTGCGGACGAGGGTTGGGACAATGAGATGTAGTGTCTGTGGGCTAGGTTTGTGGCAATGTGATTTAATGTCTGTGGACTAGGGTTGGGGCAATGTGATAGAGTGTGTGTGGGCTAGGGTTGGGGAAATGTGATGCAGTGTCTGTGGACTCGGGTTGGGGCAATGTGATGCAGTGTCTGTGGACTAGGGTTGGGGCAATGTGATACAGTGTGTGTGGGCTTGGGTTGGGGCAATGTGATGCAGTGTCTGTGGACTCGGGTTGTGGCAATGTGATTTAATGTCTGTGGACTAGGGTTGGGGCAATGTGATGCTGTGTCTGTGGACTAGGGTTGGGGCAATGTGATTTAATGTCTGTGGACTAGGTTTGGGGCAATGTGATACAGTGTGTGTGGGCTTGGGTTGGGGAAATGTGATGCAGTGTCTGTGGACTCGGGTTGGGGCAATGTGATGCAGTGTCTGTGGACGAGGGTTGAGGCAATGTGATACAGTGTCTGTGGATGAGGGTTGGGACAATGTGATACAGTGTGTGTGTACTAGGGTTGGGGCAATGTGATGCAGTGTCTGTGTACTAGGGTTGGGGCAATGTGATACAGTGATGTGGACTAGGGTTGGGGCCATGTGATGCAGTGTCTGTGGAGTAGGGTTGGGGCAATGTGATAAAGTGTCTGTGGACTAGGGTTGGGACAATGTGATACAGTGTCTGTGGACGAGGGTTGGGACAATGTAATACAGTGTGTGTGGACTTGGGTTGGGGCAATGTGTTACAGTGTCTGTCGACTAGGGTTGGGGCAATGAGATACAGTGTGTGTGGGCTCGGGTTGGGGCAGTGTGATGCAGTGTATGTGGACTAGGGTTGGATCAATGTGATACAGTGTGTGTGGGCGAGGTTTGGGACAATGTGATACAGTGTATGTGGACTAGGGTTGGGCCAATGTGATACTGTGTCTGTGGGCTCGGGTTGGGGCAATGTGATGCAGTGTCTGTGGACTAGGGTTGGGACAATGTGATGCAGTGTCTGTGGACGAGGGTTGGGGCAATGTGATACAGTGTGTGCGGACGAGGGTTGGGACAATGTGATGTAGTGTCTGTGGGCTAGGGTTGTGACAATGTGATGTAATGTCTGTGGACTCGGGTTGGGACAATGTGATACAGTTTCTGTGGGCTAGGGTTGGGACAATGTAATGTAATGTCTGTGGACTCGGGTTGGGACAATGTGATACAGTGTCTGTGGACTAGGGTTGGGGCAATGTGATACAGTGTCTTTGGACTCGGATTGGGACAATGTGATGCAGTGTATGTGGACTAGGGTTGGGCAATGTGATACAGTGTGTGTGGGCTAGGGTTGGGACAATGTGATACAGTGTGTGTGTACTAGGGTTGGGGCAATGTGATGCAGTGTCTGTGGACTAGGGTTGGGGCAATGTGATACAGTGTCAGTGGACTAGGGTTGGGGCCATGTGATGCAGTGTCTGTGGGCTAGGGTTGGAACAATGTGATGTAATGTCTGTGGACTCGGGTTGGGACAATGTGATACAGTGTCTGTGGACTCGGGTTGGGACAATGTGATACAGTGTGTGTGGACTTGAGTTGGGGCAATGTGATACAGTGTCTGTGGACTAGGGTTGGGGCAATGTGATACAGCGTCTGTGGACTAGGGTTGGGGCAATGTGATGCAGTGTGTGTGAACTAGGGTTGGGGCAATGTGATGTATTATCTGTGGACTGGGGTTGGGACAATGTGATACAGTGTGTGTGGACTAGGGTTGGGGCAATGTGATGCAGTGTCTATGGGCCAGGGTTGGGACAATGTGATGCAGTGTCTGTGGGCTAGGTTTGGGTCAATGTGATACAGTGTCTGTGGACTCGGGTTGGGGCAATGTGATACAGTGTCTGTGGACTATGTTTGGGGCAATGTGTTTCAGTGTCTGTGGACTAGGGTTGGGTCAATGAGATACAGTGTGTGTGGGCTCGGGTTGGGGCAATGTGATGCAGTGTCTGTGGACTAGGATTGGGACAATGTGATGCAGTGTCTGTGGACTAGGATTGGGACAATGTGATGCAGTGTCTGTGGACTAGGTTTGGGGCAATGTGATACAGTGTGTGTGGACTAGGGTTTGGCCAATGTGATACAGTGTCTGTGGGCTCGGGTTGGGGCAATGTGATGCAGTGTCTGTGGACTAGGGTTGGGACAATGCGATGCAGTGTCTGTGGACTAGGGTTGGGGCAATGTGATACACTGTCTGTGGACTTGGGTTGGGGCAATGTGATACAGTGTGTGTGGACTAGGGTTGGGGCAATGTGATGTAATGTCTGTGGACTAGGGTTGGGACAATGTGATACAGTTTCTGTGGACTAGGGTTGGGGCAATGTGATGCAGTGTCTTTGGACCAGGGTTGGGGCAATGTGTTGCAGTGTCTATGGTCTAGGGTTGGGGCAATGTGATACAGTGTCTGTGGACTAGGGTTGGGGCAATGTGATACAGTGTGTGTGGACTAGGGTTGGGGCAATGTGATACAGTGTGTGTGGACGAGGGTTGGGACAATGTGATGTCGTGTCTGTGGGCAAGGGTTGGGACAATGTGATGTAATGTCTGTGGACTAGGGTTGGGGCAATGTGATACAGTGTCTGTGGACTCGGGTTGGGGCAATGTGATGCAGTGCCTGTGGGCATGGGTTGGGACAATGTGATGTAATGTCTGTGCACTAGGTTTGGGACAATATGAAAGTGTCTGTGGACTAGGGTTGGGGCAATGTGATGCAGTGTCTGTGGGCTAGGGTTGGGACAATGTGATGCAGTGTCTGTGGACTAGGGTTGGGGCAATGTGATGCAGTGTCTGTGGACTCGGGTTGGGACAATGTGATACAGTGTCTGTGGACTAGGGTTGGGACAATGTGATACAGTGTCTGTGGACTAGGGTTGGGACAATGTAATACAGTGTCTGTGTACTCGGGTTGGGGCAATGTGATACAGTGTCTGTGGACTAGGGTTGGGACAATGTGATACAGTGTGTGTGTACTAGGTTTGGGGCCATGTGATGCAGTGTCTGTGGACTAGGGTTGGGGCAATGTGATACAGTGTCTGTGGACTAGGGTTGGGACAATGTGATACAGAGTCTGTGGACTAGGGTTGGGACAATGTTATACAGTGTGTGTGGACTTGGGTTGGGGCAATGTGATACAGTGTCAGTGGACTAGGGTTGGGGCAATGTGATGCAGTGTATGTGGACTTGAGTTGGGGCAATGTGATGCAGCATCTGTGGACTACGGTTGGGACAATGTGATGCAGTGTATGTGGACTAGACTTGGGATGCTGTGATACAGTGTGTGTGGGCTAGGGTTGTGGCAATGTGATACAGTGTCTTTGGACTAGGATTGGGACAATGTGATGCAGTGTATGTGGACTAGGCTTGGAGCAATGTGATACAGTGTGTGTGGGCAAGGGTTGGGCCAATGTGATACTGTGTCTGTGGGCTCGGGTTGGGGCAATGTGATGCAGTGTCTGTGGACGAGGGTTGGGACAATGTGATGCAGTGTCTGTGGACTAGGGTTGGGGCAATGTGATACAGTGTCTGTGGACTTGGGTTTGGGCAATGTGATACAGTGTGTGTGGACTGGGGTTGGGGTAATGTGATGTAATGTCTGTGGACTAGGGTTGGGACAATGTGATACAGTGTGTGTGGACTAGGGTTGGGGCAATGTGATGCAGTGTCTGTGGGCTAGGGTTGGAACAATGTGATGTAATGTTTGTGGACTAGGGTTGGGACAATGTGATACAGTGTCTGTGGACTAGGGTTGGGGTAATGTGATGCACTGTCTGTGGACGAGGGTTGGGACAATGTGATACAGTGTGTGTGTACTAGGGTTGTAGCAATGTGATGCAGTGTCTGTGGACTAGGGTTGGGGCAATGTGATACAGTGACTGTGGACTAGGGTTGGGCCATGTGATGCAGTGTCTGTGGACTATGGTTGGGGCAATGTGATACAGTGTCTGTGGACTAGGGTTGGGACAATGTGATACAGTGTCTGTGGACTAGGGTTGGGACAATGTAATACAGTGTGTGTGGACTTGGGTTGGGGCAATGTGATACAGTGTCTGTGGACTAGGGTTGGGGCAATGTGATACAGTGTCTGTGGACTAGGGTTGGGGCAATGTGATACAGCGTCTGTGGACTAGGGTTGGGGCAATGTGATGCAGTGTGTGTGAACTAGGGTTGGGGCAATGTGATGTATTATCTGTGGACTCGGGTTGGGACAATGTGATACAGTGTGTGTGGACTCGGGTTGGGGCAATGTGATGCAGTGTCTGTGGGCCAGGGTTGGGACAATGTGATGCAGTATCTGTGGGCTAGGTTTGGGGCAATGTGATACAGTGTCTGTGGACTAGGGTTAGGGCAATGTGATACAGTGTCTGTGGACTATGTTTGGGGCAATGTGTTTCAGTGTCTGTGGACTAGGCTTGGGTCAATGAGATACAGTGTGTGTGGGCTCGGGTTGGGGCAATGTGATGCAGTGTCTGTGGACACGGATTGGGACAATGTGATGCAGTGTCTGTGGACTAGGGTTTGGGCAATGTGATACACTGTCTGTGGACTTGGGTTGGGGCAATGTGATACAGTGTGTGTGGACTAGGGTTTGGCCAATGTGATACAGTGTCTGTGGGCTCGGGTTGGGGCAATGTGATGCAGTGTCTGTGGACTAGGGTTGGGACAATGTGATGCAGTGTCTGTGGACTAGGGTTGGGACAATGTGATACAGTGTCTGTGGACTAGGGTTGGGGCAATGTGATACAGTGTGTGTGTACTAGGGTTGGGGCAATGTGATGCAGTGTCTGTGGACTAGGATTGGGACAATGTGATGCAGTGTATGTGGACTAGGCTTGGAGCAATGTGATACAGTGTGTGTGGGCTGGGGTTGGGACAATGTGATACAGTGTATGTGGACTAGGGTTGGGCCAATGTGATACTGTGTCTGTGGGCTCGGGTTGGGGCAATGTGATGCAGTGTCTGTGGACTAGGGTTGGGACAATGTGATGCAGTGTCTATGGACTAGGGTTGGGGCAATGTGATACAGTGTCTGTGGACTTGGGTTTGGGCAATGTGATACAGTGTGTGTGGACTGGGGTTGGGGTAATGTGATGTAATGTCTGTGGACTAGGGTTGGGACAATGTGATACAGTGTGTGTGGACTAGGGTTGGGGCAATGTGATACAGTGTCTGTGGACTAGGGTTGGGGCAATGTGATGCAGTGTCTGTGGGCTAGGGTTGGAACAATGTGATGTAATGTTTGTGGACTAGGGTTGGGACAATGTGATACAGTGTCTGTGGACTCGGGTTAGGGTAATGTGATGCACTGTCTGTGGACGAGGGTTGGGACAATGTGATACAGTGTGTGTGTACTAGGGTTGGGGCAATGTGATGCAGTGTCTGTGGACTAGGGTTGGGGCAATGTGATACAGTGTCTGTGGACTAGGGTTGGGCCATGTGATGCAGTGTCTGTGGACTATGGTTGGGGCAATGTGATACAGTGTCTGTGGACTAGGGTTGGGACAATGTGATACAGTGTCTGTGGACTAGGGTTGGGACAATGTAATACAGTGTGTGTGGACTTGGGTTGGGGCAATGTGATACAGTGTCTGTGGACTAGGGTTGGGGCAATGTGATACAGTGTCTGTGGACTAGGGTTGGGGCAATGTGATACAGCGTCTGTGGACTAGGGTTGGGGCAATGTGATGCAGTGTGTGTGAACTAGGGTTGGGGCAATGTGATACAGTGTCTGTGGGCTCGGGTTGGGGCAATGTGATGCAGTGTCTGTGGACTAGGGTTGGGACAATGCGATGCAGTGTCTGTGGACTAGGGTTGGGGCAATGTGATACAGTGTGTGTGGACTAGGGTTGGGGCAATGTGATACAGTGTGTGTGGACGAGGGTTGGGACAATGTGATGTCGTGTCTGTGGGCAAGGGTTGGGACAATGTGATGTAATGTCTGTGGACTAGGGTTGGGGCAATGTGATACAGTGTCTGTGGACTCGGGTTGGGGCAATGTGATGCAGTGCCTGTGGGCATGGGTTGGGACAATGTGATGTAATGTCTGTGCACTAGGGTTGGGACAATATGATAGTGTCTGTGGACTAGGGTTGGGGCAATGTGATGCAGTGTCTGTGGGCTAGGGTTGGGACAATGTGATGCAGTGTCTGTGGACTAGGGTTGGGGCAATGTGATGCAGTGTCTGTGGACTCGGGTTGGGACAATGTGATACAGTCTCTGTGGACTAGGGTTGGGACAATGTGATACAGTGTCTGTGGACTAGGGTTGGGACAATGTAATACAGTGTCTGTGTACTCGGGTTGGGGCAATGTGATACAGTGTCTGTGGACTAGGGTTGGGACAATGTGATACAGTGTGTGTGTACTAGGTTTGGGGCCATGTGATGCAGTGTCTGTGGACTAGGGTTGGGGCAATGTGATACAGTGTCTGTGGACTAGGGTTGAGACAATGTTATACAGTGTGTGTGGACTTGGGTTGGGGCAATGTGATACAGTGTCAGTGGACTAGGGTTGGGGCAATGTGATGCAGTGTATGTGGACTTGAGTTGGGGCAATGTGATGCAGCATCTGTGGACTAGAGTTGGGACAATGTGATGCAGTGTATGTGGACTAGACTTGGGATGCTGTGATACAGTGTGTGTGGGCTAGGGTTGTGGCAATGTGATACAGTGTCTTTGGACTAGGATTGGGACAATGTGATGCAGTGTATGTGGACTAGGCTTGGAGCAATGTGATACAGTGTGTGTGGGCTAGGGTTGGGCCAATGTGATACTGTGTCTGTGGGCTCGGGTTGGGGCAATGTGATGCAGTGTCTGTGGACTAGGGTTGGGACAATGTGATGCAGTGTCTGTGGACTAGGGTTGGGGCAATGTGATACAGTGTCTGTGGACTTGGGTTTGGGCAATGTGATACAGTGTGTGTGGACTGGGGTTGGGGTAATGTGATGTAATGTCTGTGGACTAGGTTTGGGACAATGTGATACAGTGTGTGTGGACTAGGGTTGGGGCAATGTGATGCAGTGTCTGTGGGCTAGGGTTGGAACAATGTGATGTAATGTTTGTGGACTAGGGTTGGGACAATGTGATACAGTGTCTGTGGACTAGGGTTGGGGTAATGTGATGCACTGTCTGTGGACTAGGGTTGGGGCAATGTGATACAGTGACTGTGGACTAGGGTTGGGCCATGTGATGCAGTGTCTGTGGACTATGGTTGGGGCAATGTGATACAGTGTCTGTGGACTAGGGTTGGGACAATGTGATACAGTGTCTGTGGACTAGGGTTGGGACAATGTAATACAGTGTGTGTGGACTTGGGTTGGGTCAATGTGATACAGTGTCTGTGGACTAGGGTTGGGGCAATGTGATACAGTGTCTGTGGACTAGGGTTGGGGCAATGTGATACAGCGTCTGTGGACTATGGTTGTGGCAATGTGATGCAGTGTGTGTGAACTAGGGTTGGGGCAATGTGATGTATTATCTGTGGACTCGGGTTGGGACAATGTGATACAGTGTGTGTGGACTCGGGTTGGGGCAATGTGATGCAGTGTCTGTGGGCCAGGGTTGGGACAATGTGATGCAGTGTCTGTGGGCTAGGTTTGGGGCAATGTGATACAGTGTCTGTGGACTAGGGTTAGGGCAATGTGATACAGTGTCTGTGGACTATGTTTGGGGCAATGTGTTTCAGTGTCTGTGGACTAGGGTTTGGGCAATGTGATACACTGTCTGTGGACTTGGGTTGGGGCAATGTGATACAGTGTGTGTGGACTAGGGTTTGGCCAATGTGATACAGTGTCTGTGGGCTCGGGTTGGGGCAATGTGATGCAGTGTCTGTGGACTAGGGTTGGGACAATGTGATGCAGTGTCTGTGGACTAGGGTTGGGACAATGTGATACAGTGTCTGTGGACTAGGGTTGGGGCAATGTGATACAGTGTGTGTGTACTAGGGTTGGGGCAATGTGATGCAGTGTCTGTGGACTAGGATTGGGACAATGTGATGCAGTGTATGTGGACTAGGCTTGGAGCAATGTGATACAGTGTGTGTGGGCTAGGGTTGGGACAATGTGATACAGTGTATGTGGACCAAGGTTGGGCCAATGTGATACTGTGTCTGTGGGCTCGGGTTGGGGCAATGTGATGCAGTGTCTGTGGACTAGGGTTGGGACAATGTGATGCAGTGTCTATGGACTAGGGTTGGGGCAATGTGATACAGTGTCTGTGGACTTGGGTTTGGGCAATGTGATACAGTGTGTGTGGACTGGGGTTGGGGTAATGTGATGTAATGTCTGTGGACTAGGGTTGGGACAATGTGATACAGTGTGTGTGGACTAGGGTTGGGGCAATGTGATGCAGTGTCTGTGGACCAGGGTTGGGGCAATGTGATACGGTGTGTGTGGCCTAGGGTTGGGGCAATGTGATGCAGTGTCTGTGGACCAGGGTTGGGACAATGTGATGCAGTGTCTGTGGACTAGGGTTGGGACAATGTGATACAGTGTCTGTGGACTAGGGTTGGGGCAATGTGATGCAGTGTCTGTGGACTAGGGATGGGGCAATGTGATGTAATGGCTGTGGACTCGGTTTGGGACAATGTGATACAGTGTCTGTGGACTAGGGTTGGGGCAATGTGATGCAGTGTCTGTGGACCAGGGTTGGGGCAATGTGATACGGTGTGTGTGCCCTAGGGTTGGGGCAATGTGATGCAGTGTCTGTGGACTAGAGTTGGGGCAATGTGATACAGTGTGTGTGGACGAGGGTTGGGACAATGTGATATAGTGTCTGTGGGCTAGGTTTGGGACAATGTGATGTAATGTCTGTGGACTAGGGTTGGGACAATGTGATACAGTGTCTTTGGACGAGGGTTGGGACAATGTGATACAGTGTGTGTGTACTAGGGTTGGGGCAATGTGTTTTAATGTCTGTTTACGAGGCTTGGGGCAATGTGTTGCAGTGTCTATGGTCTAGGGTTGGGGCAATGTGATACAGTGTCTGTGGACTAGGGTTGGGGCAATGTGATACAGTGTGTGTGGACTAGGGTTGGGGCAATGTGATGCAGTGTCTATGGTCGAGGGTTGGGGCAATGTGATACAGTGTCTGTGGACTAGGGTTGGGGCAATGTGATACAGTGTGTGTGGACGAGGGTTGGGACAATGTGATGCAGTGTCTTTGGACGAGGGTTGGGACAATGTGATTCAGTGTGTGTGTACTAGGGTTGGGGCAATGTGATACAGTGTCTGTGGACTAGGGTTGGGGCCATGCGATGCAGTGTCTGTGGACTAGGGTTGGGGCAATGTGTTGTAATGTCTGTTTACGAGGGTTGGGGCAATGTGTTGCAGTGTCTATGGTCTAGGGTTGGGGCAATGTGATACAGTGTCTGTGGACAAGGGTTGGGACAATGTGATACAGCGTCTGTGGACGAGGGTTGGGACAATGTTATACAGTGTGTGTGGACTTGGGTTGGGGCAATGTGATACAGTGTCTGTGGACTAGGGTTGGGGCAATGTGATACAGTGTCTGTGGTCCAGGGTTGGGACAATGTGATACAGTGTGTGTGGACTAGAGTTGGGGCAATGTGATACAGTGTGTGTGGACTCGGGTTGGGGCAAAGTGATACAGTGTCTGTGGACTAGGATTGGGACAATGTGATGCAGTGTATGTGGACTAGGGTTGGGGCAATGTGATGCAGTATCTGTGGACTAGGGTTGGGACAATGTGATGCAGTGTATGTGGACTAGACTTGGGATGTTGTGATACAGTGTGTGTGGGCTAGGGTTGTGGCAATGTGATACAGTGTCTTTGGACTAGGATTGGGACAATGTGATGCAGTGTATGTGGACTAGGGTTGGGGCAATGTGATACAGTGTGTGTGGGCTAGTGTTGGGACAATGTGATACAGTGTCTGTGGACGAGGGTTGGGGCAATGTGATGCAGTGTCTGTGGAATAGGGTTGGGACAATGTGAGGAAGTGTCTGTGGACGAGGTTTGGGGCAATGTGATACAGTGTGTGTGGGCTCGGGTTGGGGCAATGTGATGCAGTGTCTGTGGACTCGGGTTGGGGCAATGTGATTTAATGTCTGTGGACTAGGGTTGGGGCAATGAGATGCAGTGTCTGTGTACTCGGGTTGGGGCAATGTGATACAGTGTCTGTGGGCAAGGGTTGGGACAATGTGATGTAATGTCTGTGGACTAGGTTTGGGGCAATGTGATACAGTGTGTGTGTACTAGGGTTGGGGCAATGTGATGCAGTGTCTGTGGACTAGGTTTGGGGCCATGCGATGCAATGCCTGTGGACTGGGGTTGGAGCAATGTGTTGTTATGTCTGTGGACGAGGATTGGGGCAATGTGTTGCAGTGTCTATGGACTAGGGTTGGGGCAATGTGATACAGTGTCTGTGGACTAGGGTTGGGGTAATGTGATACAGTGTGTGTGGACTAGGGTTGGGGCAATGTGATGCAGTGTCTGTGGACTAGGGTTGGGGCAATGTGATACAGTGTGTGTGGACGAGGGTTGGGACAATGTGATGTAATGTCTGTTGACCATGGTTGGGACAATGTGATACAGTGTTTGTGGACTCGGGTTGGGGCAATGTGATGCAGTGTCTGTGGGCAAGGGTTGGGACAATGTGATGCAGTATCTGTGGACTAGGGTTGGGACAATGTGATGCAGTGTATGTGGACTAGGGTTGGGATGTTGTGATACAGTGTGTGTGGGCTAGGGTTGTGGCAATGTGATACAGTGTCTTTGGACTAGGATTGGGACAATGTGATGCAGTGTATGTGGACTAGGGTTGGGGCAATGTGATACACTGTCTGTGGGCTAGTGTTGGGACAATGTGATACAGTGTATGTGGACTAGGGTTTGGCCAATGTGATACAGTGTCTGTGGGCTCGGGTTGGGGCAATGTGATGCAGTGTTTGTGGACTAGGTTTGGGACAATGTGATGCAGTGTCTGTGGACTAGGTTTGGGGCAATGTGATACAGTGTGTGTGTACTAGGGTTGGGGCAATGTGATGCAGTGTCTGTGGACTAGGGTTGGGGCCATGCGATGCAATGCCTGTGGACTGGGGTTGGAGCAATGTGTTGTTATGTCTGTGGACGAGGATTGGGGCAATGTGTTGCAGTGTCTATGGACTAGGGTTGGGGCAATGTGATACAGTGTCTGTGGACTAGGGTTGGGGTAATGTGATACAGTGTGTGTGGACTAGGGTTGGTGCAATGTGATGCAGTGTCTGTGGACTAGGGTTGGGGCAATGTGATACAGTGTGTGTGGACGAGGGTTGGGACAATGTGATGTAATGTCTGTTGACCATGGTTGGGACAATGTGATACAGTGTTTGTGGACTCGGGTTGGGGCAATGTGATGCAGTGTCTGTGGGCAAGGGTTGGGACAATGTGATGCAGTATCTGTGGACTAGGGTTGGGACAATGTGATGCAGTGTATGTGGACTAGGGTTGGGATGTTGTGATACAGTGTGTGTGGGCTAGGGTTGTGGCAATGTGATACAGTGTCTTTGGACTAGGATTGGGACAATGTGATGCAGTGTATGTGGACTAGGGTTGGGGCAATGTGATACACTGTCTGTGGGCTAGTGTTGGGACAATGTGATACAGTGTATGTGGACTAGGGTTTGGCCAATGTGATACAGTGTCTGTGGGCTCGGGTTGGGGCAATGTGATGCAGTGTTTGTGGACTAGGTTTGGGACAATGTGATGCAGTGTCTGTGGACTCGGTTTGGGGCAATGTGATACACTGTCTGTGGACTTGGGTTGGGGCAATGTGATACAGTGTGTGTGGACTAGGGTTGGGGCAATGTGATGTAATGTCTGTGGACTAGGGTTGGGACAATGTGATACAGTGTCTGTGGCCTAGGGTTGGGGCAATGTGATGCAGTGTCTGTGGACTAGGGTTGGGGCAATGTGATACAGTGTGTGTGGACGAGGGTTGGGACAATGTGATGTAGTGTCTGTGGGCTAGGTTTGGGACCATGTGATGTAATGTCTGTAGACTCGGGTTGGGACAATGTGATACAGTGTCTATGGACTAGGGTTGGGGCAATGTCATACAGTGTCTGGGGACTAGGGTTGGGGCAATGTGATACAGTGTGTGTGGACTAGGGTTGGGGCAATGTGATGCAGTGTCTGTGGACTAGGGTTGGGGCAATGTGATACAGTGTGTGTGGACGAGGGTTGGGACAATGTGATGTAGTGTCTGTGGGCAAGTGTTGGGACAATGTGATGTAATGTCTGTGGACTAGGGTTGGGGCAATGTGATACAGTGTCTGTGGACTAGGGTTGGGGCAATGTGATGCAGTGCCTGTGGGCTAGGGTTGGGATAATGTGATGTAATGTCTGTGCACTAGGGTTGGGACAATGTGATAGTGTCTGTGGACTAGGGTTGGGGCAATGTGATGCAGTGTCTGTGGGCTAGGGTTGGGACAATGTGATGCAGTGTCTGTGGACTAGGGTTGGGGCAATGTGATGCAGTGTCTGTGGACTCGGGTTGGCACAATGTGATACAGTGTCTGTGGACTAGGGTTGGGACAATGTGATACAGTGTCTGTGGACTAGGGTGGGACAATGTAATACAGTGTCTGTGTACTCGGGTTGGGGCAATGTGATACAGTGTCTGTGGACTAGGGTTGGGACAATGTGATACAGTGTGTGTGTACTTGGGTTGGGGCAATGTGATGCAGTGTCTGTGGACTGGGGTTGGGGCCATGCGATGCAATGCCTGTGGACTAGGGTTGGAGCAATGTGTTGTAATGTCTGTGGACGAGGATTGGGGCAATGTGTTGCAGTGTCTATGGACTAGGGTTGGGGCAATGTGATGCAGTGTCTGTGGACTAGGGTTGGGGTAATGTGATACAGTGTGTGTGGACTAGGGTTGGGGCAATGTGATGCAGTGTCTGTGGACTAGGGTTGGGGCAATGTGATACAGTGTGTGTGGACGAGGGTTGGGACAATGTGATGTAATGTCTGTTGATTAGGGTTGGGACAATGTGATACAGTGTTTGTGGACGAGGGTTGGGACAATGTGATGTAATGTCTGTTGATTAGGGTTGGGACAATGTGATACAGTGTTTGTGGACTCGGGTTTGGGCAAAGTGATGCAGTGTCTGTGGGCAAGGGTTGGGACAATGTGATGTAATGTCTGTGGACTAGGGTTGGGACAATGTGATAAAGTGTCTGTGGACTAGGGTTGGGGCAATGTGATGCAGTGTCTGTGGACTAGGGTTGGGGCAATGTGATGCAGTATCTGTGGACTACGGTTGGGACAATGTGATGCAGTGTATGTGGACTAGACTTGGGATGTTGTGATACAGTGTGTGTGGGCTAGGGTTGTGGCAATGTGATACAGTGTCTTTGGACTCGGATTGGGACAATGTGATGCAGTGTATGTGGACTAGGGTTGGGGCAATGTGATACACTGTCTGTGGGCTAGTGTTGGGACAATGTGAGACAGTGTATGTGGACTAGGGTTTGGCCAATGTGATACAGTGTCTGTGGGCTCGGGTTGGGGCAATGTGATGCAGTGTCTGTGGACTAGGGTTGGGACAATGTGATGCAGTGTCTGTGGACTAGGTTTGGGGCAATGTGATACACTGTCTGTGGACTAGGGTTGGGACAATGTGATACAGTGTCTGTGGACTAGGGTTGGGACAATGTGATAAAGTGTCTGTGGACTAGGATTGGGACAATGTGATGTAGTGTCTGTGGACTAGGGTTGGGGCAATGTGATGCAGTGTCTGTGGACTGGGGTTGGGACAATGTGATGCAGTGTCTGTGGACTCGGGTTGGGGCAATGTGAGACAGTGTATGTGGACTAGGGTTTGGCCAATGTGATACAGTGTCTGTGGGCTCGGGTTGGGGCAATGTGATGCAGTGTCTGTGGACTAGGGTTGGGACAATGTGATGCAGTGTCTGTGGACTAGGTTTGGGGCAATGTGATACACTGTCTGTGGACTAGGGTTGGGACAATGTGATAAAGTGTCTGTGGACTAGGATTGGGACAATGTGATGTAGTGTCTGTGGACTAGGGTTGGGGCAATGTGATGCAGTGTCTGTGGACTAGGGTTGGGGCAATGTGATGCAGTGTCTGTGGACTCGGGTTGGGGCAATGTGATGCAGTGTCTGTGGACTAGGGTTTGGACAATGTGATACAGTGTCTGTGGACGAGGGTTGGGACCATGTGATACAGTGTCTGTGGACGAGGGTTGGGACAATGTAATACAGTGTCTGTGGATGAGGGTTGGGACAATGTGATACAGTGTCTGTGGACGAGGGTTGGGACAATGTAATACAGTGTCTGTGTACTCGGGTTGGGACAATGTGATGCAGTGTCTGTGGACTAGGGTTGGGACAATGTGATACAGTGTCTGTGGACGAGGGTTGGGACAATGTGATACAGTGTCTGTGGACGAGGGTTGGGACAATGTAATACAGTGTCTGTGTACTCGGGTTGGGGCAATGTGATACAGTGTCTGTGGACTCGGGTTGGGACAATGTGATACAGTGTCTGTGGACTAGGGTTGGGGCAATGTGATGTAATGTCTTTGGACGAGGTTTGGGACAATGTGATACAGTGTGTGTATACTAGGGTTGGGGCAATGTGATGCAGATTCTGTGGACTAGGGTTGGGGCAATGTGATACAGTTATGTGGACTAGGGTTGGGGCCATGTGATGCAGTGTCTGTGGACTAGGGTTGGGGCAATGTGATACAGTGTCTGTGGACTCGGGTTGGGACAATGTGATACAGTGTCTGTGGACGAGGGTTGGGACAATGTAATACAGTGTGTGTGGACTTGGGTTGGGGCAATGTGATACAGTGTCTGTGGACTCGGCTTGGGACAATGTGATACAGTGTCTGTGGACGAGGGTTGGGACAATGTAATACAGTGTGTGTGGACTAGGGTTGGGGCAATGTGTTACTGTGTCTGTGGATGAGGGTTGGGGCAAGGTGATGCAGTGTCTGTGGACTAGGATTGGGACAATGTGATGCAGTGTATGTGGACTAGGGTTGGGGCAATGTGATGCAGTATCTGTGGACTAGACATGGGATGTTGTGATACAGAGTGTGTGGGCTAGGCTTGTGGCAATATGATACAGTGTCTTTGGACTAGGATTGTGACAATGTGATGCAGTGTATGTGGATGAGGGTTGGGGCAATGTGACACAGTGTGTGCGGACGAGGGTTGGGACAATGTGATGTAGTGTCTGTGGGCTAGGGTTGGGACAATGTGATGTAATGTCTGTGGACTCGGGTTGGGACAATGTGATACAGTGTCTGTGGACTAGGGTTGGGGCAATGTGATGCAGTGTCTGTGGACTAGGGTTGGGGCAATGTGATGCAGTATCTGCGGACTAGGGTTGGGACAATGTGATGCAGTGTATGTGGACTAGGCTTGGGATATTGTGATACAGTGTGTGTGGGCTAGGGTTGTGGCAATGTGATACAGTGTCTTTGGACTCGGATTGGGACAATGTGATGCAGTGTATGTGGACTAGGGTTGGGGCAATGTGATACAGTGTGTGTGTACTAGGGTTGGGGCAATGTGATTCAGTGTCTGTGGACGAGGGTTGGGGCAATGTGATACAGTGATGTGGACTAGGGTTGGGGCCATGTGATGCAGTGTCTGTGGACTAGGGTTGGGGCAATGTGATACAGTGTCTGTGGACTAGGTTTGGGACAATGTGATACAGTGTCTGTGGACGAGGGTTGGGACAATGTAATACAGTGTGTGTGGACTGGGTTGGGGGAATGTGATACAGTGTCTGTGGACTAGGGTTGGGGCAATGTGATACAGTGTCTGTGGGCCAGGGTTGGGATAATGTGATACAGTGTGTGTGGACTAGGGTTGGGGCAATGTGATACAGTGTGTGTGGACTCGGGTTGGGGCAAAGTGATGTAATGTCTGTGGTCTAGGGTTGGGACAATGTGATACAGTGTCTTGGACTAGGCTTGGGGCAATGTGATACGGTGTCTGTGGACAAGGGTTGGGGCAATGTGATACAGTGTCTGTGCCCTATGGTTGGGGCAATGTGTTACAGTGTCTGTGGACTAGGGTTGGGGCAATGAGATACAGTGTGTGTGGGCTCGGGTTGGGGCAATGTGTTGCAGTGTCTGTGGACTAGGATTGGGACAATGTGATTCAGTGTATGTGGGCCAGGGTTGGGACAATGTGATATAGTGTGTGTGGACTAGGGTTGGGGCAATGTGATACAGTGTGTGTGGACTCGGGTTGGGGCAAAGTGATACAGTGTCTGTGGACTAGGATTGGGACAATGTGATGCAGTGTATGTGGACTAGGGTTGGGGCAATGTGATGCAGTGTCTGTGGACTAGGGTTGGGACAATGTGATGCAGTGTCTGTGGACTAGGGTTGGGGCAATGTGATACAGTGTCTGTGGACTTGGGTTGGGACAATGTGATACAGTGTGTGTGGACTGGGGTTGGGGTAATGTGATGTAATGTCTGTGGACTAGGGTTGGGACAATGTGATACAGTGTGTGTGGACTAGGGTTGGGGCAATGTGATGCAGTGTCTGTGGGCTGGGGTTGGAACAATGTGATGGAATGTCTGTGGACTAGGGTTGGGACAATGTGATACAGTGTCTGTGGACTAGGTTTGGGGCAATGTGATGCAGTGTGTGTGTACTAGGGTTGGGGCAATGTGATGCAGTGTCTGTGGACTAGGGTTGGGACAATGTGATACAGTGTCTGTGGACTCGGGTTGGGGCCATGTGATGCAGTGTCTGTGGACTATGGTTGGGGCAATGTGATACAGTGTCTGTGGACTAGGGTTGGGACAATGTGATACAGTGTCTGTGGACTTGGGTTGGGACAATGTAGTACAGTGTGTGTGGACTTGGGTTGGGGCAATGTGATGCAGTGTCTGTGGACTAGGGTTGGGGCAATGTGATGCAGTATCTGCGGACTAGGGTTGGGACAATGTGATGCAGTGTATGTGGACTAGGCTTGGGATATTGTGATACAGTGTGTGTGGGCTCGGGTTGTGGCAATGTGATACAGTGTCTTTGGACTCGGATTGGGACAATGTGATGCAGTGTCTGTGGACTGGGGTTGGGGCAATGTGATACAGTGTGTGTTTACTAGGGTTGGGGCAATGTGATGCAGTGTCTGTGGAGGAGGGTTGGGGCAATGTGATACAGTGATGTGGACTAGGGTTGGGGCCATGTGATGCAGTGTCTGTGGACTAGCGTTGGGGCAATGTGATACAGTGTCTGTGGACTAGGTTTGGGACAATGTGATACAGTGTCTGTGGACGAGGGTTGGGACAATGTAATACAGTGTGTGTGGACTTGGGTTGGGGCAATGTGATACAGTGTCTGTGGACTAGGGTTGGGGCAATGTGATACAGTGTCTGTGGGCCAGGGTTGGGACAATGTGATACAGTGTGTGTGGACTAGGGTTGGGGCAATGTGATACAGTGTGTGTGGACTCGGGTTGGGGCAAAGTGATGTAATGTCTGTGGACTAGGGTTGGGACAATGTGATACAGTGTCTTGGACTAGACTTGGGGCAATGTGATACGGTGTCTGTGGACAAGGGTTGTGGCAATGTGATACAGTGTCTGTGGCCTATGGTTGGGGCAATGTGTTACAGTGTCTGTGGACTAGGGTTGGGGCAATGAGATACAGTCTGTGTGGGCTCGGGTTGGGGCAATGTGTTGCAGTGTCTGTGGACTAGGATTGGGACAATGTGATTCAGTGTATGTGGGCCAGGGTTGGGACAATGTGATATAGTGTGTGTGGACTAGGGTTGGGGCAATGTGATACAGTGTGTGTGGACTCGGGTTGGGGCAAAGTGATACAGTGTCTGTGGACTAGGATTGGGACAATGTGATTCAGTGTATGTGGGCCAGGGTTGGGACAATGTGATTATAGTGTGTGTGGACGAGGGTTGGGGCAATGTGATGCAGTGTCTGTGGACTAGGGTTGGGGCAATGTGATGCAGTATCTGCGGACTAGGGTTGGGACAATGTGATGCAGTGTCTGTGGACTAGGCTTGGGGCAATGTGATACGGTGTCTGTGGACAAGGGTTGGGGCAATGTGATACAGTGTCTGTGGCCTATGGTTGGGGCAATGTGTTACAGTGTCTGTGGACTAGTGTTGGGGCAATGAGATACAGTGTGTGTGGGCTCGGTTTGGGGCAATGTGTTGCAGTGTCTGGTGACTAGGATTGGGACAATGTGATTCAGTGTATGTGGGCCAGGGTTGGGACAATGTGATATAGTGTGTGTGGACTAGGGTTGGGGCAATGTGATGCAGTGTCTGTGGACTAGGGTTGGGGCAATGTGATGCAGTGTCTGTGGACTAGGGTTGGGGCAATGTGATGCAGTATCTGCGGACTAGGGTTGGGACAATGTGATGCAGTGTCTGTGGACTAGGCTTGGGGCAATGTGATACGGTGTCTGTGGACAAGGGTTGGGGCAATGTGATACAGTGTCTGTGGCCTATGGTTGGGGCAATGTGTTACAGTGTCTGTGCACTAGGGTTGGGGCAATGAGATACAGTGTGTGTGGGCTCGGGTTGGGGCAATGTGTTGCAGTGTCTGTGGACTAGGATTGGGACAATGTGATTCAGTGTATGTGGGCCAGGGTTGGGACAATGTGATATAGTGTGTGTGGACTAGGGTTGGGGCAATGTGAAACAATTTGTGTGGACTCGGGTTGGGGCAAAGTGATGCAGTGTCTGTGGACTAGGATTGGGACAATGTGATGCAGTGTATGTGGACTAGGGTTGGGGCAATGTGATGCAGTATCTGTGGACTAGGGTTGGGACAATGTGATGCAGTGTATGTGGACTAGACTTGGGATGTTGTGATACAGTGTGTGTGGGCTCGTGTTGTGGCAATGTGATACAGTGTCTTTGGACTAGGATTGGGACAATGTGATGCAGTGTATGTGGACTAGGGTTGGAGCAATGTGATACTGTGTCTGTGGGCTCGGGTTGGGGCAATGTGATACAGTGTATGTGGACTAGGTTTGGGCCAATGTGATACTGTGTCTGTGGGCTCGGGTTGGGGCAATGTGATGCAGTGTCTGTGGACTAGGGTTGGGACAATGTGATGCAGTGTCTGTGGACTAGGGTTGGGGCAATGTGATACAGTGTCTGTGGACTTGGGTTGGGACAATGTGATACAGTGTGTGTGGACTGGGGTTGGGGTAATGTGATGTAATGTCTGTGGACTCGGGTTGGGGCCATGTGATGCAGTGTCTGTGGACTATGGTTGGGGCAATGTGATACAGTGTCTGTGGAATAGGGTTGGGACAATGTGATACAGTGTCTGTGGACTAGGGTTGGGACAATGTAGTACAGTGTGTGTGGACTTGGGTTGGGGCAATGTGATACAGTGTCTCTGGACTAGGGTTGAGACAATGTGATGCAGTGTCTGTGGACTAGGGTTGGGGCAATGTGATACAGTGTGTGTGGACTAGGGTTGGGGCAATGTGATGTAATGTCTGTGGACTAAAGTTGGGACAATGTGATACAGTGTCTGTGGACTAGGGTTGGGGCAATGTGATGCAGTATCTGTGGACGAGGGTTGGGACAATGTGATGCAGTGTATGTGGACTAGACTTGGGATGTTGAGATACAGTGTGTGTGGGCTCGGGTTGGGGCAATGTGATGCAGTGTCTGTGGACTAGGATTGGGACAATGTGATGCAGTGTCTGTGGACTAGGGTTGGGACAATGTGATACAGTGTCTCTGGACTAGGGTTGAGACAATGTGATGCAGTGTCTGTGGACTAGGGTTGGGGCAATGTGATACAGTGTGTGTGGACCAGGGTTGGGGCAATGTGATGCAGTGTCTGTGGACTAGGATTGGGACAATGTGATGCAGTGTATGTGGACTAGACTTGGGATGTTGAGATACAGTGTGTGTGGGCTCGGGTTGGGGCAATGTGATGCAGTGTCTGTGGACTAGGGTTGGGACAATGTGATGCAGTGTCTGTGGACTAGGGTTGGGGCAATGTGATACACTCTCTGTGGACTTGGGTTGGGGCAATGTGATACATTGTGTGTGGACTAGGGTTGGGGCAATGTGATGTAATGTCTGTGGACTAGGGTTGGGACAATGTGATACAGTGTCTGTGGACTAGGGTTGGGGCAATGTGATGCAGTGTCTGTGGACCAGGGTTGGGGCAATGTGATACAGTGTGTGTGGCCTCGGGTTGGTGCAATGTGATGCAGTGTCTGTGGATTAGGGTTGGGGCAATGTGATACAGTGTGTGTGGACGAGGGTTGGGACAATGTGATGTAGTGTCTGTGGGCTAGGTTTGGGACAATGTGATGTAATGTCTGTGGACTAGGGTTGGGACAATGTGATACAGTGTCTATGGACTCGGGTTGGGGCAATGTGATACAGTGTCTGGGGACTAGGGTTGGGGCAATGTGATACAGTGTGTGTGGACTAGGGTTGGGGCAATGTGATGCAGTGTCTGTGGACTAGGGTTGGGGCAATGTGATACAGTGTGTGTGGACTAGGGTTGGGACAATGTGATACAGTGTCTGTGGACTAGGGTTGGGCAATGTGGTGCAGTGTCTGTGGACTAGGGTTGGGGCAATGTGATACAGTGTGTGTGGACGAGGGTTGGGACAATGTGATGTAGTGTCTGTGGGCAAGGGTTGGGACAATGTGATGTAATGTCTGTGGACTCGGGTTGGGGCAATGTGATACAGTGTCTGTGGACTAGGGTTGGGGCAATGTGATGCAGTGCCTGTGGGCTAGGGTTGGGACAATGTGATGTAATGTCTGTGCACTAGGGTTGGGACAATGTGATAGTGTCTGTGGACGAGGGTTGGGGCAATGTGATGCAGTGTCTGTGGGCTAGGGTTGGGACAATGTGATACAGTGTCTGTGGACTCGGGTTGGGGCAATGTGATGCAGTGTCTGTGGACTCAGGTTGGGACAATGTGATACAGTGTCTGTGGACTAGGGTTGGGACAATGTAATACAGTGTCTGTGTACTCGGGTTGGGGCAATGTGATACAGTGTCTGTGGACTAGGGTTGGGACAATGTGATGCAGTGTCTGTGGGCAAGGGTTGGGACAATGTGATGTAATGTCTGTGGACTAGGTTTGGGGCAATGTGATACAGTGTGTGTGTACTAGGGTTGGGGAAATGTGATGCAGTGTCTGTGGACTAGGGTTGGGGCCATACGATGCAATGCCTGTGGACTGGGGTTGGAGCAATGTGTTGTTATGTCTGTGGACGAGGATTGGGGCAATGTGTTGCAGTGTCTATGGACTAGGGTTGGGGCAATGTGATACAGTGTCTGTGGACTAGGGTTGGGGTAATGTGATACAGTGTGTGTGGACTAGGGTTGGGGCAATGTGATGCAGTGTCTGTGGACTAGGGTTGGGGCAATGTGATACAGTGTGTGTGGACGAGGGTTGGGACAATGTGATGTAATGTCTGTTGACCATGGTTGGGACAATGTGATACAGTGTTTGTGGACTCGGGTTGGGGCAATGTGATGCAGTGTCTGTGGGCAAGGGTTGGGACAATGTGATGCAATGTCTGTGGACTAGGGTTGGGACAATGTGATGTAGTGTCTGTGGACTAGGGTTGGGGCAATGTGATGCAGTGTCTGTGGACTAGAGTTGGGGCAATGTGATGCAGTATCTGTGGACCAGGGTTGGGACAATGTGATGCAGTGTATGTGGACTAGACTTGGGATGTTGTGATACAGTGTGTGTGGGCTAGGGTTGTGGCAATGTGATACAGTGTCTTTGGACTAGGATTGGGACAATGTGATGCAGTGTATGTGGACTAGGGTTGGGGCAATGTGATACACTGTCTGTGGGCTAGTGTTGGGACAATGTGATACAGTGTATGTGGACTAGGGTTTGGCCAATGTGATACAGTGTCTGTGGGCTCGGGTTGGGGCAATGTGATGCAGTGTCTGTGGACTAGGTTTGGGACAATGTGATGCAGTGTCTGTGGACTAGGTTTGGGGCAATGTGATACACTGTCTGTGGACTTGGGTTGGGGCAATGTGATACAGTGTGTGTGGACTAGGGTTGGGGCAATGTGATGTAATGTCTGTGGACTAGGGTTGGGACAATGTGATACAGTGTCTGTGGCCTAGGGTTGGGGCAATGTGATGCAGTGTCTGTGGACTAGGGTTGGGGCAATGTGATACAGTGTGTGTGGACGAGGGTTGGGACAATGTGATGTAGTGTCTGTGGGCTAGGTTTGGGACCATGTGATGTAATGTCTGTGGACTCGGGTTGGGACAATGTGATACAGTGTCTATGGACTAGGGTTGGGGCAATGTCATACAGTGTCTGGGGACTAGGGTTGGGGCAATGTGATACAGTGTGTGTGGACTAGGGTTGGGGCAATGTGATGCAGTGTCTGTGGACTAGGGTTGGGGCAATGTGATACAGTGTGTGTGGACGAGGGTTGGGACAATGTGATGTAGTGTCTGTGGGCAAGTGTTGGGACAATGTGATGTAATGTCTGTGGACTAGGGTTGGGGCAATGTGATACAGTGTCTGTGGACTAGGGTTGGGGCAATGTGATGCAGTGCCTGTGGGCTAGGGTTGGGATAATGTGATGTAATGTCTGTGCACTAGGGTTGGGACAATGCGATAGTGTCTGTGGACTAGGGTTGGGGCAATGTGATGCAGTGTCTGTGGGCTAGGGTTGGGACAATGTGATGCAGTGTCTGTGGACTAGGGTTGGGGCAATGTGATGCAGTGTCTGTGGACTCGGGTTGGCACAATGTGATACAGTGTCTGTGGACTAGGGTTGGGACAATGTGATACAGTGTCTGTGGACTAGGGTTGGGACAATGTAATGCAGTGTCTGTGGACTAGGGTTGGGGCCATGCGATGCAATGCCTGTGGACTAGGGTTGGAGCAATGTGTTGTAATGTCTGTGGACGAGGATTGGGGCAATGTGTTGCAGTGTCTATGGACTAGGGTTGGGGCAATGTGATGCAGTGTCTGTGGACTAGGGTTGGGGTAATGTGATACAGTGTGTGTGGACTAGGGTTGGGGCAATGTGATGCAGTGTCTGTGGACTAGGGTTGGGGCAATGTGATACAGTGTGTGTGGACGAGGGTTGGGACAATGTGATGTAATGTCTGTTGATTAGGGTTGGGACAATGTGATACAGTGTTTGTGGACTCGGGTTTGGGCAAAGTGATGCAGTGTCTGTGGGCAAGGGTTGGGACAATGTGATGTAATGTCTGTGGACTAGGGTTGGGACAATGTGATAAAGTGTCTGTGGACTAGGATTGGGACAATGTGATGTAGTGTCTGTGGACTAGGGTTGGGGCAATGTGATGCAGTGTCTGTGGACTAGGGTTGGGGCAATGTGATGCAGTATCTGTGGACTAGGGTTGGGACAATGTGATGCAGTGTATGTGGACTAGACTTGGGATGTTGTGATACAGTGTGTGTGGGCTAGGGTTGTGGCAATGTGATACAGTGTCTTTGGACTAGGATTGGGACAATGTGATGCAGTGTATGTGGACTAGGGTTGGGGCAATGTGATACACTGTCTGTGGGCTAGTGTTGGGACAATGTGAGACAGTGTATGTGGACTAGGGTTTGGCCAATGTGATACAGTGTCTGTGGGCTCGGGTTGGGGCAATGTGATGCAGTGTCTGTGGACTAGGGTTGGGACAATGTGATGCAGTGTCTGTGGACTAGGTTTGGGGCAATGTGATACACTGTCTGTGGACTAGGGTTGGGACAATGTGATACAGTGTCTGTGGACTAGGGTTGGGACAATGTGATAAAGTGTCTGTGGACTAGGATTGGGACAATGTGATGTAGTGTCTGTGGACTAGGGTTGGGGCAATGTGATGCAGTGTCTGTGGACTAGGGTTGGGGCAATGTGATGCAGTGTCTGTGGACTCGGGTTGGGGCAATGTGAGACAATGTATGTGGACTAGGGTTTGGCCAATGTGATACAGTGTCTGTGGGCTCGGGTTGGGGCAATGTGATACAGTGTCTGTGGACTCGGGTTGGGACAATGTGATACAGTGTCTGTGGACGAGGGTTGGGACAATGTAATACAGTGTGTGTGGACTTGGGTTGGGGCAATGTGATACAGTGTCTGTGGACTAGGGTTGGGGCAATGTGTTACTGTGTCTGTGGATGAGGGTTGGGGCAATGTGATGCAGTGTCTGTGGACTAGGATTGGGACAATGTGATGCAGTGTATGTGGACTAGGGTTGGGGCAATGTGATGCAGTATCTGTGGACTAGACATGGGATGTTGTGATACAGAGTGTGTGGGCTAGGCTTGTGGCAATATGATACAGTGTCTTTGGACTAGGATTGGGACAATGTGATGCAGTGTATGTGGACTAGGGTTGGAGCAATGTGATACAGTGTGTGTGGGCTAGGGTTGGGACAATGTGATACAGTGTATGTGGACTAGGGTTGGGCCAATATGATACAGTGTATGTGGACTGGGGTTGGGGCAATGTGATGTAATGTCTGTGGACTAGGGTTGGGGCAATGTGATACGGTGTCTGTGGACAAGGGTTGGGGCAATGTGATACAGTGTCTGTGGACTATGGTTGGGGCAATCTGTTACAGTGTCTGTAGACTAGGGTTGGGGCAATGTGAGACAGTGTGTGTGGGCTCGGGTTGGGGCAATGTGATGCAGTGTATGTGGACTAGGGTTGGAGCAATGTGATACAGTGTGTGTGGGCGAGGGTTGGGACAATGTGATACAGTGTATGTAGACGAGGGTTGGGCCAATGTGATACTGTGTCTGTGGGCTCGGGTTGGGGCAATGTGATGCAGTGTCTGTGGACTAGGGTTGGGACAATGTGATGCAGTGTCTGTGGATGAGGGTTGGGGCAATGTGATACAGTGTGTGCGGACGAGGGTTGGGACAATGTGATGTAGTGTCTGTGGGCTAGGGTTGGGACAATGTGATGTAATGTCTGTGGACTCGGGTTGGGACAATGTGATACAGTGTCTGTGGACTAGGGTTGGGGCAATGTGATGCAGTGTCTGTGGACTAGGGTTGGGGCAATGTGATGCAGTATCTGCGGACTAGGGTTGGGACAATGTGATGCAGTGTATGTGGACTAGGCTTGGGATATTGTGATACAGTGTGTGTGGGCTAGGGTTGTGGCAATGTGATACAGTGTCTTTGGACTCGGATTGGGACAATGTGATGCAGTGTATGTGGACTAGGGTTGGGGCAATGTGATACAGTGTGTGTGTACTAGGGTTGGGGCAATGTGATTCAGTGTCTGTGGACGAGGGTTGGGGCAATGTGATACAGTGATGTGGACTAGGGTTGGGGCCATGTGATGCAGTGTCTGTGGACTAGGGTTGGGGCAATGTGATACAGTGTCTGTGGACTAGGTTTGGGACAATGTGATACAGTGTCTGTGGACGAGGGTTGGGACAATGTAATACAGTGTGTGTGGACTGGGTTGGGGCAATGTGATACAGTGTCTGTGGACTAGGGTTGGGGCAATGTGATACAGTGTCTGTGGGCCAGGGTTGGGATAATGTGATACAGTGTGTGTGGACTCGGGTTGGGGCAATGTGATACAGTGTGTGTGGACTCGGGTTGGGGCAAAGTGATGTAATGTCTGTGGTCTAGGGTTGGGACAATGTGATACAGTGTCTTGGACTAGGCTTGGGGCAATGTGATACGGTGTCTGTGGACAAGGGTTGGGGCAATGTGATACAGTGTCTGTGCCCTATGGTTGGGGCAATGTGATACAGTGTCTGTGGACTAGGGTTGGGGCAATGAGATACAGTGTGTGTGGGCTCGGGTTGGGGCAATGTGTTGCAGTGTCTGTGGACTAGGATTGGGACAATGTGATTCAGTGTATGTGGGCCAGGGTTGGGACAATGTGATATAGTGTGTGTGGACTAGGGTTGGGGCAATGTGATACAGTGTGTGTGGACTCGGGTTGGGGCAAAGTGATACAGTGTCTGTGGACTAGGATTGGGACAATGTGATGCAGTGTATGTGGACTAGGGTTGGGGCAATGTGATGCAGTATCTGTGGACTAGGTTTGGGACAATGTGATGCAGTGTATGTGGACTAGACTTGGGATGTTGTGATACAGTGTGTGTGGGCTCGTGTTGTGGCAATGTGATACAGTGTCTTTGGACTAGGATTGGGACAATGTGATGCAGTGTATGTGGACTAGGGTTGGAGCAATGTGATACAGTGTCTGTGGACGCGGATTGGGACAATGTAATACAGTGTGTGTGGACTTGGGTTGGGGCAATGTGATACAGTGTCTGTGGACTAGGGTTGGGGCAATGTGATACAGTGTCTGTGGGCCAGGGTTGGGACAATGTGATACAGTGTGTGTGGACTCGGGTTGGGGCAATGTGATACAGTGTGTGTGGACTCGGGTTGGGGCAAAGTGATGTAATGTCTGTGGTCTAGGGTTGGGACAATGTGATACAGTGTCTTGGACTAGGCTTGGGGCAATGTGATACGGTGTCTGTGGACAAGGGTTGGGGCAATGTGATACAGTGTCTGTGCCCTATGGTTGGGGCAATGTGTTACAGTGTCTGTGGACTAGGGTTGGGGCAATGAGATACAGTGTGTGTGGGCTCGGGTTGGCGCAATGTGTTGCAGTGTCTGTGGACTAGGATTGGGACAATGTGATTCAGTGTATGTGGGCCAGGGTTGGGACAATGTGATATAGTGTGTGTGGACTAGGGTTGGGGCAATGTGATACAGTGTGTGTGGACTCGGGTTGGGGCAAAGTGATACAGTGTCTGTGGACTAGGATTGGGACAATGTGATGCAGTGTCTGTGGACTAGGGTTGGGGCAATGTGATGCAGTATCTGTGGACTAGGTTTGGGACAATGTGATGCAGTGTATGTGGACTAGACTTGGGATGTTGTGATACAGTGTGTGTGGGCTCGTGTTGTGGCAATGTGATACAGTGTCTTTGGACTAGGATTGGGACAATGTGATGCAGTGTATGTGGACTAGGGTTGGAGCAATGTGATACAGTGTGTGTGGGCTCGGGTTTGGACAATGTGATACAGTGTATGTGGACTAGGTTTGGGCCAATGTGATACTGTGTCTGTGGGCTCGGGTTGGGGCAATGTGATGCAGTGTCTGTGGACTAGGGTTGGGACAATGTGATGCAGTGTCTGTGGACTCGGGTTGGGGCAATGTGATACAGTGTCTGTGGACTTGGGTTGGGACAATGTGATACAGTGTGTGTGGACTGGGGTTGGGGTAATGTGATGTAATGTCTGTGGACTAGGGTTGGGACAATGTGATACAGTGTGTGTGGACTAGGGTTGGGGCAATGTGATGCAGTGTCTGTGGACTAGGGTTGGGACAATGTGATACAGTGTCTGTGGACTAGGTTTGGGGCAATGTGATGCAGTGTGTGTGTACTAGGGTTGGGGCAATGTGATGCAGTGTCTGTGGACTAGGGTTGGGACAATGTGATACAGTGTCTGTGGACTCGGGTTGGGGCCATGTGATGCAGTGTCTGTGGACTATGGTTGGGGCAATGTGATACAGTGTCTGTGGACTAGGGTTGGGACAATGTGATACAGTGTCTGTGGACTTGGGTTGGGACAATGTAGTACAGTGTGTGTGGACTTGGGTTGGGGCAATGTGATGCAGTGTCTGTGGACTAGGGTTGGGGCAATGTGATGCAGTATCTGCGGACTAGGGTTGGGACAATGTGATGCAGTGTATGTGGACTAGGCTTGGGATATTGTGATACAGTGTGTGTGGGCTCGGGTTGTGGCAATGTGATACAGTGTCTTTGGACTCGGATTGGGACAATGTGATGCAGTGTATGTGGACTAGGGTTGGGGCAATGTGATACAGTGTGTGTGTACTAGGGTTGGGGCAATGTGATGCAGTGTCTGTGGAGGAGGGTTGGGGCAATGTGATACAGTGATGTGGACTAGGGTTGGGGCCATGTGATGCAGTGTCTGTGGACTAGGGTTGGGGCAATGTGATACAGTGTCTGTGGACTAGGTTTGGGACAATGTGATACAGTGTCTGTGGACGAGGGTTGGGACAATGTAATACAGTGTGTGTGGACTTTGGTTGGGGCAATGTGATACAGTGTCTGTGGACTAGGGTTGGGGCAATGTGATACAGTGTCTGTGGGCCAGGGTTGGGACAATGTGATACAGTGTGTGTGGACTAGGGTTGGGGCAATGTGATACAGTGTGTGTGGACTCGGGTTGGGGCAAAGTGATGTAATGTCTGTGGACTAGGGTTGGGACAATGTGATACAGTGTCTTGGACTAGACTTGGGGCAATGTGATACGGTGTCTGTGGACAAGGGTTGTGGCAATGTGATACAGTGTCTGTGGCCTATGGTTGGGGCAATGTGTTACAGTGTCTGTGGACTAGGGTTGGGGCAATGAGATACAGTGTGTGTGGGCTCGGGTTGGGGCAATGTGTTGCAGTGTCTGTGGACTAGGATTGGGACAATGTGATTCAGTGTATGTGGGCCAGGGTTGGGACAATGTGATATAGTGTGTGTGGACTAGGGTTGGGGCAATGTGATACAGTGTGTGTGGACTCGGGTTGGGGCAAAGTGATACAGTGTCTGTGGACTCGGATTGGGACAATGTGATTCAGTGTATGTGGGCCAGGGTTGGGACAATGTGATATAGTGTGTGTGGACGAGGGTTGGGGCAATGTGATGCAGTGTCTGTGGACTAGGGTTGGGGCAATGTGATGCAGTGTCTGTGGACTAGGGTTGGGGCAATGTGATGCAGTATCTGCGGACAAGGGTTGGGACAATGTGATGCAGTGTCTGTGGACTAGGCTTGGGGCAATGTGATACGGTGTCTGTGGACAAGGGCTGGGGCAATGTGATACAGTGTCTGTGGCCTATGGTTGGGGCAATGTGTTACAGTGTCTGTGGACTAGGGTTGGGGCAATGAGATACAGTGTGTGTGGGCTCGGTTTGGGGCAATGTGTTGCAGTGTCTGGTGACTAGGATTGGGACAATGTGATTCAGTGTATGTGGGCCAGGGTTGGGACAATGTGATATAGTGTGTGTGGACTAGTGTTGGGGCAATGTGATGCAGTGTCTGTGGACTAGGGTTGGGGCAATGTGATGCAGTGTCTGTGGACTAGGTTTGGGGCAATGTGATGCAGTATCTGCGGACTAGGGTTGGGACAATGTGATGCAGTGTCTGTGGACTAGGCTTGGGGCAATGTGATACGGTGTCTGTGGACAAGGGTTGGGGCAATGTGATACAGTGTCTGTGGACTAGGGTTGGGGCAATGTGATGCAGTGTCTGTGGACTAGGGTTGGGACAATGTGATGCAGTGTCTGTGGACTAGGGTTGGGGCAATGTGATATAATGTCTGTGGACTCGGGTTGGGACAATGTGATACAGTGTCTGTGGACTAGGGTTGGGGCAATGTGATGCAGTGTCTGTGGACTAGGGTTGGGACAATGTGATGCAGTGTCTGTGGACTAGGTTTGGGGCAATGTGATACACTGTCTGTGGACTAGGGTTGGGACAATGTGATACAGTGTCTGTGGACTAGGGTTGGGACAATGTGATAAAGTGTCTGTGGACTAGGATTGGGACAATGTGATGTAGTGTCTGTGGACTAGGGTTGGGGCAATGTGATGCAGTGTCTGTGGACTAGGGTTGGGGCAACGTGATGCAGTGTCTGTGGACTCGGGTTGGGGCAATGTGATGCAGTGTCTGTGGACTAGGGTTTGGACAATGTGATACAGTGTCTGTGGACGAGGGTTGGGACAATGTGATACAGTGTCTGTGGACGAGGGTTGGGACAATGTAATACAGTGTCTGTGGATGAGGGTTGGGACAATGTGATACAGTGTCTGTGGACGAGGGTTGGGACAATGTAATACAGTGTCTGTGTACTCGGGTTGGGACAATGTGATACAGTGTCTGTGGACTAGGGTTGGGACAATGTGATACAGTGTCTGTGGACGAGGGTTGGGATAATGCGATACAGTGTCTGTGGACGAGGGTTGGGACAATGTAATACAGTGTCTGTGTACTCGGGTTGGGGCAATGTGATACAGTGTCTGTGGACTAGGGTTGGGACAATGTGATACAGTGTCTGTGGACTAGGGTTGGGGCAATGTGATGTAATGTCTTTGGACGAGGTTTGGGACAATGTGATACAGTGTGTATGTACTAGGGTTGGGGCAATGTGATGCAGTATCTGTGGACTACATGTAATGCAGTCACGGCGTTTGTTCAAATGAGCGTGTGCTATGTGATCTTCAGCATGTCACCGTGCCCTCTCCCCTGTTGCTAACCACTCGTCTGTTGTTTTCTATTTCCAGTTGAGGAGTCGCACGCGCCAAATCCCTTAAAGCAATCCTCCACCTCAGGCCATTGTGTGAAGGAGGAGGATGAATTTGAGGAAGAGGTGCTGACGGAGCAGCCTACTCCAGGGCGGGGGAGGGGGCGGGCGGGGCAGATACACTCGACACCTCTTTTGCCACTGGCAAACATCTTGTCCGCAACGATCAAACATTTTCGGGCTTTGAGATCTCTGAGGCTGCTGGGACCAATGGCGTGCAGTAACGCAGTTCTGGGGTCGAATCCCGTATACCACCTCTCCGGAGGGTGAGCTGGCAAAGTCGGTCAGCTGACAGACAGGCAGACATGGAACTGGACACGGTGGCACTGGCCAGGGAGAGCGTCCAGCTCACCAGTCAGCTCCTTGATGTCCTTATGGAGGATTCCTGCGATCTTTGACAGTTGGAGGTAGGGTCGCAGATTGTCGGTGCGAGCCGCGAAACCTGCGAGGCCATCACTGCCCACACGAGGCTCGTGGCCTCCACCAGTCACACCGGAGTCCCGGAGAGTGTGGCAAGCAGCCTATCAGAGTTCCCCAGTGTGACACCCAGGCACACCCCCACACCACCTGTGACTGGTGACGCCGATGACGAGACTGGCCAGTCAGAAGTCGGCCTTCCATCCTTGAGCAGATTCAGTGCGTTCCCAGACAACGTCTCCAATGTCTCTCCTCCCAATTCAGCAGGACTCTGGTCGCCTTGCTGCATGAACCCTTGGCGCCACTTTGGGTAGGGGCAGCAGGCGAGGGAAGGGGGTTAGTGGTAAGGGTAAGGGGGGCGGGGGGAAGAGCCGGCGGTGAAAGACGGTTGGGGCAGGGGTTGTTGTTGTTGATGTTGTTACTTTATTAAAGTTTTCAAAGTCTCCCAATTCTGTTCATAAAGTTATAAAAGTTCACAATATTTAATACATTTTATTCAAGTTTCTCAATTACATTTACAATGTTTAATAAATTATTTTGTTCACCTTAACCATTCCTGTGTAGTGTCTCATTTGCAGAATAAGAGGGGGAATAGTCAGCATGGTGATATAGAGTGGCCAGGCAACGGTCAAACAAAGTGTTCACTTATGAGCTGCTGACGTAAGGCCTTTGCAGCGGTGAAGTTTCCACGACGCCTCCCCCGTGGTTGTGGTGGTGCTGGTGGCATGGGTTCCTCGCCAGGCTCCTCTTCCTCCCCCTTCCCCCCCCCCCACCCCTCTCTCTCCTGAGGTGGTCCTGCAATTCCCATTGGCAAATCCTGTCCCCTCATGATAGCTCAGTTGTGTAGCATGCAGCACACCACCATGAACTCAGAGACCTGCTGAGGGGTGTATTGCAGGCAGCCTCCAGAGTGGTCCAGGCATCAGAAGTGCTGCTTGAGCACTCCAATTGTCTTTTCGACGATGTTGCGTGTGGCTGCATGGCTCTCATTATAGCAATGCTCGGCTTCTGTCCGAGGGCTCAGGAGAGGGGTCATGAGCCAGGTGGCGAGGCCGTAACCTTTGTCCCCCAGCATCCAGCCCTGGCCTTGTGGTTGAAGCTCGAACATGCCTGAGGCACTGCTCTCATGCAAGATGAAAGCATCATGGACACTCCCTGGATATTGGGCACTGACTGCCATGATGCGCTGAGTACAGTCATGAACAATCTGTACGTTCAGGGAGTGGAATCCCTTTCGGTTTTGGTAAACCTCTGGATTGTGTAAAGACGCGCTCAGGGCGATGTGCCTACAGTCAAGGACACCCTGAACCTTGGGGAAGCCAGAAAATCGTCCAAAACCTGCAGCCCTCTCATTCTGGGTCTCCTTGGTTATTGGGAAGTTTATGAAGTCCATTCTGCATGCGAACAGTGCTGTAGTCACCTGGCGAATGCAGCAATGTGTAGCGCGCTGCAAAATGGAGCATATGTCCTCCGCTGATGCCTGGAAGGAGCTGGAGGCATAGAAGGCAAGTGCCGCAGTCACCTTCACCTCGATGGGCAGTGCAGTCCTGTTGCCGCTGGTAGGCTGTCGGTCTGCCTGTATGAGCTGGCATATCTCTGTGACCACCTCTTTTCGGAAGCGCAGCCTTCGAACACACTGTGCCTCAGACAGCTGCAGGTATGAGCGATGTTCCCTGTAAACTTGTGGGGGGTAAGGCCTCCTCCCCAGACGTCTGCGAGCTCTTCGATTATACTCAAAATGATCATTAATAAGCCTTCTTCCAGCTCGAAGCCATATAAATATAGCAGCCAGGAATAATGGCTGACATAGTATAGCCCCCATCTTTTAAAATGTCCTCAAATAATCTTTAAAACGAACTATAAACTCACATAAAACTTCAGTATGAAAAACGCAGCCTTCTTCTCCCAATCCTTTTATGCACTCAACTTCAGCTCCGTTTTCAAGATGGTGCCGTTAGTGCACCATCTTGAAAACTGGGTCCGATTGATTTTTCTGCGCGGGTTCCTGGGCGGACAGTAAATCGGGCGACATGCTCGAATTTTTCGCCCGGGGCGATAGCGCAGCGTTGCGCGCCAATTGACGTCATCCAAACGGTGAAAACATCGGGCGGGCGCTAAGTTTTAGCACCGCCGCAAAACCACTGCCGAAAATTCCGCCCGGGCGCAAAATGTTGTGCGCCTCGGTTAGCGGCAAAATAAAATGGTTTTTGCGCCCCGCCCAGGCGCTAAACTGCTCGCAAACCCTTCAAAAATCAGGCCAATAGAGTACAAAAGCAAGGAAATTATGCTAAACCTGTATAAAACATTGGTTCGGCCCCAACTGGAGTATTGTGTCCAATTCTGGGCACCACACTTTAGGAAGGATGTGAAGGCCTTTAGAGAGGGCGCAGAAAAGATTGAAGAGAATGGTTCCAGGGATGAGGGACTTCAGTTACGTGGGATAGACTGGAGAAGCTGGAGTTGTTCTCCTTGGAGCAGAGAAGGTTGAGAGGAGATTTCACAGAGGTGTTCAAAATTATGAAAGGGTCTGGACAGAGTAGATAGAGAGAGACTGTTTCCACTGGCGGGATGGTCAGTAACCAGAGGACACAGATTTAAGATAATTGGCAAAAGAACCAGAGGGGAGAAGAGGAGAATCGTTCTTTTACACAGTGAATTGTTGTGATCTGGAATGCAATGTCTGAAAGTGTGGTGGAAGCAGATTCAATAGTAACTTTCTGAAGGGAATTGGATAAATACTTGAAACGTATAAATTTGTAGGACTATGGGAAAAGAGCAGGGGAGTGGGACTAATTGGATAGCTCTTTCATAGACCCGGCGCAGGCACGATGGGCCAAATGGCCTCCTTTCATGCTGTAAGTGTGCACCATCTACAAGATGCACTGCAGCAACTCGCCAAGGCTTCTCCGACAGCACCTCCCAAACCCGTGACCTCTACCGCCGAGAAGGACAAGGGCAGCAGTGGCATGGGAACACCATCACCTCAACGTTCTCCTCCAAGTCACACCATCCTTGTTATATATGTGGACTTGTATTTACTCTGTACTCATCCCCTGGAGTCCCAAGGGATCCCATAATCCCTTGGAAGCACAGGTATTTAAGGAGGCTTCATAGATTGGCGAGGCACTCTGGAGAGCTGCAACAAAAGACTAAGGTCACACTTTACTTAGTTCAGTGTACAGTCTGACTCTTTCTTCTTACACAACAACTGGCGACGAGATACAGATAACAAGCCCAAAGATGCAGAGAACAGTGGGCATCCTGGAGAAATTCTCAGAAGGAGATGATTGGGAAACTTTTGTCGAGCGACTCGACCAATACTTCGTGGCCAACGAGCTAGATGGGGAAGAGAGCACTGCCAAACAAAGGGCGATCCTCCTCACCGTCTGTGGGGCACCAACGTATGGCCTCATGAAGAATCTGCTCACTCCAGTGAAACCCATGGAGGCAATCGAGAACGCACCGAGGCCACAGAACGTGACGGAGCTGCGGTCGTTTCTGGGACTCCTGAACTACTTTGGTAACTTCTTACCGGGTCTCAGCACACTGTTAGAACCACTACATGTCTTACTACGAAAAGGGGATGAATGGGTTTGGGGCAAAAGCCAAGAAAATGCCTTTGTAAAAGCGAGAAAATTGTTATGCTCAAACAAATTGTTTGTGTGGTATGATCCATGTAAGCGTTTGGTACTAGCATTTGATGCGTCGTTATATGGCGTCGGGTGTGTATTGCAACAAGCTAATAATTTTGGGAAACTGCAACCAGTTGCTTATGCATCCAGGAGTCTGTCTAAGGCTGAGAGCGCCTGCAGATGATTGAGAAAGAAGCGTTAGCATGTGTCTATGGGGCAAAGAAAATGCATCAATACCTGTTAGGGCTAAAATTCGAATTGGAAACTGACCAAAAGCCACTTATACCCCTGTTCTCCGAGAGTAAGGGGATAAATACCAACGCATCGGCCCGCATCCAGAGATGGGTGCTCACGTTGTCCGCATACAACTATGCCATCCGCCACAGGCCAGGCACAGAAAACTGCGCCGATGCTCTCAGTAGGCTGCCATTGCCCACCACGGGGGTGTAAATGGCACAGTCCACAGATGTAACCATGGTTATGGAAGCATTTGAGAGTGAGCAATCACCCGTCACTACCCGGCAGATCAAAACCTGAACAAGCCAGGACCCCTTATTATCTCTAGTCGAAAACTGTGTGCTTCATGGGAGCTGGTCCAGTGTCCCAGTGGAAATGCAGGAAGAGATAAAGCCATTCCAGCGGCACAAAAGTGAAATGTATATAATGCAGACCGCCTTCTGTGGGGCAGTCGAGTAGTGGTCCCCAAGAAGGGCAGAGATACCTTCATCAATGACCTCCACAGTACCCACCCAGGCATCGTAATGATGAAAGCGATAGCCAGATCCCACGTGTGGTGGCCCGGTATTGATGCGGACTTAGAGCCCTGCGTTCACAGGTGTAATACATGCTCGCAGTTAAGCAATGTATCCAGGGAGGCGCCGCTAAGTTTATGGTCTTGACCCTCCAAACCGTGGTTGGCGACGCATACTCCAAGTGGATTGAATGTGAGATAATGTCGGCCAGCACGTCCGCTGCCACTACTGAGAGCCTACGGGCCATGTTTGCCACACACGGCTTACCCGATGTCCTGGTGAGTGGCAACGGGCCATGTTTTGCCAGTGCTGAGTTCAAAGAATTCATGACCCGTAACGGGATCAAACATGTCACATCTGCCCCATTTAAACCAGCGTCCAATGGTCAGGCAGAGAGAGCAGTGCAAACCATCAAGCAAGGCTTGAAGAGGGTAACTGAAGGTTCACTGCAGACTCGCCTATCCCGAGTCCTGCTCAGCTACCGCACGAGACCCCACTCACTCACTGGGATCCCACCTGCTGAACTGCTCATGAAAAGAGCACTTAAGACAAGGCTCTTGTTAGTTCATCCTGATCTACATGAACAGGTAGAGAGCAGGCAGCTTCAACAAAGTGCATACGATGATAGCGCAAATGTGTCATGCGAGATTGAAAACAAAGAGACTGTATTTGTAATAAATTATGGACATGGTCCCAAGTGGCTTCCTGGCACTGTTGTGGCCAAAGAGGGGAGCAGGGTGTTTCGGGTCAAACTTTCAAATGGACTCATTCACCGGAAACACTTGGACCAAATCAAACTCAGATTCACGGACTACCCTGAGCAACCCACCTTGGCCCCTACCTTTTTTGATCCCCCAACATACACACCAGTGGCAACCGGCACCACGGTTGACCACGAAGCAGAACCCATCATCCACAGCAGCCCAGCAGGACCCAACACACCAGGCGGCCCAGCAAGGCCAACAAATGATTCAACAATTCCAGCTTTCACACCGAGACGATCAAGCAGGGCAAGAAGGGCCCCAGATTGACTCACATTGTAAATAGTTACACTGTTGACTTTGGGGGGGGCGGGGGGTTGGGGCGGGGGGAGTGTTGTTATATATGTGGACTTGTATTTACTCTGTACAGCCACCAGAGGGCTCATCCCCTGGAGTCCCAAGGGATCCCACAATCCCTTGGGAGCACAGGTATTTAAGGAGGCTTCACAGGTTGGAGAGGCACTCTGGAGACCAGCAATAAAAGACTAAGGTCACAGTTTACTTTGAGCTCACAGTGTTCAATCTGACTCTCCATACACAACAATCCTGACTTGGAAATATATCGGCCGTTCCTTCATCGTCGCTGGGTCAAAATCCTGGAACTCCCTCCCTAACAGCATTGTGGGAGTACCTTCACCACACGGACTGCAGCGGTTCAAGAAGGCGGCTCACCACCACCTTCCCAAGGGGCAATTATGGATGGGCAATAAATGCCGGCCTGGGCAGTAACGCCCACATCCCAGCAATGAATGAAATGATTCTATGATTCTCTACTTTGTGCACTGGATTGAAATCAGAACATTGATATAGACAGAGGGGGTGAATTTACGCAGGATTTCTCCTGCTCCTGTGCTGGAACTTCAGCATTTGCCCGCAGCTCTTCCGTTGAAGCTACGGAAGACAAGCGGGAGAAATCCCATGCGATTTGACCCCCTGGAGAATGACTAAAAGTGGGTTGGCGCTGACTTGCAATAGCTATGTTCCACCACATGGTGGCGGTCATAGCCTATCAATCAGCTCACAGTGCAAGGCAGTGCAGTCAGGGCTGCCACTCTGCCAGCCAGTCGGTTTAGAGCTTTACTGCCATCAGTTGAAGCTGGGATCGCTGCCAACGACCACTTTTCACAAGATAACTTATGGCTTTTGACAGGAAACTCCTTTCTCCAAACAGCCTGAAATGTTCCTCCTTTTTTTGACTTTCAGCACGGGTTCAGAAGAAAGACTTGCATTTATATAGCGCCTCCCACGACCACCGGACATCTCAAAGCGCTTTACAGCCAATGAAGTACTTTTTGAAGTGTAGTCACTGTTGTAATGTAGGAAACGCGGCAGCCAATTTGTGCACAGCAAGCTCCCACAAACAGTAATGATAATGACCAGATAATCTGTTTTTGTTATGTTGATTGAGGGATAAATATTCACCAGGACACCAGGGATAACTCCCCTGCTCTTCTTTGAAATAGTGCCATGGGATCTGTTACTCCCACCTGAGAGAGCAGACAGGGCCTCGGTTTAACATCTCATCTGAAAGACGGCACCTCTGACAGTGCGGCGCTCCCTCGGTACTGCACTGGAGTGTCAGCCTGGACTTTTGTGCTCAAGTCTCTGGAGTGGGACTTGAACCCACAACCTTCTGACTCAGAGGCGACAGAGTGCTACCCACTGAGACACAGCAGACATTGTTTCCAGATGAATGTCTCCACTTCGTGGGAGCAGCCAGATATGGCCTTGGAGCGATTGTTCACCAGCATCTGTTGACGATGTCACACTGCTTGACTGCTGCTGGCCTCTGCGTATATTCGTTAAAGGGACGGACGTCCATGAGGAGTACAGCACCTTGTCAGGTCCTTGGTGTCATGTATTCTGCTGTCATTGTAACCCATGTATAAACTGACCTAAGTTGTGACCGTGAGAACACTGACCACTAGGTGGTGAACTTGTGGGAGACACTCCGAACCTGGACTTTCAGGTATAAAAGGGGAAGCTCCGCCCACCTTCATCACTTCAGTGCTGCCTAACAAAGGTTACTGGTCACAGAGTGACCTTCTCGCGAATGGGTCTGGGGGAACAGCCAGGAAAGGGCTTTTGATAGAGCACGCAATTTGTTATCCTCCAACAATCTGTTAACGCTATATGACCCATGTAAGAAACTTGTTTTAACGTGCGATGCATCATGCTATGGTGTCGGGTGTGTGTTGCAGCATGTCAATGCCAAGGGTCAGTTACAGCCGGTAGCTTATGCCTCCAGAAGTCTGTCCCAGGCGGAAAGGGGCTACGGGATGGTAGAAAAGGAAGCGCTTGCATGTGTATATGCAGTAAAAAAAAATGCACCAGTACCTGTTTGGCAGGAAATTTGAGCTGGAGACAAATCACAAACCCCTAACATCCCTTTTGGCCGACAACACGGCCATAAATGCAAATGCGTCGGCCCACATACAGAGGTGGGCACTCACGTTAGCCGCCTATACAATACAATTCGGCACAGACCAGGAACTGAAAACTGCGCCGATGCACTCAGCAGGCTCCCACTAGCCACCACCGAGGGGACAACCGAGCATGCTGCTGAGATGGTCATGGCTGTTGAAGCTTTCGAAAGTGAAGGCTCACCCGTGACAGCCGTCAGATCAAAGTCTGGACTAATAGAGATCCGCTACTGTCTTTAGTCAAGAAATGTGTCCTGAATGGGGACTGGGCAGCCACATATGGGGCATGCCCTGAGAAATTTAAACCATTTCACAGGCACAAGGCTGAACTCTCGATTCAGGCCGATTACCTACTGTGGGGAAACCGCGTGGTCATGCCCCAGATGGGCAGATAGGCGTTCATCCGAGAACTCCACAATGAGCACCCGGGCATTGTCATGATGAAGGCAATTGCCAGGTCACACATTTGGTGGCCAGGGATAGATGCAGACCTGGAACTTTGTGTTCGCAGGTGCAACACGTGTGCCCAGCTGGGCAATGCGCCCAGGGAAGCCCCCCTTAGCCCCAGGTCCTGGCCCGCCAAGCCATGGTCACGCATCCATGTGGACTATGCAGGTCCTTTCATGGGAAAAATGTTTTTGGTTGTAGTAGACGCCTACTCCAAATGGATCGAGTGTGACATTCTCAATTCAAGCACATCCTCTGCCACGATAGAAAGTCTACGGGCAATGTTCGCTGCCCATGGTCTACCGGACGTCTTAGTCAGCGACAATGGCCCGCGCTTTACAAGCATTGAGTTCCAGGACTTCATGGCAGAACGGCACCGTTCAAGCCGGCCTCAAACGGCCAGGCGGAACGAGCAGTGCAGATAATCAAACAGGGGATGCTCAGAATCCAAGGGGGTTCCCTACAAAGCAGCTTATCACAGCCAGCCCGAGACACAGCTTTGAACATGGTGGCCCTGGAATTCCGGCCTCCCAGGGTCCGTGCGGAGTGTGTACAAACCCGGGAAGGCATCGGAAAAGCCGGTTTTCGGCGCGCAATGCGCATGTGCTGAAAACCGGCTTTTCCGATCTGTCAAGTTTCTGGCTTGACAGATCTCCTGCCTCTTGGGAGCAAGGACATTCCCACGGCAGAGATTGGGCTATTTTCCCATCTCTTGCCCTGCAAGTGTCCTTAAAACTCTTGCGCCTGGTAAAAGCAGGCACATAGCCTACTGTTACCAGCGTAAGAGTTTAAAAACATATCAAAAACATATTAAAATTATACATATTTATGTTAAAAACCCTGCCCACTCAGGTAATTTTATTTTACACCATAATTAAAACTTTTTTTTTTAAATCGGCAAATATTTTTTTTCAAACATTTCTATCAACTTTGCTTTCTATAATGTATTTATGTGAGGTGTTTTTTTAATGTCTTATGTAGTGTTTGGGGGTGTTTCTCATTCATTGTAATAGGAGTTTCGGACTTACAAAACGCCTATTACTATGAATGAGAAAATACTTTACCGTGATTGGCCCACAGGCCCACGTGACTCCTGCGGACGTCCCAACGTGAACGTGCTCTGTTGCGCAAGAAGAGGAGGCCTTGAGTCCGGGATCTCTGGCGAGTGTTCGACCAAAAGGTAAGTGCGCATCTTTTGTCCTATTTTTAGTCGAACGACCGCGGGAAGAAGAAACCGGGATTTCAGGGCCATTAAGTCAAAGCATAACTGAGTGACAAATCTGCTTTCAGCTACAAAGCATCCATCCCAATCATTGGATGTTTTATTGACCGCCAACACCAGCTGGGTACAATCCAAAGAAACAATGCCACATTTAGTCCAGGGAGGGTGACGATGTATAAGAAGCTAAAATGGGAAGGGCGTGATCAGCGGCCACAGTCAATGGGCATGGATCATGGGCAAAGTCAAAGGGCACAGGCACTGGGCACAATCAGTGAGCATGATCCATGGGCAGGGGTCAGAGGCCACGGTCAATGCAGGACCAGGATTGGTTGCATTCACCACCCTGTAATTCTATACAACGTATCAACAAACACCATATCCAGTGAACACTGTGGGGCTCGCTCTGCCCAACCCACTGCCCCCTCCATGTAAAGAACGGGAGTACCCAGTGCCTGCACTGTCAACCCGAACATCAACAGGTGGCCCCGTGGTATCAAGGTCCGAGGGCGGAACATCACTGGACATGATCGAATCACTTCCTGGGTCACAGCACACATGGAAACAGATGGCTCAGGAGATTGCGTCCCCAGTGCAGAAGGTGAAACTGAGTCACAATCCATGGTCCAAGGGGAGACGGGAAGGTTTGGAGACTTTGTTCATGTGAAAGAAGAAAGAAAAGAAAGACTTGGATTTCTATAGCGCCTTTCACGATCACCGGACGTCTCAAAGCGCTTTACAGTCAATGAAGTACTTTTGAAGTGTGGTCACTGTTGTAATGTGGGAATATTGTGATGTGAAGGAAGAGTTGACAGGAAGAGAAGAAGACAACTGAAAAACAAATATGACTAATTGATATATTGTGTCATGGAGAAAATATGAAAGTTGCAGAGAAGAGGGAATGATGGGGACGGTGTTCTCGGGGCACGAACAGACAGTGCCTAAACTGGGAGGGTGTCGGTTCAGTTCCTTTGATCCCGTCAGCAAACAGAGTGCCTCAAGGAAGTCACAGCACATCCCCAGGGAGAATTGGGCTGTGGGATCTTCCTGACTCACCCCCGCCCCACCCTGCCACCCTTGTACTGTGCAACAAGCAACAACAATGTATTTAAGCAGGAGAGCTGTGAGTTCAAGTCGAACAGTGACTGGGTGTGTCCATTCTAACCGAACCTGTATCACACAGGCTGTTTCATGAGTGCAGGCAATCAGTACGTTGTTGCAGGAACTGTCGTGAGGCTGATCTTCACTTGAAAGGGCTATTTTGGAGGTTGGTTTTTCATTGCTGTCCCTATGTTGCTGAACCTGTTTTCTGTTGGGGGATCAGCCTCTGTTCAAACCGCTTGAAATTCTTTGTGAAGGCACTTTTCTCTCGCAGTGCTGGGAGACATGGGTCTGGATTTTCGACTTTGATGATTTTGGGGCGGTAATAGTGGTGGGGGCAGTAAAGTTAGCACCCGGGAACAGTTTGTGCCTCAGCTGGGCCCTGAGTCAGGGGGCACAGCGCTAAGGGAGATCCCCTCTCATTAGAAGGATGAGAGGGGATCTCATAGAAACGTATAAAATTCTGACGGGACGGGACAGGTTAGATGATGGAAAAATGTTCCCGATGTTGGGGAAGTCCAGAACCAGGGGTCACAGTCTAAGGATAAGAGGTAAGCCATTTAGGACCGAGATGAGGAGAAACTTCTTCACCCAGAGAGTGGTGAACCTGTGGAATTCGCTACCACAGAAAGTTGTTGGGGCTAGTTCGTTAGATATATTCAAAAAGGAGTTAGATGTGGCCCTTACAGCTAAAGGGATCAAGGGGGTATGGAGAGAAAGCAGGAATGGGATACTGAAGTTGCATGATCAGCCATGATCATATTGAATGGCGGTGCAGGCTCGAAGGGCCGAATGGCCTACTCCTGCACCTATTTTCTACGTTTCTATGTTGTACACCTCTCTCATGGCGTTAGGGTGGGAAACTCCCGAGCTAAAGATCTGGGCCGGGAGCACTCCAAGAGACGGGACAGGGGGAGGGGGGGCGAACCCCCACAAAAACATTCCCAATACATAACCCACGCCATCACAACACAAATCGCAAAACAAATTAAAAGAAAAAAATTATCACGCTTACTTCAGGAGTCCATTACTCACCTCTTCGTTGTTGGTATCGTTGGACCGCGGTCACTGCGGGGTGCGCTGCGGGGCGTATGGTTCAGAGTGAAGTCAAAACTCGGGCCAGTGTCACAACCGGGGGGCGTTACACACCGGGCGCAGCTCTTCCAGGCGGTGCTGCTCCGCGCCGCCGCTAAACCCGACCCGAGGATCGCCACGGGGCGCTGGAGGCTGACTGGCCCGCCAGAACACCTCACCGCCGCCATTGTCGCCGCTCCGGGGTGAAAAACGGAGTGCAGAGGAGCCGAACATCCGCCACATGGAACTGCCTGGAATTTCCTCGGAGCTGCCACTCCCCCTGCCCGCTCTACCGCCATCACTTCGCCCGAAGTGCAGCAGAGACCCCTGTGTGGGAGTGTTAGCGCCGTGCCCGTCGCATTTGCAGTGACGCTCCTGCAGTGGTGGTCCGCTTCTGACATGCTTCTCTGGATCGAACAGAATTAAGGCAACTCACGTGCCGAAACCAAAACCCCATTGTGCTGCTCTCTCCTCTCCTCCTCCTGAAAAAGAAAGACTTGCATTTCTATAGCGCCTTTCATGACCACCGGATGTCTCAAAGTGCTTTACAGCCAATGAAGTACTTTTGGAGGGTAGTCACTGTTGTAATGTGGGAAACGCGGCAGCCAATTTGCGCACAGCAAGCTCCCACACAAACAGCAATGTGATAATGACCAGATCATCTGTTTTGGTGATGTTGGTTGAGGGATAAATATTGGCCAGGACACCGGGGATAACTTCGAAATAGTGTCATGGGATCTTTTACGTCCACCTGAGAGAGCAGACAGGACCTCGGTTTAAGAACATAAGAAATAGGAGCAGGAATAGGCCATTTGTCCCCTCGAGCCTGCTCCGCCATTCAATAAGATCATGGCTGATCCGATCATGGACTCAGCTCCACTTCCCCGCCCGCTCCCCATAACCCTTTATTCCCTTATCGCTCAAAAATCTGTCTATCTCCGCCTTAAATATATTCAATGACCCATCCTCCACAGCTCTCTGGGGCAGAGAATTCCACAGATTTACAACCCTCAGAGAGAAGAAATTCTTCCTCAACTATTTTGTTGAAACTTAAATCAAATGCCCCCTTTTGACAAAGGCACCAGAACCTACAAATTAACAATTTTAAACTTTAACGAAACCTTAAATCAAATTAAAATTTGGTTGCCGGGGGTGATGATGCACTCCAATCCTTCCAGCGTCCACCTCTCGCGGAAGGCCGCGAGCGTACCGGTGGACACCGCGTGCTCCATCTCCAGGGACACCCTGGCCCGGATGTAGGCACGGAAGAGAGGCAGGCAGTCAGGCTGAACGACCCCCTCGACCGCCCGCTGCCTGGACCGGCTGATGGCCCCCTTGGCCGTGCCCAGGACCAGTCCTACGAGGAGGCCCTCGGACCTACCCGCTCCCCTCCGCACAGGCTGCCCAAAGATCAGGAGTGTGGGACTGAAGTGCAGCCAGAAATTGAGGAGCAGCCCCTTTAAATATTGGAACAGGGGCTGCAACCTCACACTTTCAACATAAACATGGAACACGGACTCTTCCAGACCGCAGAAATTACAGGTGGCCTGGGAGTCCGTGAACCGACTTAAAATCCAATTGCACGGGACTGCTCCGTGCAACACCCTCCCGGCCAAGTCCTCCTCATCTCAGTTTTAAATGGGTGGCCCCATATGACCCCTAGTTTTAGTTTCCCCAATGAGTGGAAATATCCTCTCTGCATCCACCTTGTTGAGCCCCCTCATTATCTTATATGTTTCGATAAGATCACCTCTCATTCTTCTGAACTCCAATGTGTATAGGCTCAACCTATCTTCATAAGTCAACCCCCCTCATCTCCGGAATCAACCTGGTGAACCTTCTCTGAGCAGCCTCCAATGCAAGTATATCCCTTCTTAAATACGGAGACCAAAACTGTGAACAGTACTCCAGGTGTGGCCTCATCAATACCCTGTACAGTTGTAGCAGGACTTCTCTGCTTTTATACTCTATCCCCCTTGCAATAAAGGCCAACATTCCATGTGACTTCCTGATCACTTGCTGTACCTGCATACTAACTTTTTGTGTTTCATGCACAAGGAGCCCCAGGTCCCTCTGTACTGCAGCACTTTGCAGTTTTTCTCCATTTAAATTATAATTTGCTTTCCTATTTTTTCTGCCAAAGTGGATAACCTCACATTTTCCCACATTATACTCCATCTGCCAAATTTTTGCCCACTCACTTAGCCTGTCTATATCACTTTGCAGATTTTTTGTGTCCTCCTCACAATTTGCTTTCCCACCTATCTTTGTATCATCAGCAACCTTGGTTACATTACACTCAGTCCCTTCATCCAAGTCATTAATATAGAGTGCAAATAGTTGAGGCCCCAGCACCAATCCTTGCGGCACCTGTTTGCCAACCGGAAAATGACCCATTTATTTCGACTCTCTTTTTTCTATTAGTTAGCCATAGAAACATAGAAACATAGAAAATAGGTGCAGGAGGAGGCCATTCGGCCCTTCGAGCCTGTACTGCCATTCAATAAGATCATGGCTGATCATTCCCTCAATACCCCTTTCCTGCTTTCTCTCCATACCCCTTGATCCCTTTAGCTGTAAGAGCCATATCTAACTCCCTCTTGAATATATCCAATGAACTGGCATCAACAACTCTCTGCGGTAGGGAATTCCATAGGTTAACAACTCTCTGAGTGAAGAAGTTTCTCCTCATCTCAGTCCTAAAAGGCCTAACCCTTATCCTAAGCCCCTGGTTCTGGACTTCCCCAACATCGGGAACATTCTTCCCGCATCTAACCTGTCCAGTCCCGTCAGAATCTTATACGTTTCTATGAGATCCCCTCTCATCCTTCTAAACTCCAGTGATTAAAGGCCCAGTTGATCCAGTCTCTCCTCATATGACAGTCCAGCCATCCCTGGAATCAGTCTGGTGAACCATCGCTGCACTCCCTCAATAGCAAGAACGTCCTTCCTCAGATTAGGAGACCAAAACTGAACACAATATTCCAGGTGAGGCCTCACTAAAGGCCCTGTACAACTGCAGTAAGACCTCCCTGCTCCTATACTCAAATCTCCAAGCTATGAAGGCCAACATACCATTTGCCTTCTTCACCGCCTGCTGTACCTGTATGCCAACTTTCAGTGACTGATGAACCATGACACCCTTTTCCTAATCTGCCGCCATTCAGATAATATTCTGCCTTCGTGTTTTTGCCCCCAAAATGGATAACCTCACATTTATCCACATTATACTGCATCTGCCATGCATTTGCCCACTCACCTAACCTGTCCAAGTCACCCTGTAGCCTCTTAGCGTCCTCCTCACCGCTCACACCGCCACCCAGTTTAGTGTCATCCGCAAACTTGGAGATATTACACTCAATTCCTTCATCTAAATCGTTAATGTATATTGTAAAGAGCTGGAGTCCCAGCACTGAGCCCTGCGGCACTCCACTAGTCACTGCCTGCCATTCTGAAAAGGGCCCGTTTATCCCAACTCTCTGCTTCCTGTTTGCCAACCAGTTCTCTATCCACGTCAGTACATTACCCCCAATACCATACGCTTTGATTTTGCACACCAATCTCTTGTGTGGGACCTTGTCAAAAGTCTTTTGAAAGTCCAAATACACTACATCCACTGGTTCTCCCTTGTCCACTCTACTAGTTACATCCTCAAAAAATTCCAGAAGATTCGTCAAGCATGATTTCCCCTTCATAAATCCATGCTGACTTGGTCTGATCCTGTCACTGCTTTCCAAATGCGCTGCTATTTCATCCTTAATGATTGATTCCAACATTTTCCCCACTACCGATGTCAGGTTAACCAGTCTATAATTACCCGTTTTCTCTCTCCCTCCTTTTTTAAAAAGTGGTGTTACATTAGCTACCCTCCAGTCCATAGGAACTGATCCAGAGTCGATAGACTGTTGGAAAATGATCACCAATGCATCCACTATTTCTCGGGCCACTTCCTTAAGTATTCTGGGATGCAGATTATCAGGCCGCGGGGATTTATCGGCCTTCAATCCCATCAATTTCCCTAACACAATTTCCCGCCTAATAAGGATATCCTTCAGTTCCTCCTTCTCACTAGACCCACTGTCCCCTCGTACATTCGGAAGGTTATTTGTATCTTCCTTCGTGAAGACAGAACCGAAGTATTTGTTCAATTGGTCTGCCATTTCTTTGTTCCCCATTATAAATTCACCTGAATCTGACTGCAAGGGACCTACGTTTGTCTTCACTAATCTTTTTCTCTTCACATATTTATAGAAGCTTTTGCAGTCAGTTTTTATGTTCCCTGCAAGCTTCCTCTCATACTCTATTTCCCCCCTCTTAATTAAACCCTTAGTCCTCCTCTGTTGAATTCTAAATTTCTCCCAGTCCTCAGGTTTGTTACTTTTTCTAGCCAATTTATATGTCTCCTCCTTGGCTTTAACACTATCCTTAATTTCCCTTGTTAGCCATGGTTGAGCCATCTTCCCCGTTTTATTTTTACTCCAGACAATTGCTGAAGTTCATCCATGTGATCTTTAAATATTTGGCATTGCTTATCCACCGTCAACCCCTTAAGTATCCTTTGCCAGTCTATTCTTGCCAATTCACGTCTCATGCCGTCGAAGTTACCTTTCCTTCAGTTCAGGACCTTAGTTTCCGAATTAACTGTGTCACTCTCCATCTTAATAAAGAATTCTACCATATTATGGTCACTCTTCCCCAAGGGGCCTCGCACAACAAGATTGCTAATAAGTCCCTTCTCATTACACATCACCCAGTCTTGGATGGCCAGCTCTCTAGTTGGTTCCTTCATGTATTGGTCTAGAAAACCATCCTTAATCCAATTCCTAGAGCCAATGCTCTATCCATGCTAATATATTAACCCCAACATCCAAAACACGGCACCTCCGACAGTGCGGTGCTCCCTCAGCACTGCACTGGGGTGTCAGCCTAGGTTTATATGCTCAAGTCCCTGGAGTGGGACTTGAACCCACAACCTTCTGATTCCGAGGCGAGTGTGTTACCCACTGAGTCACAGCTGACACTTTGAGGACATTAGGCCCAGCTCTGTGGAGGCTGACCTCCACCCCCACTGCCCCTCCCCCCAGTACCTCAGCCAAGTGACCACCTACGAGTAAACGTCAGCGATTTATTTAACCAGGAGCTGGGAGACTATCACCAACTGCCCGAGAACCAGCCGATGAATATTGAGACGTGTGTTTTTGAGATGTGGCCTTTTGAGGAGGAGGAACAGCAACTAGCCAAGGCACAGCAGCAGGAGGAGGAGCTGTGGCCACAGGGCAAGCCTTTAGAATAAGCTGTGACTGCGGGGAGCTGCGTCCGTTCACCAGGCTCAAGTTAAGCTGCCCTTTCCTGTAAGGCCCCTCTTTATGTTTTCTCGGATGCTTGTTTCTGCTTTTTGTAATCCAGCAATCGTAACTGCTGCTGGTTATGTGGACAACACACATTTCAAAAGAATGCAATGACTACAAGGTTTACGGTGCTGTGTTGGGTCTGTCAGCATTACTAGTGATGGTGTAGTGTGTTGCTGTGCCTGCTCTTTGTGGCATGTCCAGTAGTGCATCATGGGATTTCTACTGTGCCACTCTTACGCGATGAAATAGTGGAAGAATTTAAATATTGGAGAGTTTAAAATTCTCATCCTTGTTTACAAATCCTTCCATGGCCTCGCCCCTCCCTATCTCTGTAACCACCTCCAGCCCCACAACCCCCCGGGATCTCTGCGCTGCTCCAATTCTACCCTCTTGAACATCCCTGATTATAATCGCGCCACCATTGGTGGCTGTGCCTTCAGTTGCCTGGGCTCCCTCCCGAAACCGTTCCACCTCTCTCTCCTTCTTTAAAACGCTGTTTAAAATCTCCCTCTCTGACCAAGCTTTTGGTCACCTGCGCTAATATCACCTAATTTGGCTCGGCGTCAAATGCTGTTTGATAACGCTCCTGTGAAGCGCCTTGGGACGCTTTACGACGTTAAAGGGGCGATATAAATGCAAGTTGTTGTTGTTGTAGTCGGTGTGGAGGCGCCTCGAGAGGTTTGCTGAAGAGCTGCTTCTGATTCCGTTGACCACTCTACACAATGCAGATCCTGAAAGTCTTGCCAGTGTGCAAGAAATAGCCTGTCGTGTTCTAACTGGGGGGGGCCTTTCTGCCTTTGGGGGCTTTACTGATCACCTGACCAGAGATAAGAGCAGGCAAGTGACTATCGAGAACCTGAGAGACCCACCCCCTGCCTATTCCTACACTTCTGGCTGTACGCCCCTGCTCAGTGCCTCTGAACATCTGAGGTAAGATAGAATATAACACTCAAGGAAGTGCGAAGAATAGACTGGGATGACTATAAACACAAAGGAGAATATTAAGAGCTGTGAAAGGAAATACAAAATAAAAACACATTTGCAAGTAATGTAAATGCTAATAGTTAAAGCTTCTATAAATATTTTAAGAATAAGAGCGGCTGAAGGAGACGTGGCCCATTAAAGAAAGAAGCTGATGGTACTGTAATAGATAACAGGGTAATGGCGGACTTATTAAACTAATACTTTGTATCCATTTTGACAGTGGAGGAAGAAGATATGATACCAGTGACAGAAAGGAAACTTAAAATAAATCAATGGGAGGAACTTATTGGATTTAATACGCAGTAAAAAAAAAATGGTAATGGAGAAATTAATGGAACTTGGGATAAATAAATCTCCAAGACCTGATGGTTTCTACCCCAGGGAATTAAAGGGAAATTGCAGTGGCATTGGATATAATCTTTCAAATCACTCTTGATTTGGGAGTTGTGCCAACAGACTGGAAAATTGCTAAAGTCACTCCATTATTTAAGAAGGATGAGAGCGAGAAACCAGGCAACTCTCAGTTTAACATCAGTTGTGGGGAAGTTACGAGAATCTGTCTTTGAGAACAGAGTGACTGAGCACTTGAGCAAATATGAGCTGATCAGAGAGAGCCAGCATGGATTAGCATCATTAAAGGTACACGAGCAATGCCGTGCAACGATAGCTAGAGCAAATAGGGTGTTGGGGTGTATCCATAGGACAACTGAGTATAGGACGAGGCGTACTGTTCTGTCTTTGGACAAGACCTTAGTGAGGCCACACTTGGAATACTGTGTCCAGTTTTGCTCTCCTCACATTGTGGGTGATATTGAGGCTCTGGAAACGGTGCAGAGGGGGGCCACTGGACTAGTTCCAAGTCTAAAGCATCTTAGTTATCAAAATAGGTTAAAAGAGTTGGGACTCTTTACCTTAGAGCAACGTAGACTTAGCGGGGGGGGATATGATTGAGGTTATAAGATAATGAAGGGAGTAGACAGTGTTCCAGCTGACCGTTTATTTTAATTAAATCGGTTAGGCAGGACCAGGGGGCGCACATTTAAGTTGTATAGGGCTAGATCTAGGTTAGTCACCAGGAGGTGGTTCTTTTCCCAGAGAACAGTAGACCTCTGGAACACGCTGCCCTCTCATGTGGTGGATGCAGACTCACTTCAAGCGAAAGCTGGATTTGTTTCTGGATGCTGCCTCCGACAGAAGGTAGGCACTGCAGGGAATTTAATGGCCAGAGTGATCTCCTGGACTAGTTTTGATCGCCGAGATGGGTCGGAGAAGAATTTCCCAGATTTTGCTTCCCGAATTGGCCTGGGTTTTATATCTTTTTTTGCCTCTCCCGGGAGATCACATGGTTTCGGATGGAGTGGAGCGAATGGGATGAAAATTCCTGCCTCACCGAGTCGGTACGAAGTGCGCACGGACCCAGCGAAGCCTCGCAAAAGCCGATTCTCGGGCCGCGATGCGCATGTGCCGAAAACCGGCTTTTCCGATCTGTCAAGATTTCTCCGTGCAGATCCTCCCCATCCCCGGGAGAGATTGGGCTACTTTCCCAACTTATGCCCAGCAAATGTCCTTCAAACGTTTATGCCTGGTAAAAGCAGGCACATAGCTTACTTTTACCAGCGTAACACTTTTATAACATATAAAAATTACATTTGAATACTCATTTTTATATTAAAAACCCTGTCCATTCAGTTAAGTTTATTTTTTTACCCAATTAAAAAACATTTTAAAAAATTCCCCAAAATATATTTTTTCTAAAATATTTAATTACATTTAACTTCAATTAATTTTAAATATGTGAGGTGTTTTATTTATCTATTATGCAGTGTTTCGGTGTTTTAGGGGGGTTTCTCAATGATCGTAACTCGTACAAACAGAGCTCCCATTTTTATCACTGAGAATACTGCATAGTGATTGGTGGTCCAGGCCCATGTGACTCCAGCGTGTACGTATGGACGTGAAAGTCATCTCCCGGTGCGCTGCGCAGCGAATCTTGGCCTCCGACCGGGATCCTACATTCCTCCGGGACCACCAGGTAGATTTTTTGGGGGTCAGAGGCGTTCGTACGAAGGAAGCCTCCGGCTGCAATTTCCCCCCCTACATGTTGTAATACTCAAGGTATTGCAATTGTGTGGGACAGGCTCAATGGACCAGAGGGTCTTTACCTGTCCGTCATTTTCCGTATGTTCGTATAGATTTGTCAAAGGTAGGTCTTGAATCTTTGAATTTTTTGAGGATGTCACTAAAAAGTTAGACAAATGCATGGCTATGGATGTAATCTCTATGGACTTCCAGCAGGCATCCGATAAGGTCCCACACAAAAGATTATTGGCAAAAATGAGAGCGCACAGATTTGGAGGTAGCCTTTTGTCCTGGGTGGTGTAATATATTTGCTTCAAGGGTTCTTTGCTTAAGAATTCATAGACGCGTTGCTGTTAAGAACGAGTTGGTTTATCAGCAAAAGGCTTAACAATTACACTACACATTACCAGTTCATCCACCAGGCTCACAACCACCTGCCTCATCGTGGATCCCCCGAACCCAACTGGCTGGGGTTTTATTGAGTCTTGTGAACATCACGTGACTGGCTAAGCCACTCCCAACTCAACAGTTCTACCAACCTGTGAGCATGCTCACAGCATACATTACATGTGAGAAATTGGTTGGGGCATACGAGACAAAGAGTGGGTTTAAACAGGAGGTATGATTGACGCTTTGTGACAAGCGGTGTTCTCCAGGGATCTGGTCTGGGGCCTCTTCTTTTCATTATATTTATCAATGACTCGGATGAAGGAATAGAAAGCCGTGCATCCAAGTTAACTGATGACAGAGTTAGGAGGCACAGTAAGTAGTGGAAATGGGAGCTGAAAGTTGCAAAGGCACATTGATAGATTGAATGAGTGGGCAAAACTGTGGCAGATGGAGTGTGTTACTCACTGAGCTGCGGCTGACTATGTCGTTGTTCATCATGTGTTAGCCTAGCCAATGAATGTGGCAGGCTATGTGGAGTGCATTGCAGCGTCCAACATGCACTCTTCCCAGAAGTAGCGGCAGTGAGGAGTGGGTACCCTGGCTGATTCGACCTTCCCCAATCCAGGGGCGACGATCTAGGCCAATTGTAGTCCCCCAATTGCTGGCCTCGCTGAGGGCAGCCAACTCTGGACAGACAGGGATTGAAGATGGGACCTTCCTCGTCTGTGTGGCTCAAATCATCATCATCATAGGCAATCCCTCGAACAAGGATGACTTGCTTCCACACCAAAAAAGGATGAATTCACAGGTATTTCAATGAAGGACTGAATATTCCAGGTCCGAGACTACATCCTGAAGGGTGGAAGATGTCTGTGCGTGGATTTTTTAACGTGTGGTGACCGTTGCACACCAGCCACCACACGGGCTTGACAGAACTAGGTCTTGGTCCAGTGACAAGGGTTGAACCAGGACGACTGGAGACCAGCTCTGCTGCACGGACCGTGTGCGCTGGCCCGTGCTGCCCCTGGGCCCTCGGCTCTTCTGGGCCCCATACTCTCATTCCCCGCAGCTCCGCCATGATCTCTCACCGCTCCTCCGCCATAAACATCAAATACACATGACATGACATCAACCCCCAAAGCCGGTTTATTTGTGCAGTTGGACAACAGTTTTATGAAACTGGCTGCACACTCAAATGACCTTAACATGACACAAGGAGTTTGTCGTGGGCGATTTCAAAATTCTCATATTTTCAAATCCCTCCATGGCCTCGCCCCTCCCTATCACTGTAATCTGCTCCAGCCCCACAACCCCCTCAAGATATCTGCACTCCTCTAATTCTGCCCATTTGACCATCCCTGATTATAATCACTCAACCATTGATGGCCGTGCCTTCTGTTGCCTAGGCCCCAAGCTCTAGAACTTCCTCCCTAAACCCCTCCGCCTCTCTACCTCTCTTTCCTCCTTCAAGACGCTCCTTAAAACCTCCCTCTTTGACTAAGCTTTTGGTCACCTGCTCTAATTTCTCCTTATGGGGCTCAGTTTCAAATTTTTATCTCATAACACTCCTGTGAAGCACATTGGGACTTTTCACTATGTGAAAGGCGCTATATAAATAAAAGTTGTTGTTGCTGTTACATATTTAGGGCCTACAGTAGATATTCTGTCCGGTTCAACATCACCAGCTGTTGTCCTTTATCATTTGGAGGACAGCTTGTTATATATGTGGACTTGTATTTACCCTGTACAGCCACTGGAGGGTTCATTCCCCGGAGTCGCAAGCGATCCCATAATCCCTTGGGAGCACAGGTATTTAAGGAGGCTTCACAGGTTGGAGAGGCACTCTGGAAACCTGCAATAAAAGACTAAGGTCACACGTTACTTTGAGCTCACAGTGTTCAATCTGACTCTTTCTCCACACACTACAACTGATGACGAGATACAGATAGCGAACCCAAAGATGCAGAGAACAGTGGGCATCCTGGAGAAATTCTCGGAGGGAGATGATTGGGAAACTTTTGTGGAGCAACTTGACCAATACTTCGTGGCCAACGAGCTAGATGGGGAAGAGAGCGCTGCCAAATGAAGGGCGATCCTCCTCACCGTCTGTGGGGCACCAACGTATGGCCTCATGAGGAATCTGCTCACTCCAGCAAAACCCACGGAGAAATCGTACGACAATTTGTGCACACTGGTTCGAGAGCATTTGAACCCGAAGGAAAGTGTTCTGATGGCGAGGTACCGGTTCTACACCTACAAAAGGTCTGAAGGCCAGGAAGTAGCGAGTTATGTCGCCGAGCTAAGACGCCTTGCAGGATATTGCGAATTTGAAGGACATTTGGAGCACATGCTTAGAGACATTTTCGTACTTGGTAATGGCCATGAAACCATACTTGGCAAACCTTTGACTGTAGAGACCCCAACCTCGAGTAAGGCCATAGCGATAGCCCAGGTGTTCATTGCCACCAGTGACAATACTAAACAAATCTCTCAGCACTCAAGTGCTGCTACAAGTACTGTGAACAAAGTGATGTTATTTTCGAATCGTAATGTACAGGGCAGGTCACACATACCTGCAGCTGCACATCCACAGATGACTCAGAGTCCACCATAAATGGTGATGAATGCAAGGCCATTGACACCTTGTTGGTGCTGCGGGGGTGATCATCGTTTCCATTCATGCCGATTCAAAGGATATGTTTGCAAGGGCTGTGGAACAATGGGACACCTCCAACGAGTTGCAGAGGAGGACAGATCCACGGAGGATTATGACGAACTGGAGCCTCAAATAGAGCAGGCAGAGGTACATGGGATGCACACATTCACCACGAATTGTCCGCCGATAATGCTGAACGTTGAACTAAATGGAACTGGACACTGGTGCAAGCCAATCCATCATGGGCAAAAAGACTTTCTAAAGGTTGTGGTGCAACAAGGCCTCAAGGCCAGTCTTAACTCCAATTTGCACAAAACTAAGAACTTACACTAAAGAATTGATTCCTGTAATTGGCAGTGCTACCGTAAAGGTCTCCTACGATGGAGTGGTGCACAAGCTACCACTCTGGGTGGTACCGGGCGATGGTCCCACGCTGCTCGGCAGGAGCTGGCTGGGAAAGATACGCTGGAACTGGGACGAAATCCGAGCACTATCGCCCGCTGACAACACTTCGTGTGCCCAGGTCTTAAACAAATTTCCTTCGCTGTTCGAACCAGGCATCGGGAAATTCCAAGGAGCAAAAGTGCAGATCCACCTAATTCCGGGGACATGACCCATCCATCACAAGGCAAGAGCAGTACCGTACATGATGAGAGAAAGGGTAAAGATCGAGCTAGACCGGCTGCAACGAGAGGGCATCATTTCACCGATCGAGTTCAGCTAGTGGGCCAGCCCTATTGTCCCAGTCCTCAAGGGAGACGGCACCATCAGAATCTGTGGCAATTACAAAGTAACTATCAATCGTTTCTCCCTGCAGGACCCACTACCAAAAGCCGACGACCTCTTTGCAACGCTGGCGGGAGGAAAGACGTTCACGAAGCTGGATCTGACTTCAGCCTACATGACACAAGAACTGGAGGAATTATCGAAGGCCCTCACCTGCATCAACACGGACAAGGGCCTTTTTGTTCATAACAGATGCCCGTTTGGAATCCGATCAGCGGCGGCAATATTCCAGAGAAACATGGAAAGTTTACTGAAATCGGTCCCGCACACCGTGGTCTTCCAGGACGACACCTTGGTCACAAGGTCGGAACACAGTCGAGCACCTGCAGAACCTGGAGGAGGTTCTTAGTTGACTCAACCACGTGGGGATCAGGTTAAAACGCTCGACGTGCGTTTTCCTGACGCCTGAAGTGGAGTTCTTGGGAAGGAGGATCGCGGTGGACAGCATTAGGCCCACCAACGTGAAGACGAAGGCAATCGAGAACGCACCGAGGCCACAGAACGTGACGGAGCTGCGGTCGTTTCTGGGACTCTTGAACTACTTTGGTAAATTCTTACCGGGTCTCAGCACACTGCTAGAACCACTACATGTCTTACTACGAAAAGGGGATGAATGGGTTTGGGGTAAAAGCCAAGAAAATGCCTTTGTAAAAGCGAGAAAATTGTTATGCTCAAAAAAAATTGCTTGTGTTGTATGATCCATGTAAGCATTTGGTATGCATCATCATATGGCGTCGGGTGTGTATTGCAACAAGCTAATGACTTCGGGAAACTGCAACCGGTTACTTATGCATCCAGGAGTCTGTCTAAGGCTGAGAGAGCCTACAGCATGATTGAAAAAGAAGCGTTAGCGTGTGTCTCTGGGGTAAAGCAAATGCATCAATACCTGTTTGGGCTAAAATTCGAATTGGAAACTGACCATAAGTCACTTATATCCCTTTTTTCCGAGAGTAAAGGGATAAATATCAACGCATCGGCCCGCATCCAGAGATGGGCGCTCGCATTGTCCGCATACGACTACGCCATCCGCCACAGGCCAGGCACAGAAAACTGTGCCGATGCTCTCAGTAGGCCGCCATTGCTCACCACGGGGGTGGAAATGGTGCAGCCCGCAGATCTAGCCATGGTTATGGAAGCATTTGAGAGTGAGCAATCACCCGTCACTGCCTGGCAGATCAAAACCTGGACAAGCCAGGACCCCTTATTGTCTCTAGACAAAAGCTGTGTGCTTCACGGGAGCTGGTCCAGTGTCCCAGTGGAAATGCAGGAAGAGATAAAGCCGTTCTAGCGGCGCAAAGGTGAAATGTCTATACAGGCAGACTGCCTTCTGTGGGGCAATCGAGTAGTGGTCCCCAAGAAGGGCAGAGACACCTTCATCAATGACCTCCACAGTACCCACCCAGGCATCGTAATGATGAAAGCAATAGCCAGATCCCACGTGTAGTGGCACGGTATCGATGCGGATTTAGAGTCCTGCATTCACAGATGTAATACATGCTCGCAGTTAAGCAATGTATCCAGGGAGGTGCCGCTAAGTTTATGGTCTTGGCCCTCCAAACCATGGTCTAGGGTACACGTCGACTATGCAGGCCCGTTCTTGGGTAAAATGTTCCTTGTGGTTGTAGGCGCGTACTCCAAGTGGATTGAATGTGAGATAATGTTGGTTAGCACATCCGCTGCCACTACTGAAAGCCTACAGGCCATGTTTGCCACACACGGCTTACCCAATGTCCTGGTGAGCGACAACAGGCCATGTTTTACCAGTACTGAGTTCAAAGAATTCATGACCCGTAACGGGGTCAAACATGTCACATCTGCCCCGTTTAAACCAGTGTCCAATGGTCAGGCAGAGAGAGCAGTGCAAACCATCAAGCAAGGCTTGAAGAGGGTAACTGAAGGCTCACTGCAGACTCGCCTATCCCGAGTCCTGCTTAGCTTCCGCACGAGACCCCACTCACTCACTGGGATTCCACCTACTGAACTGCTCATGAAAAGAGCACTCAAGACAAGGCTCTTGTTAGTTCACCCTGATCTACATGAACAGGTAGAGAGCAGGCGGCTTCAACAAAGTGCAGACCATGATAGCGCAAATGTGTCACGCGAGATTGAAATCAATGATCCTGTATTTGTATTAAATTATGGACAAGGTCCCAAGTGGCTTCCCGGCACTGTCGTGGTCAAAGAGGGGAGCAGGGTGTTTCGGGTCAAACTTTCAAATGGACTCATTCACTGGAAACACTTGGACCAAATCAAACTCAGATTCACGGACTACCCTGAGCAACCCACCTTGGCCCCTACCTTTTTTGATCCCCCAACATACACACCAGTGGCAACCGGCACCACGGTTGACCACGAAGCAGAACTCATCATCCACAGCAGCCCAGCAGGACCCAACACACCAGGCAGCCCAGCAGGGCCAGCTGCACAGCAGCCCAGCGAGACCCCAACAAATGATTCAACAACACCAGCTTTCACACCGAGACGATCAAGCAGGGCAAGAAGGGCCCCAGATCGACTCACATTGTAAATAGTCACACTATTGACTTTGGGGGGGAACGTTGTTATATATGTGGATTTGTATTTACTGTGTACAGCCACCAGAGGGCTCATTCCGCAGAGTCCCAAGGGATCCCATAATCCCTTGGGAGCACAGGTATTTAAGGAGGCTTCAGAGGTTGGCGAGGCATTCTGGAGACCTGCAATAAAAGACTAAGGTCACACTTCACTTTGAGCTCACAGTGTTCAGTCTGACTCTTTCTCCACACACTACACACCTCTATGTCTAGTTAATCTTAAAGTTCAAAGGTTAGCATAAGCTGGGGACCATAATAATAAGACCCATGTTGTGTGTACTGGATACTATGATGTCACACACACTGCCATGTGCATTCTCGCATCTTTTGGAAGGCGAACTGAAGAGCACTCTAGTAATATGAGGCCAATTGTGAACCAACAAATGAAATATATGAATGAACATCTACCAGTGAAGTGTAGTTAGTTCCCAGCACTCCACGTAACATCAGAATAGGTTATATTCAGTGTACACGTCAGCGGTCCCTGAACTAACTGACACGTACTGTGCATTTATATTCATTCCTTAGCTTAAGGCCTCATGGCCTCTTTCTTAGCCTGGAGAGAAAGCATAACCTCTCTTCTCCCATTCTTCTCGACTTCTAGACTGACCTGTCCGGTGTGAGATCGCACGAAGGTTGGCCTCTGAAGCACCCGTCAACCATTGGCTAACTGAGCTGCCAATCAAAGCTACCACACCTTGAATTAGAAACCCCCTCCTCTTGGTGTGGGACCGGTAGCAATTGCATTAAAACTACAGGAAAATACTGCGGATGCTGGAAATCTGAAGTGAAAAGAGTAAATGCTGGAAACGCTCAGCAGGTCAGGCAGCATCTGTGGAGGGAGAACAAAAGGGAAGGCCTGTGATAGGATGGAAGGCAGGAGTGATTAAATTATGTTGGGCTAGACTTTCGGCTTCATTGTCGGCAGGATTCTCGGCGGTACAGCTGTTTTTTCCGCCCGGCGAAGGTTTCCACTTCAGTTTCTTCATGGTATCGCCCACATCTGAAGTCGTCTGCCGGGACCAAACCGCCCACGTGCAACGCCGAGAACAACCGCCAGGAGTTTGGGCTCAACCGCCAGTGTCCAGATCGCCGCGGGAACCGCCCTGTAAACGTAGCTTAAACAGGGCGGTAAGGGGGGGCCCTGCAAAGAAAGGTCAGTTAAAGGTTCTTTATTTTTTTTAATTTTATAATGGCGATTCGGTGTAAAACTGTCTTGGGAATGCTTTGTACATTTTTATTTTTTTCGAATGAACATTTTTTTACGTTTTCCCCCCTCCCTAGGCCCAACAACAGCCTGGGACTAAATTTTAGTACTGACCGTCCATTCCGGCAATGACCGCCAACTTTCCACTTACCCACTGGGAAACCCGCCGACAATGAGTGTGCAACACCCATTTTCTCGCCAGCACTTAGTTTTACCGACTTTAAACATAAAAATGGAAATTCTCGCCAGCTTTTCTCGACGAATGTTAGCGGTTCTTCTCAACAGGTAATCAGGCGTTGAAGGCCGTTGAGTTCAACAATTTTGTATCATAACTGCTCCTCCGGACACCAGATGCTGGTAATGGTTCAATTGTTGCCATTTACAGCTCCTGTAGACCCATCTTTTGTTTCTTAACTTGTCCCATTACCATCTCCTTTTGGCCTCGCACCATCATCCCTTTTGTCTCTCTAATCTCTCCTGCCTTCCACCCTATCACAGACCTTCCCTTTTTAAATTTCCTCCCCTCCCCCTTCCCAGCTTCTTTGTGTTTTTTTAAATTTGTTCCTGGGATGTGGGCGTCACTGGCAAGGCCGGCATTTATTGCCCATCCCCTAATTGCCCTTGAGAAGGTGGTGGTGAGCTGCCTTCTTGAACCGCTGCAGTGCCGTGTGGTGATGGTACTCCCACAGTGCTGTTAGGGAGGGAGTTCCAGGATTGTGACCCAGCGACGATGAAGGAACGGCCGATATATTTCCAAGTCAGGACGGTGTGTGACTTGGAGGGGAACGTGGAGGTGGTGGTGTTCTATGCGCCTGCTGCCCTTGTCTTTCTAGGTGGCAGAGGTCGTGGGTTTGGGAGGTGCTGCCGAAGAAGCCTTGGCGAGTTGCTGCAGTGCATCTTGTAGATGGTACACACTGCAGCCACGGTGCGCCGGTGGTGGAGGGAGTGAATGTTGAAGGTGGTGGATGGGGTGTCAATCAAACGGATTGCTTTGTGCTGGATGGTGTCGAGCTTCTTGAGTGTTGTTGGAGCTGTACTCATCCAGGCAAGTGGAGAGTATTCCATCACACTACTGACTAGTGCCTTGTAGATGGTGGAAAGTCTTTGGGGAGTCAGAAGGGGAGACACTCATCACAGAATACCCAGTCTCTGACCTGCTCTTGTAGCTATAGTATTTGTGTGGCTGGTCCAGTTAAGTTTCTGGTCAATGGTGAGCCCCCAGGATTCAGCAATGATAATGACGTTGAATGTCAAGGGGTGATGGTTAGACTCTCTTGTTGAAGAAACTCATTGCCTGGCACTTGTGTGACGTGAATGTTACTTGCCATTTATCAGCCCAATGTCGTCCAGGTCTTGCTGCATGTGGGCATGGACTGTTTCATTATCTGAGGAGTTGCGAATGGAACTGAACACTGTGCAGTCATCAGCGAACATCCCCACTTCTGACCTTATGATGGAGGGAAGGCCATTGATGAAGCAGCTGAAGATGGTTGGGCCGAGGACACTGCCCTGAGGAACTCCTGCAGCGATGTCCTGGGGCTGAGATGATTGACCTCCAACAACCACAACCATCTTTCTTTGTGCTAGGTATGACTCCAGCCAGTGGAGAGTTTTCCCCCTGATTCCCATTGACTTCAGTTTTACTAGGGCTCCTTGATGCCACACTTGTTCACATGCTGCCTTGATGTCCAGGGCAGTCACTCTCACCTCACCTCTGGAATTCAGCTCTTTTGTCCATGTTTGGACCAAGGCTGTAATGAGGTCTGGAGCTGAGTGATCCTGGCGGAACCCAAACTGAACATCGGTGAGAAGGTTGTTGGTGAGTAAGTGCACTTGATAGCACTGTCGAAGACACCTTCCATCACTTTGCTGATGATTGAGAGTAGACTGATGGGGCGGTAATTGGCCGGATTGGATTTGTCCTGCTTTTTGTGAACAGGTCATACCCGGGCAGTTTTCCACATTGTCGGGTAGATACCAGTGTTGTAGCTGTACTGGAACAGCTTGGCTAGAGGCGCGGCTAGTTCTGGAGCACAAGTCTTCAGCACGACAGCCGGGATGTTGTCGGGGCCCATAGCCTTTGCTGTAACCAGTGCACTCAGCCGTTTCTTGATATCAAGTGGAGTGAATCGAATTGGCTGAAGACTGGCTTCTGTGATGGTGGGGACCTCAGGAGGAGGCTGATATGGATCATGCACTCAGCACTTCTGGCTGAAGATGGTTGTAAATGCTTCAGCCTTGTGTTTTGCACTTATGTAGAAAAACATAGAAACATAGAAAATAGGTGCAGGAGTAGGCCATTCGGCCCTTCTAGCCTGCACCGCCATTCAATGAGTTCATGGCTGAACATTCAACTTCAGTACCCCATTCCTGCTTTCTCGCCATACCCCTTGATAGAAACATAATCAAGATTTTGAAACATCTGCCTCCCCGTCGGGGAATTGAACGCCGGTCTCCCGCGTGACAGGCGGGGATACTCACCACTATACTAACGAGGAACTGACTTCGGAGTCAGGATGGGATATTCATGGAGCCTCCTCCTCCCGTTAGTTGTATAATGGTCCACCACCATTCATGACTGGATGTGGCAGGACTGCAGAGCTTTGATCTGATCAGTTGGTTGTGGAATCGCTTAGCTCTGTCTATAGCATGCTGCTTCCGCTGTTTAGCATGCATGTCGTCCTGTGTTGTAACTTCCCCAGGTTGGCACCTCATTTTTAGGTTCGCCTGCTGCTGCTCCTGGCATGCTCTGCTACACTCCTCATTGAACCAGGGTTGGTCCCCTGGCTTGATGATAATGGTAGAGTGAGGGATATGCCGGGCCATGAGGTTACAGATTGTGGTGGAATACAATTCTGCTGCTGCTGATGGCCCACAGTGCCTCATGGATGCCCAGTTTTGAGCTGCTAGATCGGTTCTGAATCTATCCTATTTAGCATGGTGGTAGTGTCACACAACACATGGAGCGTGTCCTCAGTGTGAAGACGGGACTTTGTCTCCACAAGGACTGTGCGGTGATCACTGTTACCAATACTGTCATGGACAGATGCATCTGTAACAGGTAGATTGGGGAGGACGAGGTCAAGTAGGTTTTTCCCTCGTGTTGGTTCTCTCACCACCTGCTGCAGGCCCAGTCTGGCAGCTATGTCCTTCAGGACTCGGCCAGCTTGGTCAATAGTGGGGCTACCGAGCCACTCTTGGTGATGGACATTGAAGTCCCCCACCCAGAGTACATTCTGTGCCCTTGCTACCCTCAGTGCTTCTTCCAAGTGGTGTTCAACATGGAGGAGTATTGATACATCAGCTGAGGGAGGGCGGTAATCAGCCAGAGGTTTCCTCACCCATGTTTGATTTGAAACGATGAGACTTCATGGTGTCCAGAGTCAATGTTGAGGTCTCCCAGGGCCACTCCCTCTGGACTGTATACCACTGTGCACCACCCCTGGTGGGTCTGTCCTGATGGTGGGACAGACATACCCAGGGATGGTGATGGAGGAGTCTGGGACATTGGCTGAAAGGTATGATTCTGGGAGTATGACTATGTCAGGCTGTTGCTAGACTAGTCTGTGGGACAGCTCTCCCAATTTTGGCACAAGTCCCCAGATGTTGGTGAGGAGAACTCAGCAGGGTCGACTGAGCTGGGTGTGTCTTTGTTGTGTCCTGAGCCGGTGCCAAGGTCGATCCGGTTTTATTCTTGTTATTGTTTTTCGTAATGATTGTGTACAACTGAACGGCTTGCGAGGCCATGTCAGACGGCAGTTAAGAGTCAACCACATTGCTGTGTGTCTGGAGTCACATATAGGCCAGACCGGGTAAGGTTTCCTTTCCTATCGGACATTAGTGAACCAGATGGGTTTTTACGACAATCCGGTAGTTTCATGGTCACCATTACTGATACTAGCTTTTTAATCCAGATTTATTTAATTAACTGAATTTAAATTCCCCAGCTGCCGTGATGGGATTTGAACTTACATCTCCAGATCATCAGTCCAGGCCTCTGGATTACTGGTCCATTAACATAACCACTATGCTAGCATATCTCATCTAAGTAGCCATTCTTCGTGTGTGGGCCTCAACAGTGAATACTAGCAGGCCATTCGAATTTGGTGGGTATCACAGCCGAGACTGATCCTGTCCAAAGTCCATGTTCGCACACACTCACACACTCACACACAGACACTCTCACACACACACACACACACACACATGCACCACCTCACACCTCACACCTCACCCTCACTCTCACACACACTCTCACACACCCGCATGCATGCACACACAAGCACACGGACACATACATACACGCACACAGGGACACAGACGCAACTACACACGGGTGCACTCAGATACATAGCACACACAGAGACACATATTTTCCAGCAGGATTCACTGGATTGTGACCTGGAGTGGCTGCCTCCTGACCATTTCCTGCTCCTCCCTAAACCAGTGACACTGAGGCCAAGCGACAGGACAATATATTTACCAACTTATCCACCGTGGAACCTCGCACTTTGCAATCTTGTACCGAAGGGTTGTTCATATGAACATAAGAAATAGGAGCAGGAGTCAGCCATACAGCCCCTCGAGCCTGCTCCGCCATTCAATCGGATCATGGCGATCATCGATCTCAACTCCACTTTCCTGCTGATCACCATATCCCTTGATTCCCCACAACTCCCAAAATCTATCTAGCGCAGCCTTGAATATATTCAAAGATTCTGCATCCACAACCTTCGAGGGTGGGTTTACAACCCTCTGACTGAAGAAATTCCTCCTCATCTCAGTCTTAAATGCCCAATCCCTTATCCTGAGACTGTTGCCCACTAGTCTGGACTCTCCAGCCAGTTGAAACTGTCATGTATTCAACCAGCATTGTAACCCATGTATAAACTGACCTAAGTTGTACACCGTGAGAACACTGACCACTCGGTGGGAGACACTCGTAACCTGGACCTTCAGGTATAAAAGGGGAAGCTCCACCCACCTTCATTACTTGAGTGCTAAGAAATAAAGGATAGGTCACAGACTGACCTTCTCTCAAGCATGGGCCTTGTGTGCATTTATACTGTGTAGTAAGGACGTATCAATGGCGACAAGAAACTGGGATTTAAACCACACGAGCATGGCCACGAGCAGAACCGACGAGAGGTACTGTGTTAAGGAATGGTTGGGACAGAGATTCAACATTGTTAAAGCAGCACACAGTTCTCCAGGCAGACAAGGGCAGTCAGGCATGCCCCAACATGTAGTCGAACCCAGAGGGGGAGTTCGACAGAGACAATGGCAAGCTGAACAGCAATTAACATAGAAACATAGAAACATAGAAAATAGGTGCAGGAGTAGGCCATTCGGCCCTTCTAGCCTGCACCGCCATTCAATGAGTTCATGGCTGAACATTCAACTTCAGTACCCCATTCCTGCTTTCTCGCCATACCCCTTGATCCCCCTAGTAGTAAGGACCTCATCTAACTCCTTTTTGAATATATTTAGTGAATTGGCCTCAACAACTTTCTGTGGTAGAGAATTCCACAGGTTCACCACTCTCTGGGTGAAGAAGTTCCTCCACATCTCGGTCCTAAATGGCTTACCCCTTATCCTTAGACTGTGACCTCTGGTTCTGGACTTCCCCAACATTGGGAACATTCTTCCTGCATCTAACCTGTCTAACCCCGTCAGAATTTTAAATGTTTCTATGAGGTCCCCTCTCATTCTTCTGAACTCCAGTGAATACAAGCCCAGTTGATCCAGTCTTTCTTGATAGGTCAGTCCCGCCATCCCGGGAATCAGTCTGGTGAACCTTCGCTGCACTCCCTCAATAGCAAGAATGTCCTTCCTCAAGTTAGGAGACCAAAACTGTACACAATACTCCAGGTGTGGCCTCACCAATGCCCTGTACAACTGTAGCAACACCTCCCTGCCCCTGTACTCAAATCCCCTTGCTATGAAGGCCAACATGCCATTTGCTTTCTTAACCGCCTGCTGCACCTGCATGCCAACCTTCAATGACTGATGTACCATGACACCCAGGTCTCTTTGCACCTCCCCTTTTCCTAATCTGTCACCATTCAGATAATAGTCTGTCTCTCTGTTTTTACCACCAAAGTGGATAACCTCACATTTATCCACATTATACTTCATCTGCCATGCATTTGCCCACTCACCTAACCTATCCAAGTCGCTCTGCAGCCTCACAGCATCCTCCTCGCAGCTCACACTGCCACCCAACTTAGTGTCATCCGCAAATTTGGAGATACTACATTTAATCCCCTCATCTAAATCATTAATGTACAGTGTAAACAGCTGGGGCCCCAGCACAGAACCTTGCGGTACCCCACTAGTCACTGCCTGCCATTCTGAAAAGTACCCATTTACTCCTACTCTTTGCTTCCTGTCTGACAACCAGTTCTCAATCCATGTCAGTACACTACCCCCAATCCCATGTGCTCTAACTTTGCACATCAATCTCTTGTGTGGGACCTTGTCGAACGCCTTCTGAAAGTCCAAACATACCACATCAACTGGTTCTCCCTTATCCACTTTACTGGAAACATCCTCAAAAAATTCAAGAAGATTTGTCAAGCATGATTTCCCTTCCACAAATCCATGCTGACTTGGACCTATCATGTCACCTCTTTCCAAATGCACTGCTATGACATCCTTAATAATTGATTCCATCATTTTACCCACTACCGATGTCAGGCTGACCGGTCTATAATTCCCTGTTTTCTCTCTCCCTCCTTTTTTAAAAAGTGGGGTTACATTGGCTACCCTCCACTCCATAGGAACTGATCCAGAGTCAATGGAATGTTGGAAAATGACTGTCAACGCATCCACTATTTCCAAGGCCACCTCCTTAAGTACTCTGGGATGCAGTCCATCAGGCCCTGGGGATTTATCGGCCTTCGATCCCATCAATTTCCCCAACACAATTTCCCGGCTAATAAGGATTTCCCTCAGTTCCTCCTCCTTACTAGACCCCCCGACCCCTTTTATAACCGGAAGGTTGTTCGTGTCCTCCTTCGTGAATACCGAACCAAAGTACTTGTTCAATTGGTCCGCCATTTCTTTGTTCCCCGTTATGACTTCCCCTGATTCTGACTGCAGCGGACCTACATTTGTATTTACTAACCTTTTTCTCTTTACATATCTATAGAAACTTTTGCAATCCGTCTTAATGTTCCCTGCAAGCTTCTTCTCATACTCCAGTCATGAACTGGAAATGGGGCGATGTCAATGCAATTTCCTCTGTGGAGCGAGCATCATGCTCACAGGTCCTGGACAAATTTGACTCATTATTTCAACCCGGCATTGGCACTTACATGGGGGCCAAGGTAGTGATTCACATAAACCCGGACACCAGACCAGTACACCACAAGGCCAGAGCGGTGCCGTACGTGATGCGGGAAAAGATAGAAGGCGAATTGGACCGCCTGTTGAGGGAAGGCATCATCTCGCCAGTCGAATTCAGTGACTGGGCGAGCCCGATTGTGCCGGTGCTCAAGGCGGATGGGTCGGTCAGGATATGTGGCGATTACAAGGCCACCATCAATCGGGTGTCACTCCAAGACCAGTACCCGCTACCGAGAGCGGAGGACCTCTTTGCGACGCTATCCGGTGGCAAACTTTTTTCAAAATTGGACCTGACCTCAGCTTACATGACCCAGGAGCTGGCGAGTGAGTCGAAGAAACTGACCACCATCACGACACACAAGGGGTTGTTTGAGTAAAACAGATGTCCGTTCGGGATTCGCTCGGCCGCCGCGATCTTCCAACGGAATATGGAAAGCCTCCTCAAGTCGATTCCAGGGATGGTGGTTTTTCAGGACAACATCCTCATTACGGGTTACGATACTGAAGAACACCTCCACAACCTGGAGGAGGTGCTACGCAGACTGGACCGGGTAGGTCTGCGACTGAAAAAGGCGAAATGCGTCTTCCTAGCTCCAGAGGTAGAATTCCTGGGGATGAGGGTAGCAGCAGACGGGATCAGCCCTACTGCATCCAAGACGGAAGCGATCCAGAGAGCACCCAGACCCCGTAACACGACGGAGCTGCGTTCGTTCCTGGGGCTCCTGAACTATTTTGGTAACTTTCTTCACAAATTGAGCATGCTGCTAGAGCCACTACACGTGCTCCTACGCAAAGGTCGCGAATGGGTCTGGGGGGACAGCCAGGAAAGGGCTTTTAATAGAGCACGCAATTTGTTATGTTCCAACAATCTGTTAACGCTATATGACCCATGTAAGAAACTTGTGTTAACGTGCGATGCATCGTCCTATGGTGTCCTGTCATGGTACATCAGTCATTGAAGGTTGGCATGCAGGTACAGCAGGCGGTTAAGAAAGCAAATGGCATGTTGGCCTTCATAGCGAGGGGATTTGAGTACAGGGGTAGGGAGGTGTTACTTACTACAGTTGTACAGAGCCTTGGTCAGGCCACACCTGGAGTATTGTGTACAGTTTTGGTCTCCTAACTTGAGGAAGGACATTCTTGCTATTGAGGGAGTGCAACGAAGGTTCACCAGACTGATTCCCGGGATGGCGGGACTGACATATCAAGAAAGACTGGATCAACTGGGCTTGTATTCACTGGAGTTCAGAAGAATGAGAGGGGATCTCATAGAAACGTTTAAAATTCTGACAGGTTTAGACAGGTTAGATGCAGGAAGAATGTTCCCGATGTTGGGGAAGTCCAGAACCAGGGGTCACAGTCTAAGGATAAGGGGTAAGCCATTTAGGACCGAGATGAGGAGAAACTTCTTCACCCAGAGAGTGGTGAACCTGTGGAATTCTCTACCACAGAAAGTTGTTGAGGCCAATTCACTAAATATATTCAAAAAGGAGTTAGATGTAGTTCTTACTACTAGGGGGAATCAAGGGGTATGGCGAGAAAGCAGGAATGGGGTACTGAAATTGCATGTTCAGCCATGAACTCATTGAATGGCGGTGCAGGCTCGAAGGGCCGAATGGCCTACTCCTGCACCTATTTTCTATGTTTCTATGTTTCTATGTCAGGTGTGTGTTGCAGCATGTCAATGCCAAGGGTCAGTTACAGCCGGTAGCTTATGCCTCCAGGAGTCTGTCCCAGGCAGAAAGGGGCTACGGGATGGTAGAAAAGGAGGCGCTCGCATGTGTATATGCGGTAAAGAAAATGCACCGTACCTGTTTGGCAGGAAATTTGAGCAGGAGACAGATCACAAACCCCTAACGTCACTTTTGGCCGACAACAAGGCCATAAATGCAAACGCATCGGCCCGCATACAGAGGTGGGCACTCATGTTAGCTGCCTATGACTACACAATTCGGCACAGACCGGGCACCGAAAACTGCGCCGATGCACTCAGCAGGCTCCCACTAGCCACCACTGAGGGGGCTACCGAGCATGGTGCTGAGATGGTCATGGCTGTTGAAGCTTTTGGAAGCGAAGGCTCACCCGTGACAGCCCGTCAGATTAAAGTCTGGACAAATAGAGACCCGCTATTATCTCGAGTCAAGAAATGTGTCCTGAATGGGGACTGGGCAGCCACGTACAGGGCATGCCCTGAGAAATTTAAACCATTTCACAGGCGCAAGGATGAACTCTCAATTCAGGCCGATTGCCTACTGTGGGGAAACCGCGTAGTCATGCCCCAGATGGGCAGAGAGGTGTTCATCAGAGAACTCCACAATGGGCACCCGGGCATTGTCACGATGAAGGCAATTGCCAGGTCACACGTTTGGTGGCCAGAGATAGACGCAGATCTGGAACTTTGTGTTCGCAGGTGCAACACGTGTGCCCAGCTGGGCAATGCACCCAGGGAAGCCCCCCTTAGCCCCTGGCCATGGCCCGCCAAGCCTTGGTCACGCATCCATGTGGACTACGCAGGTCCTTTCATGGGGAAAATGTTTTTGGTTGTAGTAGACGCCTACTCCAAATGAATCGAGTGTGACATTTTAAATTCAAGCACATCCTCTGTCACGGTAGAAAGTCTATGGGCAATGTTCGCCGCCCACGGTCTACCGGACACCTTGGTCAGCGACAATGGCCCATGCTTCACAAGCACTGAATTCCAGGACTTCATGGCAGGCAATGGAATTAACCATGTTAGAACGGCACCGTTCAAGCCAGCCTCAAACGGCCAGGCAGAACGAGCAGTGCAGATAATCAAACAGGGGATGCTCAGATTCCAAGGGGGTTCCCTACAAACCCGCTTATCACGCCTCCTGTTGGTCTACAGATCCCGACCACACTCGCTCACAGGGGTTCCACCCGCAGAGCTACTAATGAAAAGGACGCTCAAAACCCGATTATCCCTTATACACCCCACCATGAAATAAATTGTCGAGAGCAGGCGCCAGTCACAATATCACTACCATGACAGGAATGCGAGGGCGCGATGTATTGATGTAAATGTTTTTGTCCTCAACTACGCTGCAGGGCCTAAATGGCTCGCAGGCACTGTGGTTGCCAAAGAAGGAAATAGGATTCTGGTAGTTAAACTTACCAATGGACAAATCTGCCGCAAACATGTGGATCAAACAAAAAGGAGGTTCAGCAACCCCATAGAAGAAGCAGAGGAAGAACACGATATAGAGTTCACTCCACCACAGGTGACCGAACACCGGAACCAAAGGGAGGAGAGCCCAGTCATTGTGGGCAGTCCGGACAGGCCTGAGGCACTGCAAACAGCAGACACTCAGACCAGCGCCCAACAACCGGAGCCCCAACTCAGGCGCTCTACAAGGGAGCGTAAACCACCAGAGAGACTCAACCTGTGATCCCAATAAGACTTTAGGGGGGAAGGTGATGTCATGTATTCAACCAGCATTGTAACCCATGTATAAACTGACCTAAGTTGTAGACCGTGAGAACACTGACCACTAGGTGGGAGACACTCCTAACCTGGACCTTCAGGTATAAAAGGGGAAGCTCCACCCACCTTCATCACTTGAGTGCAAAGGAATAAAGGACAGGTCACAGACTGACCTTCTCTCAAGCATGGGCCTCGTGTGCATTTATACTGTGTAGTAAGGACGTATCAGAAACAACCTCTCAGCATCTACCCTGGTAATCCCCTTCAGAATCTTGTATGTTTCAATGAGATAAGAACATAAGAACATAAGAAATAGGAGCAGGAGTAGGCCATATGGCCCCTCGAGCCTGCTCCGCCATTTAATACGATCATGGCTGATCTGATCATGGACTCAGCTCCACTTCATCGCCCGCTCCCCATAACCCCTTATCCCCTTATCGGTTAAGAATGTCTATCTATATCTTAAATATATTCAATGACCCAGCTTCCACAGTTCTCTGAGGCAGCGAATTCCACAGATTTACAACCCTCTGAGAGAAGAAATTCCTCCGCATCTTAGTTTTAAAAGGGCGGCCTCTTATTCGAAGATTATGCCTTCTAGTTCTAGTCTCCCCCATCAGTGGAAACATCCTCTCTGCATCCACCTTGCCAAGCCTCCTCATAATCTTATATGTTTCGATAAGATCACCTCTCATTCTTCTGAATTCCAATGTGTAGAGGCCCAACCTCCTCAACCTTTCCTCATAAGTCAACCCTCTCATCTCCGGAAGCAACCTCATGAACCGTCTCTGAACTGCCTCCAAAGCAAGTATATCCTTTCTTAAATATGGAAACCAAAACTGTATGCAGTATTCCAGGTGTGGCCTCACCAATACCCTGTATAACTGTAGCAAGACTTCCCTGCTTTTATACTCCATCCCCTTTGCAATAAAGGCCAAGATTCTATTTGCCTGCCTGATCACTTGCTGTACCTGCATACTATCCTTTTGTGTTTCATGCACCAGCACCCCCAGGTCCCGCTGTACTGCAGCACTTTGCAATCTTTCTCCATTTAAATAATAACTTACTCTTTGATTTTCTTCTGCCAAAGTGCATAACCTCACACTTTCCAACATTATACTCCATCTGCCAAATTTTTGCCCACTCACTTAGCCTGTCAATGTCCTTTTGCAAATTTTTTGTGTCCTCCTCACACATTGCTTTTCCTCCCATCTTTGTATCGTCAGCAAACTTGGCTACGGTACACTCAGTCCCTTCTTCCAAGTCGTTAATATAGATTGTAACTAGTTGAGGCCCCAGCACCAATCCTTGCGGCATCCCACTCGTTACTGGTTGCCAACCAGAGAATGAACCATTTATCCCGACTCTCTGTTTTCTGTTAGTTAGCCAATCCTCTATCCATGCTAATATATTACCCCCAACCCCATGAACTTTTATCTTGCGCAGTAACCTTTTATGTGGCACCTTGTCAAATGCCTTCTGGAAGTTCAAATATACCACATCCACTGGTTCCCCTTTATCAACCCTGTCCGTTACATCCTCAAAGAATTCCAGCAAATTTGTCAAACGTGACTTCCCCTTCATAAATCCATGCTGACTCTGCCTGACCGAATTTTGTTTTTCCAAATGTCCTGCTATTGCTTCTTTAATAATGGACTCCAACATTTTCCCAACCACAGATGTTAGGCTAACTGGTCTATAGTATCCTGCTTTTTGTCTGTCTCCTTTTTTAAATAGGGGTGTTACATTTGCAGTTTTCCAATCTGCTGGGACCGTCCCAGAATCCAGGGAATTTTGGTAAATTATAACCAATTATCCCTGCCGCTACCTGCCTTAAGACCCTAGGATACAAGCCATCAGGTCCAGGGGATTTATCTGCCTTTAGTCCCATTATCTTACTGAGTACCACCTCCTTAGTGATTGTGATTGGGTTAAGTTCCTCCCCCGTAGACTATCCACTGTCGGAATATTGTTCGTGTCCTCGACCGTAAAGACTGATACAAAATATTTGTTCAGAGTTTCTGCCATCTCCATGTTCCCCATTACTATTTCCCCGGTCTCGTCCTCTAAGGGACCAACATTTACTTTAGCCACTTTTTTCCTTTTTATATACCGATAGAAACTCTCGCTATCTGTTTTTATATTGTGCGCTAGTTTACTTTCATAGTCTATCTTCCCTTTCTTCATCATTTTTTTAGTCATTCTTTGCTGGCCTTTAAAAGCTTCCCAGTCTTCTGTCCTCCCACTAGTTTTGGCACTTTGTATGCCCTTGTTTTTAATTGGATACCGTCCTTTATTTCTTCAGTTAGCCACGGATGGCTATTTTTTCTCTTACACCCTTTTCTCCTCACTGGAATATATTTTTCTTGAGAGTTGTGAAATATCTCCTTAAATGTACACCACTGTTCATCAACCGTCCTACACTTTAATCTATTTTCCCAGTCCACTTTGCCCAACTCTGCCCTCATACCTTTGTAGTCTCCTTTATTTAAGATTAGTACGCTGGTTAGAGATCCAACTTTCTCACCCTCCATCTGAATTTGAAATCCAATCATGCTATGATCACTCATTCCGAGGGGATCCTTTACTAGGAGATTGTTTATTAATCCTGTCTCATTACACAGGACCAGATCTAAGATAGCCTGCCCCCTGGTTGGTGCCGTTACATACTGCTCAAGGAACCCATCCCTTATGCACTCAATGAACTCTTCCTCAAGGCTACCCTGACCAATTTGATTTGTCCAATCAATATGGAGGTTAAAATCACCCATGATTATTGCTGTACCCTTTTTACAAGCCCCCACTATTTCCTGGTTTATACTCCAACCAACAGAGTTGCTACTGTTAGGGGGCCTATAGACTACACCCACCCGTGACTTTTTCCCCTTATTGTTCCTTATCTTCACCCAAACTGTTTCAACATCCTGATCATTTGAGACAATATTGTTTCTCACTATTGCAGTGATTCCATCCTTTATCAACAGAGCTACCCCACCTCCTTTTCCTTTCTGTCTGTCCTTCCAAATTGTCAAGTACCCCTGAATGTTTAGTTCCCAGTCTTGGTCACCTTGCAACCACATCTCTCTAATGGCTATCAGATAATATCCATTTGTATCTATTTGTGCGGATAGCTCATCTAATTTGTAACGAATGCTGCATGCATTCAGATAAAGAGCTTTTAAATGTGTTTTCTTACCATTTTCTCCTGCTATGGCCCCAGTTTCTGATACACTCTTATGTTTATAGATCCTGTCCCTTCCTATCACGCTCTGGTTTTCGTTTCCCCCAATGCTACCCTACTCTATTGCCTTCTCTTGTTCTGTGAGCTTTTAGGTTTCTGCTCACCTGAACCCTCCCCCCCACTAATTGGTTTAGAGATCACCTTCGAAACTCAGAAAGTATCGGCCCAACCTAATCAATCTCTCCTCACAGGACAAACCTCCCATCTCAGGAATCAATCTGGTGAACCTTCGTTGCACCACCTTCAAGATAAGGAGACCAAAACTGTGCACAGTACTCCAGGTGTGGTCTCACCAAGGCCCTGTACAGTTGTAGCAAGACATCCTTACTCATGTACTCCAACCTCTTTGCAATAAAGGCCAACATGCTATTTGCCTTTCCAATTGCTTGCTGTACCTGCACACTAACTCTCTAGCGGGGCGGGGCAGGGTGGTAAGTATAGCGCCCTCCAAAAGTTTGTACTTCCAATCGAGAAATTTGGTTGAATCGCACCAAGACGGAAAGGGGGCGCTAAACCAGGCGTTCCACAACTCTCCCCGGGCGTGCAAACCGAAAATCTCTGCGTTAAAATGGAAGACGAAAATGTGCATGCTCCAAAGGCCGCGATAGGTCCTGGGCCCAGCGATTCTTAAAAGCATGGCATGATAAGTATGCGCATGCGCAGTTCCAACTCTGCACTCTGAGCAGAGCGGGAAAATGGAGGAGCAGGAAGGTCGCCAGCGTGCACACCGCTTCTCAGCCACGGCCGTTGAGACCTTAATGGAGGCAATTGAAAGGAGATGGAATGTGCCGCAGCTTCCAGGAGGAAGCATTCACTGATGCCCCTTTTGGAAATCCAAATATACTACATCCACTGGTTCCCCTTTATCTACCCTGCTAGTTACATCCTCAAAAAATCTAAGAAATTTGTTAAATACAATTTCCCTTTCATAAAACTATGTTGATTCTGCCTGTTTTCTCTCTCCTTCCTTTCTTGAATAGCAGGGTTACATTTGCTACCTTCCAATCTGCTGGGACCATTCCAGAATCTCGGGAATTTTGGAAGATTACAACGGGGCTGAAATTCAGAGCCACCAGAAAGCTGGCGGGCCGAGCTGTTTCTTGGAATTTTTCCGCCGGGAACATTGCGGCAGCCTCTCAATTTTCGGCACTTAGTAATTTGAATTAAAGTCGGTCACAGTGGGGGCGGAAGTGCGGCAGTACGTCAGGCCGAGGGGCGGACGTTGGGGCAGGATCGAGACTCCGCCGGCTGTCACTCAGCAGTGGAGCGGTGGTGATGTCACAACACGTGTGTGTCACCACGCTCTCTCTCCTCTGTTAAAAGGGAGAGACTCGGGCATGTTGTATCTTCGGCCACTGGGCCACCAGGGAAAGTTTCGACCGGGCCAACGGCCTGGAAACCAAGAGCGGGTGCCAGGCTGCCTGTTGGCGGCCTGGCCAAACCCAGGGGCACCATTTTGCCGGCCGATCAGGAAGTCAGCCGGCAAAATTAACAACATGGCAGCCGCGACAGGGGCCCTCGCCTTGAAGGGCCGCCGTGCTGCCGGGCCGTACACAGTGAGGAGAAGATGCACTGACACAGAAAGCTGTCGGGGGCACCGTGCAGCGAGGCAAAGATTTTTTTTCCCGATATATGGGTCAGAGTATTCTGCAGGTGAGGGAGAGCGGTGGTGCGCGGTTTGGTGACGCGTTTGCGGTGGTCGGCAGCAGCGGGGCAGAAGTGGGGACAGGCCGAAAAATCCCCGTGCTGAATTTGGGTCGGGGCGGCCAATGGACTGCAATGCGGTGGCCACAGGATTCCGCCGCATGACTATTGCAGACCCGGCGGAAACGGGCCTTATCCAGACCCTGAATTTCGGCCCCACCCAATGCATCCAGTATCTCTGCTTAATTGTAGGGTGACATGATAAAAAAGAGGGGCTTTTGATGGGAAACGCTTTAATTTGCTCAACTATTGCACAGGAAGTGTGTGTACATTTATAACAACACAATGAGCTCTCTTGATGGCACAGTGACTTTATGCATTGAGTAGCTGGGCCCCACGGACCCGGTTTGACCCCTGGGGTTAGATTTTGGCTGGCGGAATGTGTTGATTTTTTTTGTCTATTCTGGTAGTGCAGAAGCCCCATCACCATATTGAGGCTCTGGCCTTGTTTAAATTTGTAAGGTGAGCCATGCGGCTTTGTACAGTTAAACACCTACCTTTGACTGGGCCTCTTCTCTTCCATCGCCCGTGGAGCCGCTGGGAATGAACTGGCCGCAGGCTCCGACCAATCCTGGCCTAAAATGGCAATCGGGATCCTATTTACATCACAGGACCCCGAGTTCCATATTCAAAGGGGCCTATCACCTCAAACAGGCAGCCGTTTTGGACACCCGGCGGTAGGCCCTTTTCAAAATGGACGCTGGCCGGCATCGCCGGTGTTAACGGGGAGATAAGGCGGCCGACCCTATTCCGAGGCAGTTACTACTCCCGTTAATGCCGGGAGAAGGGAGTGAAAATTAATCCGTGGGGAGTTGGCAGCTTTCAGCCAGGTCATTGGTTATGGGGCTACAATTGACCTGAGCAATTGGGTTAGGAAAGGGAAAACCAGGTTTCCATTCCTGGCGGAGGGGAGGGAGAATTGAGCTGGCTGCAGTGTGTAGTGTTCGTTCATATATTAATGGTGTGGCTACATATAGCAGCCAGATTAATTCTTCCAACCTCCGAACCTCACCCCTGGTCCACCCTGTCACTAACCAGTGAGCCCTGCAGCAAATTGCATGCCTGTTGATATTGGACGAGGTCAGGATGCAGGACGATCAAATTGCCTGTCAATCCTCACTGATAAATAATGCCAACTTGGGCAAGTCGCTGAACAGAAGCTCGCACCTTTGGAAAGTGTACTTCAGCAATGAGCCAGCAGGGTAGCGTCTCCTGGGGGGGCGGGGGTGGGTGGGGCGGTGTTGGATCATCTCGGCCCAGCGAATGCAGGGAAATAAGACAGCGAGGAACATACAACCATGACGCACCCGGTCCGATTTCCCCGTATTTGCTGCTGCCAGGTGTTCCACTGGCGGAGGACCAGGAAGATCAGCATCTTTGGGAATGGAAGCTAGAAAACCGGTAGGAGAACAGGAAGAAATGACATGTAGTCAAAGGGCAACATAATTGGATGTTATGTTTTCTGTGATGCCAAGGAAGGAAATGCAAATTGTGTCATAAATAATCTGCATGTTCCTTGGTCCTGCGCCAAACCCAGCAATGCCACATCTGAAATGAATTCCAGTCATTCTCCGTGTTTGGGGGCTGGCACACAGTAATAGAGGGTTACAACTCATCATTACATTTCTCCGATGAGTGGGTAATAATATGGGTGTCTAAAATTAAATCAGTGTTGGGTTACCATTAGTTTGAGGTACTTGTAATAGAAGCTGCAATCACAGAGCATCAGGATGATAAGCTTACAGTCTGGAGCAGGGCCAGGAGTTCTGCATTGGTGTCTCCTGTCAGTCGCACATCTCCAGTCATTTGTCCAGCTGAACACTCTGCTCTTCTACCTGTTCTCCCTTCTGTACAACCCTCCGAGATCTCTGCGCTCCTCCAATTGTGGCCTCTTTCGCATCCCCGATTTAAGTCGGTCCACCATTGGTGGCAGTGCCTTCAGCTGACTGGGTCCCAAGCTCTGGCATTCCCTCCCTAAACTTCTCTGTCTCTGTTTCCTCCTATAAGATGCTCCTTAAAACCTACCTCTTCTGTCCTAATATCTCCTTGTGACACTCGGGGTCAAATTTAGTCTGATCACGCTCCTGTGAAGTGCCTTCGGATGTTTTACTACGTTAAAGGCGCTATCTAAAACCAAGTTGTTGTAAGTCCTACATTGTGACACTTACTGTACCTCTCTTATTTCTCACCCTTCCTCAACATCAAGACACTCTTCTACATGCTCTTCTTCCTGAATCAAGACTCATCGCACCATCTCCCACTCAAACTCATTCCTTCTGAGGACCTCAAAATGTATCTCCCTTCATCTTGTTTTATAACCCAGGTTTGTCGACACCCACTCACTGATTCTTCACTCAGCTCACGTTCTCTCCTGTCATGTATTCAACTGTCATTGTAACCCTTGTATAAGCTTGTACACCTTGAGAACATTGACCACTAGGGGTGAACTTGTGGGAGACACTCCTAACCTGGACTTTCAGGTATAAAAGGGGAAGCTCCACCCACCTTCATCACTTGAGGTCTTGGTAATAAAGGTAACTGGTCACAGAGTGACCTTCTCTCAAGTATAGGCCTCGTTGGGCTCTATACTGTATAGTAAGGACATATTATTGGCGACGAGAAACTGGGATTTAAACCACACAAGCATGGCCACTAACAGCACAGAAGAGAGGTACTGTGTTGGTGATGATTGGGACGACTTTATTGAGAGACTACAGCAAAGCTTTGTCACTAAGGAATGGCTGGGACAGGATTCAGCCAACAAACGCAGGGCTCATCTCCTGACGGTTTGTGGATCCAGAACGTACTCCCTGATGAAGGACCTTCTAGTGCCAGAGAAGCCGGTGGACAAGACGTTCAAAGAGCTCAGTAAGTTGATTGGGGAACACTTTAAACCGGCGAGCAGCATGCACGTGGCGAGACACCAGTTTTACACGCACCGGCGGCGAGAAGGGCAAAGCGTTCCTGACTTCGTGGCAGATCTCCGGCGACTGGCGAGCCTATGTAAGTTCCCAGATGCATGCAGAGCGGAGATGCTGTGAGACTTTTTTATTGAGGGCATCGGGCACGCTGGGGTTTTCAGGAAACTGATTGGGACCAAAGACTTGACCTTGGAAGCGGTGGCTTTGATAGCCCAGACATTTATCTCAGGAGAGGAAGAGACCAGAATGATGTATGACAAAAATCTTGGCTCAAATGCGGCAAACGACCAGGGAGTCAACATTGTTAAAGTGGCACACAGTTCTCAAGGCAGACAAGGGCAATTTGACATGCCCCAGCATGTAGTCGAACCCAAAGGGGGAATTTAACAGAGACAATGGCTAGCTGAACAGCGATTCATGCCATCGCAATGGACAATGCGGCCAGTAATGGGGCCATCAACACCTGTTAATGGTGCGCTTAAGGACAGTTACAGAGACAGTCAGAGACGATCGACTGGTAATGGACCTTTTGTTTCCAACAACAGGGCCTCCAGCTCATGCTGGAGGTGTGGAGGCAAACACCCAGCGAGAGCTTGCAGGTATCAGCAATATATCTGCAGAAACTGCAACGTCAGCGGTCACTTGGCATGTATGTGCAGGAAGCCCTACGAGGCCAAATGAATACTGGGGGAAATCGCTGGAAGCTGAAGTTCAGCGAGTTCATGTGGAGCACGTATACAGTTCATACACCAGGACGCCACCGATAATGATGAAAGTGCTCCTCAATGGCGTCCCAGTATTAATGGAGCTAGACACAGGGGCCAGCCAGTCCCTGATGAGTATCAAACAGTTCGAAAGGTTGTGGATGTCCAAGGCCAAGAGGCCAAAATTATCGGCGATTGATGCACAGCTACGGACATATACAAAGGAGATCATTCCGGTGCTAGGCAGCGCCACGGTAGTCGTGACCCACAAAGATTCGGAGAACAGGTTGCCACTCTGGATTGTCCCGGGGGACGGTCCCGCACTACTGGGGAGGAGTTGACTTGCTGTCATGAACAGGAAATGGGGCGATGTCAATGCAATTTCCTCTGTGGAGCGAGTATCATGCTCACAGGTCCTGGACAAATTTGACTCTCTATTTCAACCCGGCATCAGCACTTTCATGGGGGCCAAGGTAGTGATTCACATAAACCCGGACGCCAGGCCAGTACACCACAAGGCCAGAGCGGTGCCATACATGATGCGGGAAAAGATAGAAGGCGAATTGGACTACCTGCTGAGGGAAGGCATCATCTCGCCAGTCGAATTCAGTCACTGGGCGAGCCCGATTGTGCCGGTGCTCAAGGCGGATGGGTCGGTCAGGATATGTGGCGATTACAAGGCCACCATCAATCGGGTGTCACTCCAAGACCAGTACCCGCTACCGAGAGTGGAGGACCTCTTTGCGACGCTATCCAGTGGCAAACTTTTTTCAAAATTGGACCTGACCTCAGCTTACATGACCCAAGAGCTGGCGAGTGAGTCGAAGAAGCTGACCACCATCACGACACACAAGGGGTTGTTTGAGTACAACAGATGTCCATTCTGGATTCGCTCAGCCACCGCGATCTTCCAATGAAATATGGAAAGCCTCAAGTCGATTCCAGGGACGGTGGTTTTTCAGGGTGACATCCTCATTACAGGTTACGATACTGAACAACACCTCCACAACCTGGAGGAGGTGCTACGCAGACTGGACCGGGTAGGGCTGCGACTGAAAAAGGCGAAGTGCGTCTTCTTAGCTCCAGAGGTAGAATTCCTGGGGATGAGGGTAGCAGCAGATGGGATCAGACCTACTGCGTCCAAAACGGAAGCGATCCAGAGAGCACCCAGGCCCCGTAACACGACGGAGCTGCATTCGTTCCTGGGCTCCTGAACTATTTTGGTAACTTTCTTCCCAAATTGAACACGCTGTTAGAGCCGCTACATGTGCTCCTACGCAAAGGTCGCGATTGGGTCTGGGGGAAAATTCTTTTGATAGAGCACGCAATTTGTTATGTTCCAACAATCTGTTAACGCTATATGACCCATGTAAGAAACTTGTGTTAACGTGCGATGCGTCGTCCTATGGTGTCGGGTGTGTGTTGCAGCATGTCAATGCCAAGGGTCAGTTACAGCCGGTAGCTTGTGCCTCCAGGAGTCTGTCCCAGGCAGAAAGGGGCTACGGGATGGTAGAAAAGAAAGCGCTAGCATGTGTATATGCTGTAAAAAAAATGCACCAGTACCTGTTTGGCAGGAAGTTTGAGCTGGAGACAGATCACAGACCCCTAACGTCCCTTTTGGCCGACAACAAGGCCATAAATGCGAATGCATCGGCCTGCATACAGAGGTGGGCACTCACGTTAGCTGCCCATGACTATTCAGCACAGACCGGACACTGAAAACTGTGCCGATGCACTCAGCAGGCTCCCACTAGCCACCACTGAGGGGGCAACTGAGCATGATGCTGAGATGGTCATGGCCGTTGAAGCTTTCGAAAGCGAAGGCTCACCTGTGACAGCCCGTCAGATTAAAGTCTGGACAAATAAAGACGCGCTACTGTCTTTCGTTAAGAAATGTGTCCTGAATGGGGACTGGGCAGCCACGTACAGGGCATGCCCTGAGAAATTTAAACCATTTCATAGGCGCGAGGATGAACTCTCGATTCAGGCCAATTGCCTACTGTGGGGAAACCGAGTAGTCATGCCCCAGATGGGCAGAGAGGTGTTTATCAGAGAACTTCACAATGAGCACCCGGGCATTGTCATGATGAAGGCAATTGCCAGGTCACACGTTTGGTGGCCAGGGATAGATGCAGACCTGGAACTTTGTGTTCGCAGGTGCAACACATGTGCTCAGCTGAGCAACGCACCCAGGGAAGCCCCTCTTAGCCCCTGGTCCTGGCCCGCCAAGCCATGGTCACGCATCCATGTGGACTACGCAGGTCCTTTCATGGAAAAAATGCTTTTGGTTGTAGTAGACGCCTACTCCAAATGGATTGACTGTGCCATTTTAAATTCAAGTACTTCCTCTGCCACGGTAGAAAGTCTACGGGCAATGTTCACTGCCCATTGTCTACCGGATGTCTTGGTCAGCGACAATGGCCCGTGCTTCACAAGCACTGAATTCCAGGACTTCATGGCAGGCAATGGAATCAACCATCTCAGAACGGCACCGTTCAAGCCGGCTTCAAATGGCCAGGCGGAACAAGCAGTGCAGATAATCAAACAGGGGATGCTCAGAATCCAAGGGGGTTCCCTACAAAGCCGCTTATCACGCCTCCTGTTGGCCAATCGATCCCGACCACACTCGCTCACAGGGGTTCCACCCGCAGAGCTGCTAATGAAAAGGACGCTCAAAACCAGGTTATCCACCCTACTATGAAAGAAATTGTTGAGAGCAGGCGTCAGTCACAATGTGACTGCCATGACAGGAATGCGAGGGCGCGATGTATTGATGTCAATGACCCTGTTTTTGTCCTTAATTACGCTGCAGGGCCCAAATGGCTTGCAGACACTGTAATTGCCAAAGAGAGGAATAGGGTTTTGGTAGTTCAACTTACCAATGGACAAATCTGCCGCAAACACGTGGATCAAACTAAAAGGAGGTTCAGCAACCCCATTGAAGAAGCAGAGGAAGAACACGACGCAGAGTTTACTCCACCACAGGTGACCGAACACCGGAACCAAGTGGAGGAGAGCCCAGTCACTGTGGGCAGTCCGGACAGGGCTGAGGCACCGCAAACAGCAGACACTCAGACCAGCGCCCAACAACTGGAGCCCCAACTCAAGTGCTCTACAAGGGAGACTTAACCTGTGATCCCAATGAGACTTTGGCGGAGAGGTGATGTCATGTATTCAACTATCATTGTAACCCAAGTTTAAACTGATCTAAATTGTACACCTTGAGAACATTGACCACTAGGGGTGAACTTGTGGGAGACACTCCTACCCTGGACTTTCAGGTGTAAAAGGGGAAGCTCCACCCACCTTCATCACTTGAGGTCTTGGTAATAAAGGTAACTGGTCACAGAGTGACCTTCTCTCAAGTATGGGCCTCGTGTGCATCTATACTGTATAGTAAGGACATATCATCTCCCACTTTATCCAATCTGGGTGGTGTCCTGCACGGTGGGCCTTGGCTAGCTACCTCAATCTCCCAGTCGGAAAGAATACCATCGACAATCCATCGACATGATTGGTCGAGGGCACCTTTGCAATTGTTCAAAGGGGTCACGTTGAAATTGTGACTTCAGAAGTGTCATACCGCAAGGAATCAAATGGCAAGAGGACAACAAGCGGGCCAGGAAATTCCTTGGAACACAGAGTTTCCAGAGAATTGCGGAGACAGAGCAGGAGCAGCCCCGAGGAAATTCCCAGTCGAATGGCTCAACTGTCTGAAATAATAACTTGCTATGTTATCTCAGGTCGATCTTACTCTGAAGCCATGTTGGGCAGCTTGTATGGATAAATTGCTCCTGATAATTGAATCCAGTATTGATATATTACTAATGCTTCTGCAGATTCCTGAATTTGACTAATCAATGGTTTTGAACGGGGAATCTACATCGGCCTGTTTCCATTCCAATTGCACATCCCCAGAGTTCAGGGATGATTGCAAGAACCTCACAAATCCCATCCCTAGTCTCATTTAGAGCCCTGGGACAGGTCAGCCTTTCTGTAGTGATAGCACTCTCGCCTCTGGGTAAAAAGGTCGTGGGTTCAAGTCCCACTCCAGAGACTTGAGTACATAATCCAGGCTGACACTCCCAGTGCAGTGCTGAGCGAGTGCTGTATTGTTGGAGGCGGCATCTTTTGGATGAGACGTTAAACCGAAGCCCCGTCTTCCCTCTCAGGTGGATGTATAAGATCCCAGGTTGCTAATGGATGAAATGGGGCGTTCTCTCTGCTGTCCTGCCAACATTTATCTTTCATCCAACATTACTAAAACTGGTCATTTATATCATTGCTCTTTGTGGGACCTTGCTGTGTGCAAATTGGCAGCCGCGGTTCCTATATGGAGAAGGAGGGGGAGAAGCAAGGAAGGAAGCAGAGAGCAGGAGCAGCTGCCACAAGACGGAGGAGGAGGAGGCTACTGTGCAGGAGAGGTGAGGTGAGAGTGACTGCCCTCGACATCAAGACAGCATTTGACCGAGTGTGGCATCAAGGAGCCCTAGAAATACTGTAGTCAATGGGAATCAGGGGGAAAACTCTTCACTGACTGGAGTCATACCTAGCACAAAGAAAGATGGTTGTGGTTGTTGGAGGTCAATCATTTCAGCCCCAGGACATCGCTGCAGGTGTTCCTCAGGGTTGACTTATGAGGAAAGGTTGAGTAGGTTGGACCTCTACTCATTGGAATTCAGAAAAATGAAAGGTGATCTTATCGAAATGTATAAGATTATGAGGGGGCTTGACAAGTGGATACAGAGAGGATGTTTCCACTGATGGGGGAGACTAGAACTAGGGGGCAAGATCTTAGAATAAGGGGCCGCCCATTTAAAACTGAGATGAGGAGGAATTTCTTCTCTCAGAGGGTTGTAAATCTGTGGAATTCGCTGCCTCAGAGAGCTATGGAAGCTGGGACACTGAATAAATTTAGACAGAGATAGACAGTTTCTTCACCGATAAGGGAATAAGGGGTTATGGGGAGCGGGCGGGGAAGTGGAGCTGAGTCCATGATCGGATCAACCATAATCGTATTAAATGGTGGAGCAGGCTCGAGGGGCCTGCTCCTGTTTCTTATGTTCTTATGTTCTTGTGTGTCCCAGGCCCAACCATCTTCAGCTGCTTCATCAATGACCTTCCCTCCATCATAAGGTCAGAAGTGGGGATGTTCGCTGATGATTGTACAGTCTTCAGTTCCATTTGCAACTCCTCAGATAATGAAGCAGTCTGTGCCCACATGCAGCAAGAGCTGGACAACAAGGGATAGAAATACATTTCCCTTTTCCTTAGAAACGCGTTGAGGATTCAGTTACACGTAGTGCCAAAGCGGAATTACTGTCTCCCTGTTATATAACCAATAGCAGAAGCTAAAACATTGCTCTGTTCAGTCAGAAGCCTACAGGTAGTATCAGGAGCTCGAATTTGTTTTGGTCAACGATCCTGCTCTCCCAATATGGAGCCATGCTTGAAAGAAATGCTGGTCGGAGTTAAGAAAGAACGAACTAAATGCATTTATGTAGCGCCTTTCACGACCTCAGGACGTCTACAAAGGGCTTTACAACCAATGACATACAGTTAGAGTGTCAGCTGTGGCTCAGTGGGTAGCACCCTTGCCTCTGAGTCAGAAGGTTGTGGGTTCAAGTCCCACTTCAGAGACTTGAACACATAAATTTAGGCTGACATTCCAGTGCAGTGCTGAGGGGGTGCTGTCTTTCAGTTGAGGTGTTAAACCGAGGCCCTGTCTACTTTTGCAAGTGGACGTAAAAGATCCTATTACAATATTTCAAAGAAGAGCAGGGGAGTTATTAACGTAGGGAAATGTGGCAGGCAATTTGCACACAGCAAGCTCCCATGACAGCAATGAAATAAATGACCCGATAATCTGTTTTGGTGATGTTGATTGAGGGATAAATATTGGCCAGGACACCGGGGATAACGTCTCTGCAAAAATAGCACCATGGGATCTTTTACACACACCTGAGAGAACAGAAGGGGTTAACGTCTGAGCTGAAAGACTACAGCACTGATAGTGCAGCGCTCCCTCAGTGTCAGCCTAGATTTATGTGCTCAAGTCTCTGGAGTTGGCACTATGAACCCACGACCTTCTCACTGAGAGGTGAGAGTGCTACCCACTGAGCCACGGCTGGCACTGAAGGCACCACCTGGGCACGAGATGGCAATACCCGGGGAACAGTTCCAAGTGAAACAGATGAGGAGGGGGAGAAGTCTGAGCTGCTTTGGGTCGACACACATTTCACATCAGGCTCTGCTGATTGCTCCTTGGAATCGAGCCCAGGCTGAAAAACAAGTCATTTGCATAACCTGAATAATTACTCACCACAGGCTGGAGGGATGGTGGAATTTACCCTTTCATGTTTACCTTAGTCTTGCTGTTCAAGCTCATTGTGTGTTTCATCAGCGTTCTGACACTGAGAATGCTGCATTTTATTCTCAGCAAAATAATGGAGCAGATTTTCGGGGGCACAGTTCTGCTGGTTTTTTTGACCTGAATGATGCTTTGTTTGCTGGGAATTGAGCAGATAATCTGGGGATTGATTCAGAGCCTCTCGCATACTAATCACTTCAGGATATGCAAACAGCACCAACATGTCAGCTTAGCACATTTGCTTTCTGAGCTGGGCTCGAATCCAGAAGCAGCTTTCACAGTGAAACTCTTGTAATTCCCTCACCGTGTGTCTACTTGCCTGCTTTCGGATCCGGGAATAGGCCGTCCCAGAAAATGTGCAAACGCTGTAAACTGTGATGACAGCAACATAGGAACATAAGAAATAGGAGCAGGAGTAGGCCATTCGGCCCCTCGAGTCTGCTCTGCCATTCAATAAGATCATGGCTGATCTTCTACCTCAACTCCACTTTCCTGCACTATCCCCATATCTGTTGATTCCCTTAAAATCCGAAAATCTATCGATCTCTGCCTTGAATATACTCAACGACTGAGCCTCCACAGCCCTCTGGGGCAGAGAATTCCAGAGATTCACCACCCTCTGAGTAGAGAAGTTTCTCCTCATCTCAGTCCTAAATGGCCGACCCCTTATTCTGAGTCTGTGATCCCTGGTTCTCGACTCCCCAGCCCGGGAAAACATCCTCCCTGCATCTACCCTGTCAAGCCCTGTAAGAATTTTGTATGTTTCAATCAGATCACCTCTCATTCTTCTAAACTCTAGAGAATATCGGCCCAGTCTACTCAATCTCTCCTCATAGGACAATCCCCCCATCCCAGGAATCAGTCTGGTGGACCTTCATCGCACTCCCTCAATGGCAAGTATATCCTTTCTTAGGTAAGGAGACCAAAACTGTACACAATATTCCAGGTGTGGTCGCACCAGGGCTTTATATAATTGCAGTAAGACATCTTTACTCTTATACTCAAATCCTCTTATAATAAAGGCCATTTACTTTCTTAATTGCTTGCTGTACCTGCATGTTAACTTTCAGTGATTGGTGGACAAGGACACCAGGTCCCTCTGAACACCAACATTTCCCAATATCTCACCGTTTAAAAAATACTCTGTTTTTCTATTTGTCCTACCAAAGTGGATAACTTCACACTTCTCCACATTATATTCCATTTGCCATGTTCTTGCCCACTCACTGAGCCTGTCTATATCCCCTTGAGGCCTCTTTGCATCCTCCTCACAACTTACATTCCCACCTAGCTTTGACCTGGCCAATATTTATCCCTCAATCAACATAACAAAAACATTTTATCTGGTCATTATCACATAACAGTTTGTGGGAGCTTGCTGTGCGCAAAATGGCTGCCGTGTTTCCTACATTACAACAGTGACTACACTCCAAAAATACGTCATTGGCTGTAAAGCACTGTGGGACGTCCTGAGTTCGTGAAAGGCGCGATATAAATCCAATATTTTTTTCTTTCTTTTCTCTGAGTGAAGAAATCTCTCCTCATCTCAGTCCTAACTGGCCAACCCCTTATTCTGAGACTGTGACCCCTGGTTCTAGACTCCCCAGCCCGGGGAAACATCCTCCCTGCATCTACCCGGTCAAGCCCTGTAACAATGTTGTATATTTCAATGAGATCACCTCTAATTCTTCTAAACTCCAGAGAATATCGGCCTAGTCTACTCAATCTCTCCTCATAGGACAATCCCCCCATCCCAGGAATCAGTCTGGTGAACCTTTATTGCACTCCCTCAATGGCAAGTATATCCTTGCTTAGGTAAGGAGACCAAAACTGTACACAATATTCCAGGGGCTAGAATCTCCACTTTTGTGCTTATCACCCAAAAATGGGCGATATTTCCAGCATGGGCGGTAAAAAAACGGATTTCAGATTGCTGGCTTCTCGCCCATTCTCAAACCACCTCGTCTCCATTTTTGAAAATGGCCGTTACCGCGAGCGATTTAAAATGGGCGATAGTGTTAAATTTTTTGGACCTTCTGCCATAAAGTGTGGTTGTCCTTAGCAACGGCATGGCAACACTCGATTCCTGCGATTCTGGAGGTCAAGGGTCATCATGACATGCACAGAAGAGGAGACAGAGAGAGAGGGAGCTCAGAGGGACTGAAGGCGTGTGTGGGTGTGGTGTAGCTGCTTTGAGAGGAAGGAGGAAGACTTTAGAGCTTCACAGCAAGTAGGCAAACAAAAAGTAGCTGTTACCAGCCACATATTTGACTGAATTTGGCCTATAATGGAGAGAGAGGAGGAGGCATCACAGCACGCTGTGGAGACTGATGCTGGAGAGAGCAGTGAGCTGGGAGAGGAGCCCATTGGAGGGCGCAAAAGAGTGAGGAGGTTCTCGGACAAGGCTAATGCCTCCCTCCTGCAGGAGGTCGAGTTACGCTGGGGTGATTTGACACAGGGAGGGCGTGGGAAGCCCACCCCAAAGGCCTACCAGAGGATATGGACCGAGATAGCAGAGGTGGTCTCATCAGTGACCAACGCGGTGCGTGAGGGCAACCAATGCCGCAAACGATGGAACGACCTTGTGGGATCCGCAAGAGTACGTATTACATTGATTTACATGTACTTATGTATTTATATAATTTGATTTGTAACAGTCATGAGTGACTATCAGCAGATGTGAGGTCTTGCGCTTTTACCGGGAATGTTTTACTCAAAGCCTGTGGTCACGGTGTACGTCTTTAGGTAAAGAATGTTAATTATCAAAATAGGCATGATTACATCTGTCGGTTATGTGTTGTATCAGTCTCTGTGACAATACCTCGCAATGATATCACGCAATGATCTCATGCCATGTCGTCCTGTCACCTAATACAGAAGAAGTTATCGTCCATGAGGTCCATGCAGAGGAGAACACGTGGGGGGCCACCAGTCCCCAACGACATCACTGAGAAGGAGGAGCAGGTGCTTACACTCATGGGGAAGCACTCCCGGACAGCCACGGACTCATCTGCAGACCCTGAAGTGATGCCACGTGAGTAAAGCTTACACCATTGTGTGATGTAAAGTCAATAGACGCCACACCCACTCATATCTGAACAATCATATACGATAGATGATTTCTAAAATTGTCATAGAAATAATGCTAGCCTAATGAAAATCATTGCAATGCACAATGTGTTGATGCTCATGAAATGTGATGTGTGCGATGATTTTGAGAGCGGTGGTGCTTTTGTCGTACATATGCTGTGTGTAGTGCTGGACTCACCTTGTGACCCTAACACCCCCTTCTCCTCTAATAACCTCATTTGTGTTTTGCAGCTCAGCCAGCAGCGTGGCCCCAGGTAAGACCACAGAGGTCAGAAGGTGGGGGCGCAGGGCACGACTCTCCAGACGATCCAACATCTGGGGCTGAGGAGCTCTGATTCTCGCCCGGCAATCCGCTGGGCCTGTTCTCCACGGATGAGAGCGCGGACTTCGAAGAACCTGCATCGCCACACTCCAGAACCCATTCCACCCCAAGGCCATCTAGTGGTCCTTCGGTCATTCCCGCCTCCACTCTGGAGGTACCGGCCCCAAGCACCTCTCCACAGGGCATCTCATTTGTCCCCAGGACGGCACCGACCCCGCGGAGGTCTCGTGGACGCAGCAGGTTTGTTCCATGAGCGCCACATGAGAGCAGAGAGATGGTACAGTTGTCCAGGAGGACTGTAGACATTGGTGACCAGCTCATTGAAGCTTTGGGGGGCATATCCCGACACCTGACTACCATGACCGAGTACATTCCGCGGATGGCTGAGGCCCTGGATGCGATATCCAGGAACACTGCTGGCAGAGGCCTCCCAGTGGTCCCCGAGCGCGGTACTCCACCCCTAGGTTCCACACCACCACTGCGCACGACAGATGAGAGCAAGGACCAAGATCCTGCTTCTGCATCAGAGAATGTTACCCCCTCGGCACCTCCCCCGCTCCCGTACCTGTCCAACCAACACATCTGCCTTCATCCCCCCCAATGAGGCACCGCCTGAGGAGCTCCTCGGCCAGGCGGCGTGGAGCGAGAAGAGGAAGGGGTAGAGATGGGGAGAAGAAGGGGAGGGGGGAAGGAAAGTGTCCACAGGTGATGGTGTGTTATATCTCCATCTGGGTGTATGCAATTTATTGCAATGTATGGGGGCTGGGGAACACGCCCCTGCTTTGCCTTTGTATTCTGTGTTGCTGGACATGTTGAACATTTGATTCACGTCAATGGTGGAAAAAGTAGGGTGTGGGCGGGGGTTGGGTGTTATTGGCTGTGGTACTTATGATTTCAGACCAATGTTGGTACAAATTTTTTGTTATTGAACATAACCTTGTTGCGCATTGTCTCAGATAGCTGGACTGTTACACACTGGTAATTCCTTAACATGAAAGGGTTAAATACAACTTAACATCAATCAATGTAAACTTTAACTGGCACCAAGCTAATGGGTACCATTGATGTCTGAGCTGCACACATACAGCAGTGTCAGCGTGTCAGGCAAATCGTTCAGATATCAGCTCCTCACGTAAGAGTATTTCAGCTATGTACCACCATGGCCCTTTCCTGTGGTCTGGAGGGGGTCATGGGCATGGTTGCATAGCCAGCCTGATTGTCTGGCCCCAGGTCAGCGACCCGCCTCTCGTCATCCTCTTCCTCTCTCTCCTGAGGTGGAGCATCAGTGCCTTCTGGCAATTCTTGGCCCCTCCTGACAGCCAGGTTGAGCACACAACCACGAATTTAGCTACTTGCTCAGGGTTGTATTGTAGCTCCCCTCCTGAGTGGTCCAGACATCTGAAGCGCTGCTTAAGCACAGTTATTGTTTGGTGGCCCCATTGCATTGAAAGTGTAATAGCGATTGATCAGAAGCAATGATTTCTTCACTAAAATACTAAAATACACCTGGAGTAAACTCCCAATAGTCCAGAGTCTGAAAATATGTCTGTTGAGATGTTCACTTCACCTGAGAAGAATTCCAGAGTCAATGCAAACTTCCCCAAAGTAGAAGCCTTTTGAATGAAGCGACCTGTGATTTAAAAATGGCAGCCACACCGCTGGCTTCAGTTCAGAACAGTTCCACTTTTACTGGCCGTTGTTTTGGGCGAGTGATATTGTGGACGATATGTGTGCGAGGTGGTGAAAGTGACGCTGGGCGATCTCCTGGGCGTTAGTTTCAACAAATGTGCTCTTTACGACAAAAAAAAGTGGGCGGGCGGTATTATTGAATCTCAGCGTTAATTTCGTGTGGAAAGTAACGCTGGACGATATTATCGGCGTTGATTTCGCCCATTCTAATGATAACGGCCAAAAAAAGTGGGCGGGCAGTGATATTTTTTCTTGCCGTTAAGCACATGGGGAAAGTAATGCTTGCCGATGAGTTTCCTAAAAATGCCCGCCAGTTTCCATTTTGTGCCAAAATGGGCGATATATGGGCGTTAGACGTCATTTCAGCGGTAAAATGGGCATTAAGTGGGTGTTAAGCAGGCAAAAAAAGTGGAGGTTCTAGCCCCAGGTGTGGTCTCACCAGGGCCCTATATAATTGCAGTAAGTCATCTTGGGGCCGAAATTCACCGTCCCCAAAGGGACGGCTACCGCACGGTTTGGGTGGCCAATTGAAAAATTGGCTCAATCTGCTCAATAGGACCAGGAGGTCAGAGTGGGAGTGGGGTGGAGAGTTGACCAGGTCAGTGAGCCCCCCACAGACTCGGGCAACTTGCATTCAATGGCACCTTTAACGCAGGGAGTCGAACCACGGGGTGTCACGGAGACGTATGGCAGGCAAACGTTTGACGCCGAGCCAAAGAAGGAGATATTCGGAGGGGGGAGGCCTGGCCACATGCTCGGTCAAAGAGTTGGTTTATGAGGAGGGTCTGAGAGGAGAACTTTGTGATTGTACGCTCCCACTGGATGCGTTTATCTGGAGAGTGCGGTGACAGAACCGTGGGGATGGTGGCCACAGTTTTCTGATACGTCCTCCTGCTGGGTGAGGCTTTGTGGGCCGCGCATCAGAAAATCGGCCCTCAAAACATTAATGAAAAGTTGGGACACGGAATCCCTACGGGGAATGTGAGGGGGCGGGGAGGTGAGGGGGGGGGGTGGAGGCGGTGAGGAGGGGGTGAGGGGGGGTGAGGGGGGGTATGAGGGGGGGGTGGTGAGGGGGGGTGGTGAAGGGGGGGTGGTGAGGGGGGGGTGGTGGTGAGGGGGGGGGTGATGGGGGGGGTGGTGAGGGGGGGTGGTGGTGAGGGGGTGGTGGTGAGGGGGGGTGATGGGGGGGATAGTGAGGGGGGGGTGGTGAGGAGGGGTGCTGAGGGGGGGTGGTGGTGAGGGGGGGTGATGAGGGGGGGTGGTGAGGGGGTGGTGGTGAGGGGAGGGGTGATGAGGGGGGTGGTGAGGGGGGGATGGTGAGGGGGGGTTGATGAGGGGGGGTGGTGATGAGGGGGTGGTGGTGAGGGGGGGTGGTGAGGGGAGGGTGATGAGGCGGGGTGGTGAGGTGGGGTGATGAGGGGGGGGTTGTGAGGGGGTGGGGTGATGAGGGGGTGGGGTGATGAGGGGGGGGTGGTGAGGGGGGGGGTGAGTGGGGGGGTGTGAGGGGGGGTGTGAGGGGGGGTGGTGAGGGGGGGCGGTGAGGAGGGGGATGGTGAGGGGAGGGCGGTGAGGGGGGTGGTGACGGGGGGGGCGGTGAGGAGGGGATGGTGAGGGGTGTGCAGTGAGGGGTCGGTGAGGGGGGGGTGAGGGCGGTTGTCGGTGAGGGGTCGTGGGGGGGATGTTGAGGGGTCGGTGAGGGGGGGGGCGGTGAGGGTTCGGTGAGGGCGGTTGTCGGTGAGGGGTCGTGGGGGTGGGTTGAGGGGTCGGTGAGGGGTCAGTGAGGGGTCGGTAAGGGGTCGGTGAGGGGTCGATTAGCGGGGGGCGGTGAGGGGTCGGTGAGGGGGGCGGTGAGGGGTCGGTGAGGGGGGGCGGTGAGGGGTCGGTGAGGGAGGGCGGTGAGGAGTCGGTGAGGGGTCGGTGAGGGGGGGGCGGTGAGGGGTCGGTGAGGGGGGGTGAGGGGTTGGTGAGGGAGGGCGGTGAGGGGTCGGTGAGGGGGGGGGTGAGGGGTCGGTGAGGGGGGTGAGGGGTCGGTGAGGGGTCGGTGAAGGGGGGGCGGTGAGGGGTTGGTGAGGGGGGGGCAATGAGGGGTCGGTGAGGGGGGCGGTGAGGGGTCGGTGAGGGGGGGGGCGGTGAGGGGTCGGTGAGGGGGGGGGCGGTGAGGGGTCGGTGAGGGGGGTGCGGTGAGGGGTCGGTGAGGGGGGGCGGTGAGTGGTCGGTGAGGGGGGGGGGCGATGAGGGGTCGGTGAGGGGGGTGCGGTGAGGGGTCGGTGAGGGTGGGGCGGTCAGGGGTCGTTGAGGGGTCGGTGAGGGGGGGTGAGGGGTCGGTGAGGGGTCAGTGAGGGGTCAGTGAGAGGTCGGTGAGGGGGGTTGAGGGGGGGTGAGGGGTCGGTGAGGGGGGGTGAGGGGTCGGTGAGGGGGGGTGAGGGGTCGGTGAGGGGGGTGAGGGGTCGGTGAGGGGGGGTGAGGGGTCAGTGAGGGGGGTGAGGGGTCGGTGAGGGGTCGGTGAGGGGGGGTGAGGGGGGGTGAGGGGTCGGTGAGGGGGGGTGAGGGGTCGGTGAGGGGGGTGAGGGGTCGGTGAGGGGGGGTGAGGGGTCGGTGAGGGGTCGGTGGGGGGGGTGAGGGGTCGGTGAGGGGTCGGTGAGGGGGGGGGTGAGAGGTCGGTGAGGGGGGTGAGGGGTCGGTGAGGGGGGTTGAGGGGTCGGTGAGGGGGGTGAGGGGTCGGTGAGGGGGCGGTGAGGGGTCGGTGAGGGGGGGGTGAGGGGGGGGTGAGGGGTCGGTGAGGGGGGTGAGGGGGGGGTGAGGGGTCGGTGGATATTAAGGGAAGCAAGGCATATGGGGATGCTGCAGGCAAGTGGAGTTGAGGTAGAAGGTCAGTCATAATCTCATTGAATGGTGGAGCAGACTCGAGGGGCCAAATGGCCTATTCCTGGTCAGACAGTTGTGGGTTCAAGTCCCACTCCAATGACTTGAGCACAAAAAATCCAGGCTGACACTCCCAGTGCAGTGCTGAGGGAGTGCCGCACTGTCGGAGGTGCCGTCTTTCGGATGAGACGTTAAACCGAGGCCCCGTCTGCCCTCTCAGGTAAAAGATCCCACGGCACTATTTTGAAGAAGAGCAGGGGTGTTATCCCCGGTGTCCTGGCCAATATTTATCCCTCAATCAACATAACAAAAAAACAGATTATCTGGTCATTATCACATTGCTATTTGTGGGAGCTTGCTGTGCGCAAGTTGGCTACTACAATGTGTCTATCACATTACAACAGTGACTCCACTCCAAAAGTACTTAATTGGCTGTAAAGTGCTGTGAGACGTCGGGTGGTTGTGAAAGGCGAGGCTTTCTTCCTTTCCATTTCTTATTCCCAGCACTCCCTGAAACTCAGCCCAAGGACAAATCTGGAATTTGTGAGCAGCACTTTGCTGTTCCATCGAGGGGGCGTGGGAGGGGCTGGCCAGCCTGGACAAATTCCGGCAACAGAAATGAACCTTCTGCTCGTTGTTCATTTGCTGTGAACTAATGAATCTCTCTGAGATCACAATTAGATCAATCGCTGCTGGGAAATGGCATTGTGGGCTCAACCTCTGCGACTAACATGGTATCATATAGGAGCGCTGCACACTGCATCATATAGGAGCGCTGCACACTGCATCATATAGGAGCGCTGCACACTGCATCATATAGGAACACTGCACACTGCAATGTACAGGAACACTGCACACAGCATCATATAAGAACGTTGCACACTGCATTATATAAGAACACTGCACTCTGCATCATCTAGGAAACTGCACACTGCATTGTATAGGAGCACTGCACACTGCATTGTATCGAAGCACTGCACACTGCATCATGTCGGAAGACTGCACACTGCAATGTATAGGAACACTGCACACTGCATTGTATGGGAATACCGCACACTGCATCATATAGGAACACCACACACTGCATCGTATAGGAACACTGCACACAACTTCATATAGGAACACTGCACTTTGTATTGTATCGGAACACTGCACACTGCGTCATATAGGAACACTGCACACTGCATTATATCAGAACACCGCACAATGCATTATATAGGAACACCGTACACTGCATCATATAGGAACACTGCACACTGCAATGTACAGGAACACTGCACACAGCATCATATAAGAACGTTGCACACTGCATTATATAAGAACACTGCACTCTGCATCATACAGGAACACTGCACATTGCGTCATATAGGAACACTGCACTCTGCATCATATAGGAACACTGCACACTGTATTGTATAGGGACACTGCACACTGCAATGTACAGGAGCACAGCACACTGTGTCATATAGGAACACTGCACACTGCATCATATAGGAAAACTGCACACTGCGTCATATAGGAACACTGCACTCTGCATCATATAGGAACACTGCACACTGCATCATATAGGATCACTGTACTCTGCATCATACAGGAACACTGCACATTGCGTCATATAGGAACATTGCACACTGCATCATATAAGAACGTTGCACACTGCATTATATAAGAACACTGCACTCTGCATCATCTAGGAAATTGCACACTGCATTGTATAGGAGCACTGCACACTGCATTGTATCGAAGCACTGCACACTGCATCATGTTGGAACACTGCACACTGCAATGTACAGGAACACTGCACACTGCATTGTATGGGAATACCTCACACTGCATCATATAGGAACACTGCACACTGCATCGTACAGGAACACTGCACACAACTTCATATAGGAACACTGCACTCTATTGTATCGGAACACTGCACACTGCGCCATATAGGAACACTGCACACTGCATTATATCAGAACACCGCACACTGCATCATATAGGAACACTGCACTCTGCATCATATAGGAACACTGCCCGCTGCATTAAATAGGAAAACTGCACACTGTGTCATATAGAAACACTGCACTCTGTATCATACAGGAACACTGCACATTGCGTCATATACGAACACGGAACACTGCATCATATAGGAACACTGCACTCTGCATCATATAGGAACACTGCACACTGCATTGTATTGGAACACTGCGCACTGCATCCTATAGGAGCGCTGCACATGGCATCATATAGGAACACTGCACACTGCATCATATGGGGCACTGCACACTGCATTATATAGGAACACTGCAATCTGCATTGTATAGGAGCACAACACACTGTATTGTATAGGAATACTGCATTCTGCATTGTATAGGAACACTGCACACTGCATTGCATAGGAACACTGCACACTGCGTCAAATAGGAACACTGCACACTGCATTATGTCAGAACACCACACACTGCATTGTATAGGAACACCGCACACTGCATCATATAGGAAAACTGCACACTGCGTCATATAGGGACACTGCACACTGCATCATATAGGAACACTACACACTGCATCATGTAGGAACACTGCACACTGCATCGTATAGGAACACTGCACATGGCATCATATAGGAGTGTTGCACACTGCATTATATAGGAGCGCTGCACACTGCATTATATAGGAACATGGCACACTACGTCATATAGGAGTGCTGCACACTGCATTGTATAGGAACACTGCACACTGCGTCATATATGAACACTGCACACTGCATCAAATAGGAGCGCTGCACACAGCATTGTATAGGAACACTGCACACTGCGTCATATAGGAACACTGCACACTGCATTATATCAGAACACTGCACACTGCATCATATAGGAATACTGCACTCTGCATTGTATAGGAGCACAACACACTGCATTGTATAGGAATACTGCATTCTGTATTGTATAGGAACACTGCACAATGCATTGCATAGGAACACTGCACACTGCGTCAAATAGGAACACTGCACACTGTATTATGTCAGAACACCACACACTGCATTGTATAGGAACACCGCACACTGCATCATATAGGGACACTGCACACTGCATTGTATAGGAACACTGCACACTGCATCATATAGGAAAACTGCACACTGCGTCATATAGGGACACTGCACACTGCATCATATAGGAACACTGCACACTGCATCATGTAGGAACACTGCACACTGCATCGTATAGGAACACTGCACATGGCATCATATCGGAGCGTTGCACACTGCATTATATAGGAGCGCTGCACACTGCATTATATATGAACACTGCGCACTGCATCATATAGGAGCGCTGCACACTGCATTGTATAGGAACATGGCACACTGCGTCATATAGGAGTGCTGCACACTGCATTATATAAGAACTCTGCACACTGCGTTATAGAGGAACACTGCACACTGCGTCATATAGGAGTGATGCACACTGCATTGTATAGGAACACTGCACACTGCGTCATATAGGAACACTGCACACTGCATTATATCAGAACACTGCACATTGCGTCATATAGGAACACTGCACACTGCATCATATAGGAACACTGCACTCTGCATCATATAGGAACACTGCACTCTGCATCATATAGGAACACTGCACACTGCATTGTATATGGACACTGCACACTGCAATGTACAGGAGCACTGCACACTGCATCATGTAGGAACACTGCACACTGCTTTGTATAGGAACACCGCACACTGAATCATATAGGAACACTGCACACTGCATTGTATAGGAACATGGCACACTGCATCATATCGGAACAATACACACTGCATTATATAGGAACACTGCACATTGCATTGTATAGGAACACTGCACTCTGCGTCATATATGAACACTGCACACTGCATCAAATAGGAACACTGCACACTGCATTATATCAGAACACCGCACACTGCATCATATAGGAAAACTGCACACTGTGTCATATAGGAACACTGCACTCTGCATCATATAGGAACACTGCACATTGCGTCATATAGGAACACTGCACACTGCATCATATAGGAAAACTGCGCACTGAATCATATAGGAACACTGCACACTGCATTGTATAAGGACACTGCACACTGCAATGTACAGGAGCACTGCACACTGCATTGTATAGGAACACTGCACACTGCATTGTATAGGAACACTGCACACTGCGTCATATGGGAACACTGCACACTGCATTGTATAGGAACACTGCATACTGCATTGTATAGGAACACTGCACACGGTGTCATATAAGAACACTGCACACTGCTTTGTATAGGAACACCGCACACTGAATCATATAGGAACACTGCACATTGCAGTGTATAGGAACATGGCACGCTGCATCATATAGGAACAATACACACTGCATTATATAGGAACAATGCACACCGCATCATATAGGAACGCTGCACGCTGCATCATATCGGAACACCGCACACTGCATTGTATAGGAACACTGCACACGGCATCATATAGGAGTGTTGCACACTGCATTATATAGGAGCGCTGCACACTGCATTATATATGAACACTGCGCACTGCATCATATAGGAGCGCTGCACACTGCATTGTATAGGAACATGGCACACTGCGTCATATAGGAGTGCTGCACACTGCATTATATAAGAACTCTGCACACTGCGTTATAGAGGAACACTGCACACTGCGTCATATAGGAGTGACGCACACTGCATTTTACAAGAACGCTGCACACTGCGTCATTTGGGAACACTGCACAATGCATTGTATAGGAACACTGCACACTGCGTCATATATGAACACTGCACACTGCATCAAATAGGAGCGCTGCACACAGCATTGTATTGGAACACTGTACTCTGCATTGTATAGGAACACTGCACAATGCGTCATATAGGAACACTGCACACTGCATTATATCAGAACACCGCACACTGCATCATATAGGAACACTGCACACTGCATCATATAGGAACACTGCACGCTGCATTGTATAGGAACACTGTACACTGCATCATATAGGGAAACTGCACACTGCGTCATATAGGAACACTGCTCTCTGCATCATATAGGAACACTGCACACTGCATCATATAGGAACACTGCACACTGCACTGTATAAGGACACTGCACACTGCAATGTACAGGAGCACTGCACACTGCATTGTATAGGAACACTGCACGCTGCATTGTATGGGAACAATGCATGCTGCATCATGTAGGAACACTGCACACTGCATTGTATAGGAACACTGCAGACTGCATCATATGGGAACACTGCACACTGCGTTGTATAGGAACACTGCATACTGCATTGTATAGGAACACTGCACACGGTGTCATATAGGAACACTGCACACTGCTTTGTATAGGAACACCGCACACTGAATCATATAGGAACATAGCACACTGCATCATATAGGAACAATACACACTGCATTATATAGGAACACAGCAAATTGCATTGTATAGGAAAACTGCACACTGTATTGTATAGGAACACTGCACTCTGCATTTTATCGGAACACTGCACACTGCATCGTATATGAACACTGCACACTGCATTGTATAGGAACACTGCACTGTGCATCATATAGGAGTGCTGCACACTGCATTGTATAGGAACACTGCACACTGCATCATAGAGGAACAATGCACACCGCATCATATAGGAACACTGCACTCTGCATCATACAGGAACACTGCACATTGCGTCATATAGGAACACTGCATACTGCATTGTATAAGGACACTGCACACTGCAATGTACAGGCGCACTGCACACTACATTGTATAGGAACACTGCACGCTGCATTGTATGGGAACACTGCACGCTGCATCATGTAGGAATACTGCACACTGCATTGTATAGGAACACTGCACACTGCGTCATATGGGAACACTGCACACTGCATTGTACAGGAACACTGCATACTGCATTGTATAGGAACACTGCACACGGTGTCATATAGGAACACTGCACACTTCATTGCATAGGAACATGGCACACTGCATCATATAGGAACAATACACACTGCATTATATAGGAACACTGCACATTGCATTGTATAGGAACACTGCACACTGCATTGTATAGGAACACTGCACTCTGCATTTTATAGGAACACTGCACACTGCATCATATATGAACACTGCACAGTGCATCATATAGGAGTGCTGCACACTGCATTGTATAGGAACACTGCACACTGCATCATAGAGGAACAATGTACACCACATCATATAGGAACGCTGCACGCTGCATCATATAGGAACACTGCACACTGCATTGTATAGGAACACTGCACACGGCATCATATAGGAGTGTTGCACACTGCATTATATAGGAGCGCTGCACACTGCATTATATACGAACACTGCGCACTGCATCATATAGGAGCGCTGCACGCTGCATTGTATAGGAACATGGCACACTGCATCATATAGGAGTGCTGCACACTGCATTGTATAGGAACACTGCGCTCTGCATTGTATAGGAACACTGCATAATGCGTCATATAGGAACACTGCATTATATCAGAACACCACACACTGCATCATATAGGAACACCGCACAATGCATCATATAGGAACACTGCACACTGCATTGTATAGGAACACTGTACACTGCATCATATAGGAAAACTGCACACTGCATCATATAGGAACACTGCACTCTGCATCATACAGGAACACTGCACATTGCGTCATATAGGAACACTGCACACTGCATTATATAGGAACACTGCTCTCTGCATCGTATAGGAACACTGCACACTGCATCATATAGGAACACTGCACACTGCATTGTATAAGGACACTGCACACTGCAATATACAGGAGCACTGCACACTGCATTGTATAGGAACACTGCACGCTGCATTGTATGGGAACACTGCACGCTGCATCATGCAGGAACACTGCACACTGCATTGTATAGGAACACTGCACACTGCATCATATGGGAACACTGCACACTGCATTGTATAGGAACACTGCATACTGCATTGTATAGGAACACTGCACACGGTGTCATATAGGAACACTGCACACTGCTTTGTATCGGAACACCGCGCACTGAATCATATAGGAACACTGCACACTGCATTGTATAGGAACATGGCACACTGCATCATATAGTAACACTGCACACTGCATCATAGAGGAACAATGCACACCGCATCATATAGGAACGCTGCACGTTGCATCATATGGGAACACTGCACACTGCATTGTATAGGAACACTGCACACGGCATCATATAGGAGCGTTGCACACTGCATTATATAGGGGCGCTGCACACTGCATTATATACGAACACTGCGCACTGCATCATATAGGAGCGCTGCACACTGCATTGTATAGGAACATGGCACACTGCGTCATATAGGAGTGCTGCACACTGCATTATATAAGAACTCTGCACACTGCGTTATATAGGAACACTGCACACTGCGTTATATAGGAGTGATGCACACTGCATTTTACAAGAACGCTGCACACTGCGTCATATAGGAACACTGCACACTGCATTGTATAGGAACACTGCACACTGCGTCATATGGGAACACTGCACACTGCATTGTATAGGAACACTGCATACTGCATTGTATAGGAACACTGCACACGGTGTCATATAGGAACACTGCACACTGCTTTGTATAGGAACACCGCACACTGAATCATATAGGAACACTGCACACTGCATTGTTATAGGAACATGGCACACTGCATCATATAGGAATGATGCACACTGCATTATATAGGTAGACTGCACACTGCATTGTATAGGAACATTGCACTTTGCATTTTATAGGAACACTGCACACTGCATCATATATGAACACTGCACACTGCATTGTATAGGAGCACTGCACTGTGCATCATATAGGAGTGCTGCACACTGCATTGTATAGGAACACTGCACACTGCATCATAGAGGAACAATGCACACCGCATCATATCGGAACGCTGCATCATATAGGAACACTGTACACTGCATTGTATAGGAACACTGCACACTGCATCATATAGGAACACTGCACACTGCTTTGTATAGGAACATGGCACTCTGCATCATGTAGGACCAATACACATTGCATTATATAGGAACACTGCACACTGCATTGTATAGGAACATGGCACACTGCGTCATATAGGAGTGCTGCACACTGCATTATATAAGAACTCTGCACACTGCGTTATATAGGAACACTGCACACTGCGTTATATAGGAGTGGTGCACACTGCATTTTACAAGAACGCTGCACACTGCATCATATAGGAACACTGCACACTGCATTGTATAGGAACACTGCACACTGCGTCATATGGGAACTCTGCACACTGCATTGTATAGGAACACTGCATACTGCATTTTATAGGAACACTGCACACTGCATCATATAGGAACACTGCACACTGCATTGTATAGGAGCACTGCACTGTGCATCATATAGGAGTGCTGCACACTGCATTGTATAGGAACACTGCACACTGCATCATAGAGGAACAATGCACGCCGCATCATATCGGAAACTGCATCATATAGGAACACTGTACACTGCATTGTATAGGAACACTGCACACTGCATCATATAGGAACACTGCACACTGCTTTGTATAGGAACATGGCACTCTGCATCATGTAGGAACAATACACATTGCATGATATAGGAACACTGCACACTGCATTGTATAGGAACACTGCACACTGCGTTGTATAGGAACACTTCACGCTGCATCATATAGGAACACTGCACACTGCATTATATAGGAACACTGCACACTGCGTCATATAGGAGCACTGCACACTGCATTGTATAGGAACACTGCACTGTGCATCATACAGGAGTGCTGCACATTGCATTGTATCGGAATACTGCACGCTGCATTGTATAGGAGCACTGCGCACTGCATTGTATAGGAGCGCTGCACACTGCATTATATACGAACACTGCGCACTGCATCATATAGGAGCGCTGCACACTGCATTGTATAGGAACATGGCACACTGCGTCATATAGGAGTGCTGCACACTGCATTATATAAGAACTCTGCACACTGCGTTATATAGGAACACTGCACACTGCGTCATACAGGAGCGATGCAGACTGCATTTTACAAGAACGCTGCACACTGTGTCATATAGGAACATTGCACACTGCATTGTATAGGAACACAGCACACTGCGTCATATATGAACACTGCACACTGCATCAAATAGCAGCGCTGCACACAGCATTGTATAGGAACACTACGCTCTGCATTGTATAGGAACACTGCACAATGCGTCATATAGGAACACTGCACACTGCATTATATAAGAACACCACACACTGCATCATATAGGAACACCGCACACTGCATCATATAGGAACACTGCACACTGCATTGTATAGGAACACTGTACACTGCATCATATAGGAAAACTGCACACTGCATCATATAGGAACACTGCACTCTGCATCATACAGGAACACTGCACATTGCGTCATACAGGAGCGATGCAGACTGCATTTTACAAGAACGCTGCACACTGTGTCATATAGGAACATTGCACACTGCATTGTATAGGAACACTGCACACTGCGTCATATGGGAACACTGCACACTGCATTGTATAGGAACACTGCACACGGTGTCATATAGGAACACTGCACACTTCATTGCATAGGAACATGGCACACTGCATCATATAGGAACAATACACACTGCATTATATAGGAACACTGCACATTGCATTGTATAGGAACACTGCACACTGCATTGTAAAGGAACACTGCACTCTGCATTTTATAGGAACACTGCACACTGCATCATATATGAACACTGCACAGTGCATCATATAGGAGTGCTGCACACTGCATTGTATAGGAACACTGCACACTGCATCATAGAGGACCAATGCACACCGCATCATATAGGAACGCTGCACGCTGCATCATATAGGAACACTGCACACTGCATTGTATAGGAACACTGCACACGGCATCATATAGGAGCGTTGCACACTGCATTATATAGGAGCGCTGCACACTGCATTATATATGAACACTGCGCACTGCATCATATAGGAGCGCTGCACACTGTGTTATATAGGAACACTGCACACTGCGTCATATAGGAGTGATGCACACTGCATTTTATAAGAACGCTGCACACTGCGTCATATAGGAACACTGCACACTGCATTGTATAGGAACACTGCACACTGCGTCATATGGGAACACTGCACACTGCATTGTATAGGAACACTGCATACTGCATTGTATAGGAACACTGCACACGGTGTCATATAGGAACACTGCACACTGCTTTGTATAGGAACACCGCACACCGAATCATATAGGAACACTGCACATAACATTGTATAGGAACATGGCACACTGCATCATATAGGAGTGATGCACACTGCATTATATAGGAAGACTGCACACTGCATTGTATAGGAACATTGCACTCTGCATTTTATAGGAACACTGCACACTGCATCATATATGAACACTGCATTGTATAGGAGCACTGCACTGTGCATCATATAGGAGTGCTGCACACTGCATTGTATAGGAACACTGCACACTGCATCATAGAGGAACGCTGCATCATATAGGAACACTGTACACTGCATTGTATAGGAACACTGCACACTGCATCATATAGGAACACTGCACACTGGTTTGTATAGGAACATGGCACTCTGCATCATTTAGGAACAATACACATTGCATGATATAGGAACACTGTACACTACATTATATAGGAACACTGCACACTGCGTTGTATAGGAACACTGTACACTGCATCATATAGGAACACTGCACACTGCATTATATAGGAACACTGCACACTGCGTCATATAGGAGCACTGCACACTGCATTGTATAGGAACACTGCACTGTGCATCATACAGGAGTGCTGCACATTGCATTGTATCGGAACACTGCACACTGCATTGTATAGGAGCACTGCGCACTGCATTGTATAGGAACACTGAATTCTGCATTGTATAGGAACACTTCACTCTGTATTGTATAGGAACACTGCACACTGCATTGTATAGGAACATGGCGCACTGCATCATATAGGAACAATGCACACTGCATTATATAGGAACACTGCACACTGCATTGTATAGGAACACTGCGCACTGCGTCATATAGGAGCGTTGCACACTGCATCATATAGGAACACTGCACACTGCATCATATAGGAGCACTGCACACTGCATTGTATAGGAACACTGCACTCTGCATTGTATAGGAGCACTGCATACTACATTGTATAGGAACACTGCATTCTGCATTGTATAGGAAAACTGCACACTGCATTATATAGGAGTGCTGCACACTGCATCGTATAGGAACACTGCACACGACATCATATAGGAGCATTGCACACTGCATTATATAGGAGTGCTGCGCACTGGATTATATATGAACACTGTGCACTGCATCATATAGCAGCGCTGCACACTGCATTGTATAGGAACATTGCACACTGCATCATATAGGAACAATACACACTGCATTATATAGGAACACTGCACACTGCATTGTATAGGAACACTGCACCGTGTGTCATATAGGAACACTGCACACTGAATTATAAAGGAACACTGCACACTGCATCATATAAGAGTGTTGCACACGGCATTGTACAGGAACACTGCACACCGCATTGTATAGGAACACTGCACTGTGCATCATATAGGAGTGTTGCACACTGCATCGCAAAGGAAAACTGCACACTGCATTATATAAGAACATTGCACACTGCATTGTATAGGCACACTGCACTCTGCATTGTATAGGAGCACTGCACACTGCATTGTATAGGAACACTACATTCTGCATTATACAGGAACACAGCACACTGCATCATATACGAACACTGCACACTGCATTATATAGGAACACTCACACTGCATCGTATAGGAACACTGCACACTGCATTGTATATGAACACTGCACACTGCATCATATAGGAGCGCTGGACACAGCTTTGTATAGGAACACTGCACACTGCGTCATATAGGAGCGCTGCACACTGCTTTATATAAGAACTCTGCAAACTGCGCTATATAGGAACACTGCACACTGCGTCATATAGGAGTGATGCACACTGCATTTTACAAGAACGCTGCACACTGCGTCATATAGGAACACTGCACACTGCATCAGAAAGGAACACTGCACACTGCATCATATAGGAGCACTTCACACAGCATTGTATAGGAACACTGCACACTGCATCATATAGGAACACTGCGCACTTCATCATATACGAACACTGCACACTGCATTGCACAGGGACACTGCACACTGCATCATATAGGAACACTGCACACTGCATTGTATAGGAACACTGCGCACTGCATCATATAGGAGCACTGCACACCTCATTGTATAGGAACACTGCACACTGCATTGTATAGGAGCACTGCATACTACATTGTATAGGAACACTGCATTCTGCATTGTATAGGAACACTGCACACTGCATCGTATAGGAACACTGCACACTGCGTTATATAGGGACACTGCACACTGCGTCATATAGGAGTGATGCACACTGTATTTTACAAGAACGCTCCACACTGCGTCATTTAGGAACACTGCACACTGCATCATATAGGAACACTGCACACTGCATCATATAGGAGCGCTGCACACCGCATTGCATAGGAACACTGCACACTGCATCATATAGGAACATTGCGCACTGCATCATATACGGGCACTGCACACTGCATTGCATAAGGACACTGCACACTGCATTATATAAGAACGTTGCACACTGCATCATATAGGAACACTGCACACGGCATCATATAGGAACACTGCACACTGCATTGTATAGGAACACTGCGCACTGCATCATATAGGAGCGCTGCACACTACATTATATAGGAGCATTGCACACTGCATAGAAACATAGAAACACAGAAAATAGGTGCAGGAGTAGGCATCATATAGGAGCGTTGCCCACTGCATTATATAAGAATGCTGCACACTGCATCATATAGGAGCGCTGCACACTGCATTATATAAGAACTCTGCACACTGTGTTATATAGGAATACTGCACACTGCATCATATAGGAGTGATGCACACTGCATTTTACAAGAACGCTGCACATGGCGTCATATAGGAACACTGCACATTGCATTGTATATGAACAATGCACACTGTGTCATATAGGAACACAGCAGACTGCATTATATAGGAACACTGCACACTGCATTATAGAGGAACACTGCAAACTGCATTGTATAGGACTGCTGCACACTGCATTGTTTAGGAACACTGCACACTGCATTGTATAGGAACACTGCCTACTGCATCATATAGGAACACTGCACTCTGCATTGTATAGGAACATGGCACACTGCATCATATAGGAACACTGCGCACTGCGTCATATAGGAGCGCTGCACACTACATTATATAGGAGCATTGCACACTGCATAGAAACATAGAAACACAGAAAATAGGTGCAGGAGTAGGCATCATATAGGAGCGTTGCCCACTGCATTATATAAGAATGCTGCACACTGCATCATATAGGAGCGCTGCACACTGTATTATATAAGAACTCTGCACACTGTGTTATATAGGAATACTGCACACTGCATCATATAGGAGTGATGCACACTGCATTTTACAAGAACGCTGCACACGGCGTCATATAGGAACACTGCACATTGCATTGTATATGAACAATGCACACTGTGTCATATAGGAACACTGCACTCTGCATTGTATAGGAAAACTACACACTGCATTATATAGGAACACTGAACACTGCATTGTATAGGAGCGCTGCACACTGCATTGTATATGAACACTGCACACTGCATTGTATAGGAACACTGCATTGTATAGGAACACTGCACACTGCATTGTAGAGGAACACTGCATCATATAGGAGCACTGCACACTGCACCATATAGGAACACTGCACACTGCGTAATATAGGCACACTGCACTCTGCATTGTATAGGAAAACTACACACTGCATTATATAGGAACACTGAACACTGCATTGTATAGGAGCGCTGCACACAGCATCATATAAGAGCGCTGCACACTGCATTATATAAGGACGCTGCACACTGTGTCATATAGGCACACTGTACACTGCGTCAAATAGGAGCGAAGCACACTGCGTCATAAAGGAACACTGCACACTGCATCATATAGGAGCACTGCATACTGCATTATATAGGAACACTGCACACTGCATTGTACAGGAACACTGCATCATATAGGAGCACTGCACACTGCACCATATAGGAACACTGCACACTGCGTAATATAGGCACACTGCACTCTGCATTGTATAGGAAAACTACACACTGCATTATATAGGAACACTGAACACTGCATTGGAAAGGAGCGCTGCACACTGCATTGTATATGAACACTGCGCACTGCATTATATAGGAACACTGCACACCGCATTGTATAGGAACACTGCACACTGCATTGTATAGGAATACTGCGCACTACATTATATAAGAACGCTGCACACTGCGTCATATAGGCACGCTGCACACTGCATCGTATAGGAACGCTGCACACTGCATCGTATAGGAACACTGCACACTGCGGTATATAGGAACACTGCACACTGCGTCATATAGGAGTGATGCACACTGCATTTTACAAGAACGCTCCACACTGCGTCATATAGGAACACTGCACACTGCATCATATAGGAACACTGCACACTGCATCATCTAGGAGCGCTGCACACAGCATTGTATAGGAACACTGCACACTGCATCATATAGGAACACTGAGAACTGCATCATATATGGACATTGCACACTGCATTGCATAGGGACACTGCACACTGCATTATATAAGAACGTTGCACACTGCATCATATAGGAACACTGCACACGGCATCATATAGGAACTCTGCAGACTGCATTGTATAGGAACACTGCGCACTGCGTCATATAGGAGCGCTGCACACTACATTATATAGGAGCACTGCACACTGCATTATATATGAACAATGCACACTGCAGCATATAGGAGCGCTGCACACTGCATCATATAGGAACACTGCACACTGCATTGTATAGGAACACTGCACTCTGCATTGTATAGGAGCACTACATACTACATTATATAGGAACACTGCATTCTGCATTGTATATGAACACTGCACACTGTATTATATAGGAACACTGCACACTGCATCGTATAGGAACATTTCACACTGCATAGAAACATAGAAACATAGAAAATAGGTGCAGGAGTAGGCATCATATGGGAGCGTTGCCCACTGCATGATATAAGAACGCTGCACACTGCGTCATATAGGAGCGCTGCACACTGCATTATATAAGAACTCGGCACACTGTGTTATATAGGAACACTGCACACTGCATCATATAGGAGTGATGCACGCTGCATTTTTCAAGAACGCTGCACACTGCGTCATATAGGAACACTGCACATTGCATTGAATAGGAACAATGCACACTGTGTCATATAGGAACACTGCAGACTGCATTATATAGGAACACTGCACACTGCATCGTATAGGAACACTGCCTACTGCGTCATATAGGAACACTGCACTCTGCATTGTATAAGAACACAGTACGCTGCATTATAGAGAAACACTGCACACTGCATTGTATAGGACTGCTGCACACTGCGTTGTATATGAACACTGCACACTGCATTATATAGGAACACTGCACACTGCATTGTATAGGAACACTGCACACTGCGTTGTTTAGGGACACTGCGCACTGCATCATATAGGATCACTGCACACTGCATCATATAGGAGCGCTGCACACTGCATTGCATAAGTACGCTGCACACTGCGTCATATAGGCACACTGCACACTGCGTCATATAGGAGCGAAGCACACTACGTCATATAGGAACACTGCACACTGCATCATATAGGAGCACTGCATACTGCATTATATAAGAACACTGCACACTGCATTGTAGAGGAAAACTGTACACTGCATTGTATAGGAACACTGCACACTGCGTCATATAGGAGCACTGCACACTGCATCATATAGGAAACTGCACACTGGATTGTATCGGAACACTGCGCACTGCATCATTATATGAGCGCCGCACACTGCATTATATAAGAACGCTGCACACTGCGTCATATACGCACACTGCACACTGCGTCATATAGAAGTGATGCACACTGCGTTGTATAGGAACACTTCACACTGCATCATATAGGAACACTGCACACTGCATCAAAAAGGAACACTGCACACTGCATTGTATAGGAACACTGCGTTCTGCATTGTATAGGAACACTGCGCACTGCATTGTACAGGGACACTGCACACTGCATCATATAGGAGCGCTGCACACTGCATTATATAGGCGCGCTGCACACTGCATTATATACGAACACTGCACGCGGCATTCTATAGGAGCGCTGCGCACTGCATTGTACAGGGACAGTGCACACTGCATTATATAAGAACTCTGCAAACTGTGATATATAGGAACACTGCACATTGCATCATATAGGAGTGATGCACACTGCATTTTACAAGAACGCTGCACACGGCGTCATATAGGAACACTGCACACTGCATTGTATGACAGTTCTGCACACTGCTTTATATAAGAACGTTAAACACTGTGTCATATAGGCACACTGCACACTGCGTCATATAGGAACACTGCACACTGCACTGTATAGGAACACTGCACACTGCATTGTATAGGAACACCACTCACTGTGTCACATAGGAATACTGCACACTGCATCATATAAGAAACTGCACACTGCATTGTATAGGAACACTGCACATTGCATCATATAGGAGCACTGCACACTGCACCACATAGGAACACTGCGCACTGCGTAATATAGGCACACTGCACTCTGCATTGTATAGGAACACTGCACACTGCATTGTATAGGAACACTGCATCATATAGGAGCACTGCACACTGCACCATATAGGAACACTGCACACTGCGTAATATAGGCACACTGCACTCTGCATTGTATAGGAAAACTACACACTGCATTATATAGGAACACTGAACACCCGCATTGTATAGGAGCGCTGCACACTGCATTGTATATGAACACTGCACACTGCATTATATAGGAACACTGTACACCTCATTGTATAGGAACACTGCCTACTGCGTCATATAGGAACACTGCACTCTGCATTGTATAGGAACACGGCACGCTGCATCATATAGGAGCGCTGCACACTGCATTATATAAGAACGCTGCACACTGCGTCATATAGGCACACTGCACACTGTGTCATATAGGAGCGATGTGCACTGCGTCATATAGGAACACTGCACACTGCATCATATAGGAGTACTGCATACTGCATTATATAGGAACACTGCACACTGCATTGTAGAGGAAAACTGTACACTGCATTGTATAGGAACACCGCACACTGCGTCATATAGGAACACTGCACACTGCATCATATAGGAAATTGCACACTGGATTGTATAGGAACACTGCACACTGCATCATATAGGAGCGCCGCATGCTGCATTATATAAGAACGCTGCACACTGTGTCACATATGTACACTGCACACTGCATCATATAGGAGTGATGCACACTGCATTTTACAAGAACGCTGCACACGGCATCATATAGGAAGACTGCACACTGTATTGTATGGCAGTTCTGCACACTGCTTTATATAAGAACGCTGCACACTGCGTCATATACACACACTACACACTGCATCATATAGAAGCGATGCACACTGCATTGTATAGGAACACTGCACACTGCGTCATATAGGAACACTGCACACTGCATTGTATAGGAACACTGCATTCTGTATTGTATAGGAACACCACACACTGCATTGTACAGGGACACTGCACACTGCATTATATAAGAACGCTGCACACTGCATCATATAGGAACACTGCACACTGCATCATATAAGAACACTGCATTGTATAGGAACACTGCGCACTGCATCACATAGGAGCGCTGCACACTGCATTATATAGGCGCGCTGGACACTGCATTATATACGAACACTGCGCGCGGCATCCTATAGGAGCGCTGCACACTGCATTGTACAGGGACACTGCACACTGCATTATATAAGAACTCTGCACACTGTGTTATATAGGAACACTGCACACTGCATCATATAGGAGTGATGCACACTGCATTTTACAAGAACGCTGCACACGGCGTCATATAGGAACACCACACACTGTATTGTATGGCAGTTCTGCACACTGCTTTATATAAGAACGCTACACACTGCGTCATATAGGCACACTGCACACTGCGTCATATAGGAACACTGCACTGTATAGGAACACTGCACACTGCATTGTATAGGAACACAGCACACTGCGTCACATAGGAGCACTGCACACTGCATCATATAGGAAACTGCACACTGGATTGTATAGGAACACTGCGCACGGCATCATATAGGAGCGCCGCACACTGCATTATATAAGAACGCTGCACACTGCGTCATATAGGCACACTGAACACTGCGCCAGCAAGGAGCGAAGCACACTGCGTCATATAGGAACACTGCAAACTGCATCATATAGGAGCACTGCACACTGCATTGTAGAGGAAAACTGTAGACTGCATTGTATAGGAACACCGCACACTGTGTCATATAGGAGCACTGCACACTGCATCATATAGGAAACTGCACACTGCATCATATAGGAAACTGCACACTGGATTGTATACGAACACTGCGCACTGCATCATATTGGAGCGCCGCGCACTGCATTATATAAGAACGCTGTACACTGCGTCATATACGCACACTGCACACTGCGTCATATAGAATCGATGCACACTGCATTGTATAGGAACACTGCACACTGCGTCATATAGGAACACTGCACACTGCATCAAAAAGGAACACTGCACACTGCATTGTATAGGAACACTGCACACTGCATCATATTGGAGCGCCGCACACTGCATTATATAAGAACGCTGCACACTGCGTCATATACGCACACTGCACACTGCGTCATATAGAAGCAATGCACACTGCATTGTATAGGAACACTGCACACTGCGTCATATAGGAACACTGCACACTGCATCAAAAAGGAACACTGCACACTGCATTGTATAGGAACACTGCATTCTGCATTGTATTGGAACACTGCACACTGCATTGTACAGGGACACTGCACACTGCATTATATAAGAACGCTACACACTGCATCATATAGGAACACTGCACACTGCATCATATAAGAACACTGCCCACTGCATTGTATAGGAACGCAGCGCACTGCATCATATATGAGCGCTGCACACTGCATTATGTAGGCGCGCTGGACACTGCATTATATACGAACACTGCGCGTGGCATCCTATAGGAGCGCTGCACACTGCATTGTACAGGGACACTGCACACTGCATTATATAAGAACTCTGCACACTGTGTTATATAGGAACACTGCACACTGCATCATATAGGAGTGATGCACACTGCATTTTACAAGAACGCTGCACACAGCGTCATATATGAACACTGCACACTGTATTGTATGGCAGTTCTGCACACTGCTTTATATAAGAACGCTACACACTGCGTCATATAGGCACACTGCACACTGCATTATAGAGGAACACTGCACATTGCATTGTATAGGACTGCTGCACACTGCATTGTATAGGAACACTGCACACTGCATTGTATAGGAACACTGCCTACTGCGTCATATAAGAACACTGCACTCTGCATTGTATAGGAACACGGCACGCTGCATCATAGAGGAACACTGCACACTGCATTGTACAGGACTGCTGCACACTGCATGGTATATGAACACTGCACACTGCATTATATAGGAACAATGCACACTGCATTGTATAGGAACACCACACACTGCGTCATATAGGAGCACTGCACACTGCATCATATAGGAAACTGCACACTGCATCATATAAGAAACTGCACACTGGATTGTATACGAACACTGCGCACTGCATCATATTGGAGCGCCGCGCACTGCATTATATAAGAACGCTGCACACTGCGTCATATACGCACACTGCACACTGCGTCATATAGAAGCGATGCACACTGCATTGTATAGGAACACTGCACACTGCGTCATATAGGAACACTGCACACTGCATCAAAAAGGAACACTGCACACTGCATTGTATAGGAACACTGCGCACTGCATCATATTGGAGCGCCGCACACTGCATTATATAAGAACGCTGCACACTGCGTCATATACGCACACTGCACACTGCGTCATATAGAAGCGATGCACACTGCATTATATACGAACACTGGGCGCGGCATCCTATAGGAGCGCTGCACACTGCATTGTACAGGGACACTGCACACTGCATTATATAAGAACTCTGCACACTGTGTTACATAGGTACACTGCACACTGCATCATATAGGAGTGATGCACACTGCATTTTACAAGAACGCTGCACACGGCGTCATATATGAACACTGCACACTGTATTGTATGGCAGTTCTGCACACTGCTTTATATAAGAACGCTACACACTGCGTCATATAGGCACACTGCACACTGCATTATAGAGGAAAACTGCACACTGCATTGTATAGGACTGCTGCACACTGCATTGTATATGAACACTGCACACTGCATTATATAGGAACACTGCACACTGCACTGTATATGAACACCGCACACTGCATCGTATAGGAACACTGCACACTGCATTATAAGAACACTTTACACTGCATCGTATAGGAACACTGCACACTGCATAGAAACATAGAAACATAGAAAATAGGTGCAGGATTAGGCATCATATAGGAGCGTTGCCTACTGCATTATATAGGAGCACTGCACACTGCATTGTACAGGGACACTGCACACTGCATTATATAAGAACGCTGCACACTGCATCGTATAGGAACACTGCACACTGCATCATATAAGAACACTGCACACTGCATTGTATAGGAACACTGCGCACTGCATCATATAGGAGCGCTGCACACTGCATTTTCTAGGAGCACTGCACACTGCATCATATACAAACAATGCACACTGCATCATATAAGAACACTGCACACTGCATTGTATAGGAACACTGCGCACTGCATCCTATAGGAGCGCTGCATACTGCATTGTACAGTGACACTGCACACTGCATTATATAAGAACTCTGCACACTGTGTTATATAGGAACACTGCACACTGCATCATATAGGAGTGATGCACACTGCATTTTACAAGAACGCTGCACACGGCGTCATATAGGAACACTGCACACTGTATTGTATGGCAGTTCTGCACACTGCTTTATATAAGAACGCGACACACTGCGTCATATACGCACACTGCACACTGCGTCATAAAGGAACACTGCACACTGCACTGTATAGGAACACTGCACACTGCATTGTATAGGAGCACCGCACACTGCGTAACATAGGAATACTACACACTGCATTGTATAGGAACACTGCACACTGCATCATATAGGAGCACTGCACACTGCACCATATAGGAACACTGCACACTGCGTAATATAGGCACACTGCACTCTGCATTGTATAGGGAAACTACACACTGCATTATATAGGAACACTGAACACTGCATTATATAGGAGCGTTGCACACTGCATTGTATATGAACACTGCACACTGCATTATATAGGAACACTGCACACTGCATCATATAGGAGCGCTGCACACAGCATTGTATAGGAACACTGCGCACTGTGTCATATAGGAGCGCTGCACACTGCGTCATATAGGCACACTGCACACTGCATCGTATAGGAACACTGCACACTGCATCATATAGGAGCGCTGCACACAGCATTGTATAGGAACACTGCGCACTGTGTCATATAGGAGCGCTGCACACTGCATTATATAAGAGCTCTGCACACTGCGTCATATAGGAACACTGCACACTGCATCATATAGGAGCGATGCACACTGCATTTTACAAGAACGCTGCACACTGCGTCATAGAGGAACACTGCACACTGCATAATATAGGAACACTGCACACTGCATCATATAGGAGCGCTTCACACAGCATTGTATAGGGACACTGCACACTGCATCATATAGGAACACTGCGCACTGCATCATATAGGAACACTGCACTCTGCATCATATAGGAACACTGCACACTGCATTGTATAGGAACACTGCGCACTGCATCATATAGGAGCGCTGCACACTGCATTATATAGGAACACTGCCCACTGCATCGTATAGGAACACTGCACACTGCATCATATAGGAGCACTCCACACTGCATTGAATAGGCACACTGCACACTGCATCATATAGGAGCACTGCAGACTGCATTGTATAGGAACACTGCCCACTGCATCGTATAGGAACACTGCACACTGCATTGTAGGAACACTTTACACTGCATCGTATAGGAATACTGCACACTGCATAGAAACATAGAAACATAGAAAATTGGTGCAGGATTAGGCATCATATAGGAGCGTTGCCTACTGCATTATATAGGAGCACTGCACACTGCATTATATACGGACACTGCACACAGCATCGTATAGGAACACTGCACACTGCATAGAAACATAGAAACACAGAAAATAGGTGCAGGAGTAGGCATCATATAGGAGCGTTGCCCACTGCATTATATAAGAATGCTACACACTGCATCATATAGGAACACTGCACACTGCATCATATAGGAACACTGCACACTGCATTGTATAGGAACACTGCGCACTGCATCATATAGGAGCGCTGCACCCTGCATTGTATAGGAACACTGCACACTGCATCGTATAGGAACACTGCACACTGCATTATAGGAACACTTTACACTGCATCGTATAGGAACACTGCACACTGCATAGAAACATAGAAACATAGAAAATAGGTGCAGGATTAGGCATCATATAGGAGCGTTGCCTACTGCATTGTATAGAAACACTGCACACTGCATCGTATAGGAACACTGCACACTGCATTATAGGAACACTTTACACTGCATCGTATAGGAACACTGCACACTGCATAGAAACATAGAAACATAGAAAATAGGTGCAGGATTAGGCATCATATAGGAGCGTTGCCTACTGCATTGTATAGAAACACTGCACACTGCATCGTATAGGAACACTGCACACTGCATTATAGGAACACTTTACACTGCATCGTATAGGAACACTGCACACTGTATAGAAACATAGAAAATAGGTGCAGGATTAGGCATCATATAGGAGCGTTGCCTATTGCATTGTATAGGAACACTGCACACTGCATCGTATAGGAACACTGCACACTGCATTATAGGAACACTTTACACAGCATTGTATAGGAACACTGCACACTGCATCATATTGGCGCACTGCACACTGCATCGTATAGGAACACTGCACACTGCGTCATATAGGAACACTGCGCACTGCATCATATAGGAACACTGCACTCTGCATCATATAGGAGCGCTTCACACAGCATTGTATAGGAACACTGCACACTGCATCATATAGGAACACTGCACTCTGCATCATATAGGAACACTGCACACTGCATTGTATAGGAACACTGCGCACTGCATCATATAGGAGCGCTGCACACTGCATTATATAGGAGCACTGCACACTGCATCATATACGAACAATGCACACTGCATCATATAGGAGCACTCCACACTGCATTGTATAGGAACACTGCACACTGCATCATATAGGAGCACTGCACACTGCATTGTATAGGAAGACTGCACACTGCATCGTATAGGAACACTGCACACTGCATTATAGGAACACTTTACACTGCATCGTATAGGAACACTGCACACTGCATAGAAACATAGAAACATAGAAAATAGGTGCAGGATTAGGCATCATATAGGAGCGTTGCCTACTGCATTATATAGGAGCACTGCACACTGCATTATATACGGACACTGCACACAGCATCGTATAGGAACACTGCACACTGCATAGAAACATAGAAACACAGAAAATAGGTGCAGGAGTAGGCATCATATAGGAGCGTTGCCCACTGCATTATATAAGAATGCTACACACTGCATCATATAGGAACACTGCACACTGCATCATATAGGAACACTGCACACTGCATTGTATAGGAACACTGCGCACTGCATCATATAGGAGCGCTGCACACTGCATTGTATAGGAACACTGCACACTGCATCGTATAGGAACACTGCACACTGCATTATAGGAACACTTTACACTGCATCGTATAGGAACACTGCACACTGCATAGAAACATAGAAACATAGAAAATAGGTGCAGGATTCGGCATCATTTTGGAGCGTTGCCTACTGCATTGTATAGGAACACTGCACACTGCATCGTATAGGAACACTGCACACTGCATTATAGGAACATTTTACACAGCATTGTATAGGAACACTGCACACTGCATCATATTGGCGCACTGCACACTGCATCGTATAGGAACACTGCCCACTGCATTGTATAGGAACACTGCGCACTGCATTATATAAGAACGCTGCACACTGCGTCATATAGGCACACTGCACACTGCATCGTATAGGAACACTTCACACTGCATTGTATAGGAACAATGCACACTGCATCATATAGGAGCGCTGCACACAGCATTGTATAGGAACTCTGCACACTGCGTTATATAGGAACACTGCACACTGCGTCATATAGGAGTGATGCACACTGCATTTTACAAGAACGCTGCACACTGCGTCATATAGGAACACTGCACACTGCATCATATAGGAACATTGCACACTGCATCATATAAGAGCGCTTCACACAGCATTGTATAGGAAAACTGCACACTGCATTGTATAGGAGCACTGCATACTACATTGTGTAGGAGCACTGCACACTGCACCATATAGGAACACTGCACACTGTGTAATATAGGCACACTTTACTCTGCATTGTATAGGAAAACTACACACTGCATGAAATAGGAACACTGAACACTGCATTGTATAGGAGCGCTGCACACTGCAGTGTATATGAACACTGCACACTGCATTATATAGGAACACTGTACACCTCACTGCATAGGAACACTGTACACTGCATTGTATAGGAAGACTGCGCACTGCATTATATAAGAACGCTGCACACTGCGTCATATAGGCACACTGCACACTGCATCGTATAGGAACACTGCACACTGCACCATATAGGAACACTGCACACTGCGTAATATAGGCACACTGCACTCTGCATTGTATAGGAAAACTACACACTGCATTATATAGGAACACTGAACACTGCATTGTATAGGAACGCTGTACACCTCATTGTATAGGAACACTGCACACTGCATTGTATAGGAAGACTGCGCACTGCATTATATAAGAACGCTGCACACTGCGTCATATAGGCACACTGCACACTGCATCGTATAGGAACACTGCACTCTGCATTGTATAGGAACACTGCATCGTATAGGAGCGCTGCACACAGTATTGTATAGGAACACTGCGCACTGTGTCATATAGGAGCGCTGCACACTGCATTATATAAGAACTCTGCACACTGCGTCATATAGGAACACTGCACACTGCGTCATATGGAAGCAACGCACACTGCATTTTACAAGAACGCTACACACTGCATTGCATAGGAACACTGCACACTGCATAATATAGGAACACTGCACACTGCATCATATAGGAGCGCTTCACAGAGCATTGTATAGGAACACTGCACACGGCATCATATAGGAACACTGCGCACTGCATCATATAGGAACACTGCACACTGCATAATATAGGAACACTGCAAACTGCATCATATAGGAGCGCTTCACAGAGCTTTGTATAGGAACACTGCACACAGCATTGTATAGGAACACTGCGCACTGTGTCATATAGGAGCGCTGCACACTGCATTATATAAGAGCTCTGCACACTGCGTCATATAGGAACACTGCACACTGCGTCATATAGAAGCAATGCACACTGCATTTTACAAGAACGCTGCACACTGCGTCATATAGGAACACTGCACACTGCATAATATAGGAACACTGCACACTGCATCATATAGGAACACTGCGCACTGCATCATATACGAACAGTGCACACTCCATTGCATAGGGACACTGCACACCGCATTATATAAGAACGTTGCACACTGCGTCATATAGGCACACTGCACACTGCATCGTATAGGAACACTTCACACTGCATTGTATAGGAACAATGCACACTGCATCATATAGGAGCGCTGCACACAGCATTGTATAGGAACTCTGCACACTGCGTTATATAGGAACACTGCACACTGCGTCATATAGGAGTGATGCACACTGCATTTTACAAGAACGCTGCACACTGCGTCATATAGGAACACTGCACACTGCATCATATAGGAACATTGCACACTGCATCATATAAGAGCGCTTCACACAGCATTGTATAGGAAAACTGCACACTGCATTGTATAGGAGCACTGCATACTACATTGTGTAGGAGCACTGCACACTGCACCATATAGGAACACTGCACACTGTGTAATATAGGCACACTTTACTCTGCATTGTATAGGAAAACTACACACTGCATGAAATAGGAACACTGAACACTGCATTGTATAGGAGCGCTGCACACTGCAGTGTATATGAACACTGCACACTGCATTATATAGGAACACTGTACACCTCACTGCATAGGAACACTGTACACTGCATTGTATAGGAAGACTGCGCACTGCATTATATAAGAACGCTGCACACTGCGTCATATAGGCACACTGCACACTGCATCGTATAGGAACACTGCACACTGCACCATATAGGAACACTGCACACTGCGTAATATAGGCACACTGCACTCTGCATTGTATAGGAAAACTACACACTGCATTATATAGGAACACTGAACACTGCATTGTATAGGAACGCTGTACACCTCATTGTATAGGAACACTGCACACTGCATTGTATAGGAAGACTGCGCACTGCATTATATCAGAACGCTGCACACTGCGTCATATAGGCACACTGCACACTGCATCGTATAGGAACACTGCACTCTGCATTGTATAGGAACACTGCATCGTATAGGAGCGCTGCACACAGTATTGTATAGGAACACTGCGCACTGTGTCATATAGGAGCGCTGCACACTGCATTATATAAGAACTCTGCACACTGCCTCATATAGGAACACTGCACACTGCGTCATATGGAAGCAACGCACACTGCATTTTACAAGAACGCTACACACTGCATTGCATAGGAACACTGCACACTGCATAATATAGGAACACTGCACACTGCATCATATAGGAGCGCTTCACAGAGCATTGTATAGGAACACTGCACACGGCATCATATAGGAACACTGCGCACTGCATCATATAGGAACACTGCACACTGCATAATATAGGAACACTGCAAACTGCATCATATAGGAGCGCTTCACAGAGCTTTGTATAGGAACACTGCACACAGCATTGTATAGGAACACTGCGCACTGTGTCATATAGGAGCGCTGCACACTGCATTATATAAGAGCTCTGCACACTGCGTCATATAGGAACACTGCACACTGCGTCATATAGAAGCAATGCACACTGCATTTTACAAGAACGCTGCACACTGCGTCATATAGGAACACTGCACACTGCATAATATAGGAACACTGCACACTGCATCATATAGGAACACTGCGCACTGCATCATATACGAACAGTGCACACTCCATTGCATAGGGACACTGCACACCGCATTATATAAGAACGTTGCACACTTCATCATATAGGAACACTGCACACTGCATCATATAGGAACACTGCACACTGCATTGTATAGGAACACTGCGCACTGCATCATATAGGAGCGCTGCACACTGCATTATATAGGAGCACTGCACACTGCATCATATACGAACAATGCACACTGCATCATATAGGAGCACTGCACACTGCATTGTAAAGGAACACTGCACACTGCATCATATAGGAGCACTGCACACTGCATTGTATAGGAACACTGCACACTGCATCGTATAGGAACACTGCACACTGCATTGTATAGGAACACTGCACACTGCATCGTATAGGAACACTGCACACTGCATTATAGGAACACTTTACACTGCATCGTATAGGAACACTGTACACTGCATAGAAACATAGAAACACAGAAAATAGGTGCAGGAGTAGGCATCATATAGGAGCGTTGCCCACTGCATTATATAAGAATGCTACACACTGCATCATATAGGAACACTGCACACTGCATCATATAGGAACACTGCACACTGCATTGTATAGGAACACTGCGCACTGCATCATATAGGAGCGCTGCACCCTGCATTGTATAGGAACACTGCACACTGCATCGTATAGGAACACTGCACACTGCATTATAGGAACACTTTACACTGCATCGTATAGGAACACTGCACACTGCATAGAAACATAGAAACATAGAAAATAGGTGCAGGATTAGGCATCATATAGGAGCGTTGCCTACTGCATTGTATAGGAACACTGCACACTGCATCGTATAGGAACACTGCACACTGCATTATAGGAACACTTTACACTGCATCGTATAGGAACACTGCACACTGTATAGAAACATAGAAAATAGGTGCAGGATTAGGCATCATATAGGAGCGTTGCCTACTGCATTGTATAGGAACACTGCACACTGCATCGTATAGGAACACTGCACACTGCATTATAGGAACACTTTACACAGCATTGTATAGGAACACTGCACACTGCATCATATTGGCGCACTGCACACTGCATCGTATAGGAACACTGCACACTGCGTCATATAGAAACACTGCACACTGCATCATATCGGAACACTGCACACTGCATTGTATAGGAACACTGCGCATTGCATTATATAAGAACGCTGCACACTGCGTCATATCGGCACACTGCACACTGCATCGTATAGGAACACTTCACACTGCATTGTATAGGAACACTGCATACTACATTGTGTAGGAGCGCTGCACACTGCACCATATAGGAACACTGCACACTGTGTAATATAGGCACACTGCACGCTGCATTGTATAGGAAAACTACACACTGCATTATATAGGAATACTGAACACTGCATTGTATAGGAGCGCTGCACACTGCATTGTATATGAACACTGCACACTGCATTATATAGGAACACTGTACACCTCATTGTATAGGAACACTGCACACTGCATTGTATAGGAAGACTGCGCACTGCATTATATAAGAACGCTACACACTGCATCATATAGGAACACTGCACACTGCATCATATAAGAACACTGCCCACTGCATTGTATAGGAACGCAGCGCACTGCATCATATATGAGCGCTGCACACTGCATTATGTAGGCGCGCTGGACACTGCATTATATACGAACACTGCGCGTGGCATCCTATAGGAGCGCTGCACACTGCATTGTACAGGGACACTGCACACTGCATTATATAAGAACTCTGCACACTGTGTTATATAGGAACACTGCACACTGCATCATATAGGAGTGATGCACACTGCATTTTACAAGAACGCTGCACACAGCGTCATATATGAACACTGCACACTGTATTGTATGGCAGTTCTGCACACTGCTTTATATAAGAACGCTACACACTGCGTCATATAGGCACACTGCACACTGCATTATAGAGGAACACTGCACATTGCATTGTATAGGACTGCTGCACACTGCATTGTATAGGAACACTGCACACTGCATTGTATAGGAACACTGCCTACTGCGTCATATAAGAACACTGCACTCTGCATTGTATAGGAACACGGCACGCTGCATCATAGAGGAACACTGCACACTGCATTGTACAGGACTGCTGCACACTGCATGGTATATGAACACTGCACACTGCATTATATAGGAACAATGCACACTGCATTGTATAGGAACACCACACACTGCGTCATATAGGAGCACTGCACACTGCATCATATAGGAAACTGCACACTGCATCATATAAGAAACTGCACACTGGATTGTATACGAACACTGCGCACTGCATCATATTGGAGCGCCGCGCACTGCATTATATAAGAACGCTGCACACTGCGTCATATACGCACACTGCACACTGCGTCATATAGAAGCGATGCACACTGCATTGTATAGGAACACTGCACACTGCGTCATATAGGAACACTGCACACTGCATCAAAAAGGAACACTGCACACTGCATTGTATAGGAACACTGCGCACTGCATCATATTGGAGCGCCGCACACTGCATTATATAAGAACGCTGCACACTGCGTCATATACGCACACTGCACACTGCGTCATATAGAAGCGATGCACACTGCATTATATACGAACACTGGGCGCGGCATCCTATAGGAGCGCTGCACACTGCATTGTACAGGGACACTGCACACTGCATTATATAAGAACTCTGCACACTGTGTTACATAGGAACACTGCACACTGCATCATATAGGAGTGATGCACACTGCATTTTACAAGAACGCTGCACACGGCGTCATATATGAACACTGCACACTGTATTGTATGGCAGTTCTGCACACTGCTTTATATAAGAACGCTACACACTGCGTCATATAGGCACACTGCACACTGCATTATAGAGGAAAACTGCACACTGCATTGTATAGGACTGCTGCACACTGCATTGTATATGAACACTGCACACTGCATTATATAGGAACACTGCACACTGCACTGTATATGAACACCGCACACTGCATCGTATAGGAACACTGCACACTGCATTATAAGAACACTTTACACTGCATCGTATAGGAACACTGCACACTGCATAGAAACATAGAAACATAGAAAATAGGTGCAGGATTAGGCATCATATAGGAGCGTTGCCTACTGCATTATATAGGAGCACTGCACACTGCATTGTACAGGGACACTGCACACTGCATTATATAAGAACGCTGCACACTGCATCGTATAGGAACACTGCACACTGCATCATATAAGAACACTGCACACTGCATTGTATAGGAACACTGCGCACTGCATCATATAGGAGCGCTGCACACTGCATTTTCTAGGAGCACTGCACACTGCATCATATACAAACAATGCACACTGCATCATATAAGAACACTGCACACTGCATTGTATAGGAACACTGCGCACTGCATCCTATAGGAGCGCTGCATACTGCATTGTACAGTGACACTGCACACTGCATTATATAAGAACTCTGCACACTGTGTTATATAGGAACACTGCACACTGCATCATATAGGAGTGATGCACACTGCATTTTACAAGAACGCTGCACACGGCGTCATATAGGAACACTGCACACTGTATTGTATGGCAGTTCTGCACACTGCTTTATATAAGAACGCGACACACTGCGTCATATACGCACACTGCACACTGCGTCATAAAGGAACACTGCACACTGCACTGTATAGGAACACTGCACACTGCATTGTATAGGAGCACCGCACACTGCGTAACATAGGAATACTACACACTGCATTGTATAGGAACACTGCACACTGCATCATATAGGAGCACTGCACACTGCACCATATAGGAACACTGCACACTGCGTAATATAGGCACACTGCACTCTGCATTGTATAGGGAAACTACACACTGCATTATATAGGAACACTGAACACTGCATTATATAGGAGCGTTGCACACTGCATTGTATATGAACACTGCACACTGCATTATATAGGAACACTGCACACTGCATCATATAGGAGCGCTGCACACAGCATTGTATAGGAACACTGCGCACTGTGTCATATAGGAGCGCTGCACACTGCGTCATATAGGCACACTGCACACTGCATCGTATAGGAACACTGCACACTGCATCATATAGGAGCGCTGCACACAGCATTGTATAGGAACACTGCGCACTGTGTCATATAGGAGCGCTGCACACTGCATTATATAAGAGCTCTGCACACTGCGTCATATAGGAACACTGCACACTGCATCATATAGGAGCGATGCACACTGCATTTTACAAGAACGCTGCACACTGCGTCATAGAGGAACACTGCACACTGCATAATATAGGAACACTGCACACTGCATCATATAGGAGCGCTTCACACAGCATTGTATAGGGACACTGCACACTGCATCATATAGGAACACTGCGCACTGCATCATATAGGAACACTGCACTCTGCATCATATAGGAACACTGCACACTGCATTGTATAGGAACACTGCGCACTGCATCATATAGGAGCGCTGCACACTGCATTATATAGGAACACTGCCCACTGCATCGTATAGGAACACTGCACACTGCATCATATAGGAGCACTCCACACTGCATTGAATAGGCACACTGCACACTGCATCATATAGGAGCACTGCAGACTGCATTGTATAGGAACACTGCCCACTGCATCGTATAGGAACACTGCACACTGCATTGTAGGAACACTTTACACTGCATCGTATAGGAATACTGCACACTGCATAGAAACATAGAAACATAGAAAATTGGTGCAGGATTAGGCATCATATAGGAGCGTTGCCTACTGCATTATATAGGAGCACTGCACACTGCATTATATACGGACACTGCACACAGCATCGTATAGGAACACTGCACACTGCATAGAAACATAGAAACACAGAAAATAGGTGCAGGAGTAGGCATCATATAGGAGCGTTGCCCACTGCATTATATAAGAATGCTACACACTGCATCATATAGGAACACTGCACACTGCATCATATAGGAACACTGCACACTGCATTGTATAGGAACACTGCGCACTGCATCATATAGGAGCGCTGCACCCTGCATTGTATAGGAACACTGCACACTGCATCGTATAGGAACACTGCACACTGCATTATAGGAACACTTTACACTGCATCGTATAGGAACACTGCACACTGCATAGAAACATAGAAACATAGAAAATAGGTGCAGGATTAGGCATCATATAGGAGCGTTGCCTACTGCATTGTATAGAAACACTGCACACTGCATCGTATAGGAACACTGCACACTGCATTATAGGAACACTTTACACTGCATCGTATAGGAACACTGCACACTGTATAGAAACATAGAAAATAGGTGCAGGATTAGGCATCATATAGGAGCGTTGCCTATTGCATTGTATAGGAACACTGCACACTGCATCGTATAGGAACACTGCACACTGCATTATAGGAACACTTTACACAGCATTGTATAGGAACACTGCACACTGCATCATATTGGCGCACTGCACACTGCATCGTATAGGAACACTGCACACTGCGTCATATAGGAACACTGCGCACTGCATCATATAGGAACACTGCACTCTGCATCATATAGGAGCGCTTCACACAGCATTGTATAGGAACACTGCACACTGCATCATATAGGAACACTGCACTCTGCATCATATAGGAACACTGCACACTGCATTGTATAGGAACACTGCGCACTGCATCATATAGGAGCGCTGCACACTGCATTATATAGGAGCACTGCACACTGCATCATATACGAACAATGCACACTGCATCATATAGGAGCACTCCACACTGCATTGTATAGGAACACTGCACACTGCATCATATAGGAGCACTGCACACTGCATTGTATAGGAAGACTGCACACTGCATCGTATAGGAACACTGCACACTGCATTATAGGAACACTTTACACTGCATCGTATAGGAACACTGCACACTGCATAGAAACATAGAAACATAGAAAATAGGTGCAGGATTAGGCATCATATAGGAGCGTTGCCTACTGCATTATATAGGAGCACTGCACACTGCATTATATACGGACACTGCACACAGCATCGTATAGGAACACTGCACACTGCATAGAAACATAGAAACACAGAAAATAGGTGCAGGAGTAGGCATCATATAGGAGCGTTGCCCACTGCATTATATAAGAATGCTACACACTGCATCATATAGGAACACTGCACACTGCATCATATAGGAACACTGCACACTGCATTGTATAGGAACACTGCGCACTGCATCATATAGGAGCGCTGCACACTGCATTGTATAGGAACACTGCACACTGCATCGTATAGGAACACTGCACACTGCATTATAGGAACACTTTACACTGCATCGTATAGGAACACTGCACACTGCATAGAAACATAGAAACATAGAAAATAGGTGCAGGATTCGGCATCATTTTGGAGCGTTGCCTACTGCATTGTATAGGAACACTGCACACTGCATCGTATAGGAACACTGCACACTGCATTATAGGAACATTTTACACAGCATTGTATAGGAACACTGCACACTGCATCATATTGGCGCACTGCACACTGCATCGTATAGGAACACTGCCCACTGCATTGTATAGGAACACTGCGCACTGCATTATATAAGAACGCTGCACACTGCGTCATATAGGCACACTGCACACTGCATCGTATAGGAACACTTCACACTGCATTGTATAGGAACAATGCACACTGCATCATATAGGAGCGCTGCACACAGCATTGTATAGGAACTCTGCACACTGCGTTATATAGGAACACTGCACACTGCGTCATATAGGAGTGATGCACACTGCATTTTACAAGAACGCTGCACACTGCGTCATATAGGAACACTGCACACTGCATCATATAGGAACATTGCACACTGCATCATATAAGAGCGCTTCACACAGCATTGTATAGGAAAACTGCACACTGCATTGTATAGGAGCACTGCATACTACATTGTGTAGGAGCACTGCACACTGCACCATATAGGAACACTGCACACTGTGTAATATAGGCACACTTTACTCTGCATTGTATAGGAAAACTACACACTGCATGAAATAGGAACACTGAACACTGCATTGTATAGGAGCGCTGCACACTGCAGTGTATATGAACACTGCACACTGCATTATATAGGAACACTGTACACCTCACTGCATAGGAACACTGTACACTGCATTGTATAGGAAGACTGCGCACTGCATTATATAAGAACGCTGCACACTGCGTCATATAGGAACACTGCAAACTGCATCATATAGGAGCGCTTCACAGAGCTTTGTATAGGAACACTGCACACAGCATTGTATAGGAACACTGCGCACTGTGTCATATAGGAGCGCTGCACACTGCATTATATAAGAGCTCTGCACACTGCGTCATATAGGAACACTGCACACTGCGTCATATAGAAGCAATGCACACTGCATTTTACAAGAACGCTGCACACTGCGTCATATAGGAACACTGCACACTGCATAATATAGGAACACTGCACACTGCATCATATAGGAACACTGCGCACTGCATCATATACGAACAGTGCACACTCCATTGCATAGGGACACTGCACACCGCATTATATAAGAACGTTGCACACTTCATCATATAGGAACACTGCACACTGCATCATATAGGAACACTGCACACTGCATTGTATAGGAACACTGCGCACTGCATCATATAGGAGCGCTGCACACTGCATTATATAGGAGCACTGCACACTGCATCATATACGAACAATGCACACTGCATCATATAGGAGCACTGCACACTGCATTGTAAAGGAACACTGCACACTGCATCATATAGGAGCACTGCACACTGCATTGTATAGGAACACTGCACACTGCATCGTATAGGAACACTGCACACTGCATTGTATAGGAACACTGCACACTGCATCGTATAGGAACACTGCACACTGCATTATAGGAACACTTTACACTGCATCGTATAGGAACACTGTACACTGCATAGAAACATAGAAACACAGAAAATAGGTGCAGGAGTAGGCATCATATAGGAGCGTTGCCCACTGCATTATATAAGAATGCTACACACTGCATCATATAGGAACACTGCACACTGCATCATATAGGAACACTGCACACTGCATTGTATAGGAACACTGCGCACTGCATCATATAGGAGCGCTGCACACTGCATTGTATAGGAACACTGCACACTGCATCGTATAGGAACACTGCACACTGCATTATAGGAACACTTTACACTGCATCGTATAGGAACACTGCACACTGCATAGAAACATAGAAACATAGAAAATAGGTGCAGGATTAGGCATCATATAGGAGCGTTGCCTACTGCATTGTATAGGAACACTGCACACTGCATCGTATAGGAACACTGCACACTGCATTATAGGAACACTTTACACTGCATCGTATAGGAACACTGCACACTGTATAGAAACATAGAAAATAGGTGCAGGATTAGGCATCATATAGGAGCGTTGCCTACTGCATTGTATAGGAACACTGCACACTGCATCATATAGGAACACTGCACACTGCATTGTATAGGAACACTGCGCACTGCATCATATAGGAGCGCTGCACACTGCATTATATAGGAGCACTGCACACTGCATCATATACGAACAATGCACACTGCATCATATAGGAGCACTCCACACTGCATTGTATAGGAACACTGCACACTGCATCATATAGGAGCACTGCACACTGCATTGTATAGGAAGACTGCACACTGCATCGTATAGGAACACTGCACACTGCATTATAGGAACACTTTACACTGCATCGTATAGGAACACTGCACACTGCATAGAAACATAGAAACATAGAAAATAGGTGCAGGATTAGGCATCATATAGGAGCGTTGCCTACTGCATTATATAGGAGCACTGCACACTGCATTATATACGGACACTGCACACAGCATCGTATAGGAACACTGCACACTGCATAGAAACATAGAAACACAGAAAATAGGTGCAGGAGTAGGCATCATATAGGAGCGTTGCCCACTGCATTATATAAGAATGCTACACACTGCATCATATAGGAACACTGCACACTGCATCATATAGGAACACTGCACACTGCATTGTATAGGAACACTGCGCACTGCATCATATAGGAGCGCTGCACACTGCATTGTATAGGAACACTGCACACTGCATCGTATAGGAACACTGCACACTGCATTATAGGAACACTTTACACTGCATCGTATAGGAACACTGCACACTGCATAGAAACATAGAAACATAGAAAATAGGTGCAGGATTCGGCATCATTTTGGAGCGTTGCCTACTGCATTGTATAGGAACACTGCACACTGCATCGTATAGGAACACTGCACACTGCATTATAGGAACATTTTACACAGCATTGTATAGGAACACTGCACACTGCATCATATTGGCGCACTGCACACTGCATCGTATAGGAACACTGCCCACTGCATTGTATAGGAACACTGCGCACTGCATTATATAAGAACGCTGCACACTGCGTCATATAGGCACACTGCACACTGCATCGTATAGGAACACTTCACACTGCATTGTATAGGAACAATGCACACTGCATCATATAGGAGCGCTGCACACAGCATTGTATAGGAACTCTGCACACTGCGTTATATAGGAACACTGCACACTGCGTCATATAGGAGTGATGCACACTGCATTTTACAAGAACGCTGCACACTGCGTCATATAGGAACACTGCACACTGCATCATATAGGAACATTGCACACTGCATCATATAAGAGCGCTTCACACAGCATTGTATAGGAAAACTGCACACTGCATTGTATAGGAGCACTGCATACTACATTGTGTAGGAGCACTGCACACTGCACCATATAGGAACACTGCACACTGTGTAATATAGGCACACTTTACTCTGCATTGTATAGGAAAACTACACACTGCATGAAATAGGAACACTGAACACTGCATTGTATAGGAGCGCTGCACACTGCAGTGTATATGAACACTGCACACTGCATTATATAGGAACACTGTACACCTCACTGCATAGGAACACTGTACACTGCATTGTATAGGAAGACTGCGCACTGCATTATATAAGAACGCTGCACACTGCGTCATATAGGCACACTGCACACTGCATCGTATAGGAACACTGCACACTGCACCATATAGGAACACTGCACACTGCGTAATATAGGCACACTGCACTCTGCATTGTATAGGAAAACTACACACTGCATTATATAGGAACACTGAACACTGCATTGTATAGGAACGCTGTACACCTCATTGTATAGGAACACTGCACACTGCATTGTATAGGAAGACTGCGCACTGCATTATATCAGAACGCTGCACACTGCGTCATATAGGCACACTGCACACTGCATCGTATAGGAACACTGCACTCTGCATTGTATAGGAACACTGCATCGTATAGGAGCGCTGCACACAGTATTGTATAGGAACACTGCGCACTGTGTCATATAGGAGCGCTGCACACTGCATTATATAAGAACTCTGCACACTGCCTCATATAGGAACACTGCACACTGCGTCATATGGAAGCAACGCACACTGCATTTTACAAGAACGCTACACACTGCATTGCATAGGAACACTGCACACTGCATAATATAGGAACACTGCACACTGCATCATATAGGAGCGCTTCACAGAGCATTGTATAGGAACACTGCACACGGCATCATATAGGAACACTGCGCACTGCATCATATAGGAACACTGCACACTGCATAATATAGGAACACTGCAAACTGCATCATATAGGAGCGCTTCACAGAGCTTTGTATAGGAACACTGCACACAGCATTGTATAGGAACACTGCGCACTGTGTCATATAGGAGCGCTGCACACTGCATTATATAAGAGCTCTGCACACTGCGTCATATAGGAACACTGCACACTGCGTCATATAGAAGCAATGCACACTGCATTTTACAAGAACGCTGCACACTGCGTCATATAGGAACACTGCACACTGCATAATATAGGAACACTGCACACTGCATCATATAGGAACACTGCGCACTGCATCATATACGAACAGTGCACACTCCATTGCATAGGGACACTGCACACCGCATTATATAAGAACGTTGCACACTTCATCATATAGGAACACTGCACACTGCATCATATAGGAACACTGCACACTGCATTGTATAGGAACACTGCGCACTGCATCATATAGGAGCGCTGCACACTGCATTATATAGGAGCACTGCACACTGCATCATATACGAACAATGCACACTGCATCATATAGGAGCACTGCACACTGCATTGTAAAGGAACACTGCACACTGCATCATATAGGAGCACTGCACACTGCATTGTATAGGAACACTGCACACTGCATCGTATAGGAACACTGCACACTGCATTGTATAGGAACACTGCACACTGCATCGTATAGGAACACTGCACACTGCATTATAGGAACACTTTACACTGCATCGTATAGGAACACTGTACACTGCATAGAAACATAGAAACACAGAAAATAGGTGCAGGAGTAGGCATCATATAGGAGCGTTGCCCACTGCATTATATAAGAATGCTACACACTGCATCATATAGGAACACTGCACACTGCATCATATAGGAACACTGCACACTGCATTGTATAGGAACACTGCGCACTGCATCATATAGGAGCGCTGCACACTGCATTGTATAGGAACACTGCACACTGCATCGTATAGGAACACTGCACACTGCATTATAGGAACACTTTACACTGCATCGTATAGGAACACTGCACACTGCATAGAAACATAGAAACATAGAAAATAGGTGCAGGATTAGGCATCATATAGGAGCGTTGCCTACTGCATTGTATAGGAACACTGCACACTGCATCGTATAGGAACACTGCACACTGCATTATAGGAACACTTTACACTGCATCGTATAGGAACACTGCACACTGTATAGAAACATAGAAAATAGGTGCAGGATTAGGCATCATATAGGAGCGTTGCCTACTGCATTGTATAGGAACACTGCACACTGCATCGTATAGGAACACTGCACACTGCATTATAGGAACACTTTACACAGCATTGTATAGGAACACTGCACACTGCATCATATTGGCGCACTGCACACTGCATCGTATAGGAACACTGCACACTGCGTCATATAGAAACACTGCACACTGCATCATATCGGAACACTGCACACTGCATTGTATAGGAACACTGCGCATTGCATTATATAAGAACGCTGCACACTGCGTCATATCGGCACACTGCACACTGCATCGTATAGGAACACTTCACACTGCATTGTATAGGAACACTGCATACTACATTGTGTAGGAGCGCTGCACACTGCACCATATAGGAACACTGCACACTGTGTAATATAGGCACACTGCACGCTGCATTGTATAGGAAAACTACACACTGCATTATATAGGAATACTGAACACTGCATTGTATAGGAGCGCTGCACACTGCATTGTATATGAACACTGCACACTGCATTATATAGGAACACTGTACACCTCATTGTATAGGAACACTGCACACTGCATTGTATAGGAAGACTGCGCACTGCATTATATAAGAACGCTACACACTGCATCATATAGGAACACTGCACACTGCATCATATAAGAACACTGCCCACTGCATTGTATAGGAACGCAGCGCACTGCATCATATATGAGCGCTGCACACTGCATTATGTAGGCGCGCTGGACACTGCATTATATACGAACACTGCGCGTGGCATCCTATAGGAGCGCTGCACACTGCATTGTACAGGGACACTGCACACTGCATTATATAAGAACTCTGCACACTGTGTTATATAGGAACACTGCACACTGCATCATATAGGAGTGATGCACACTGCATTTTACAAGAACGCTGCACACAGCGTCATATATGAACACTGCACACTGTATTGTATGGCAGTTCTGCACACTGCTTTATATAAGAACGCTACACACTGCGTCATATAGGCACACTGCACACTGCATTATAGAGGAACACTGCACATTGCATTGTATAGGACTGCTGCACACTGCATTGTATAGGAACACTGCACACTGCATTGTATAGGAACACTGCCTACTGCGTCATATAAGAACACTGCACTCTGCATTGTATAGGAACACGGCACGCTGCATCATAGAGGAACACTGCACACTGCATTGTACAGGACTGCTGCACACTGCATGGTATATGAACACTGCACACTGCATTATATAGGAACAATGCACACTGCATTGTATAGGAACACCACACACTGCGTCATATAGGAGCACTGCACACTGCATCATATAGGAAACTGCACACTGCATCATATAAGAAACTGCACACTGGATTGTATACGAACACTGCGCACTGCATCATATTGGAGCGCCGCGCACTGCATTATATAAGAACGCTGCACACTGCGTCATATACGCACACTGCACACTGCGTCATATAGAAGCGATGCACACTGCATTGTATAGGAACACTGCACACTGCGTCATATAGGAACACTGCACACTGCATCAAAAAGGAACACTGCACACTGCATTGTATAGGAACACTGCGCACTGCATCATATTGGAGCGCCGCACACTGCATTATATAAGAACGCTGCACACTGCGTCATATACGCACACTGCACACTGCGTCATATAGAAGCGATGCACACTGCATTATATACGAACACTGGGCGCGGCATCCTATAGGAGCGCTGCACACTGCATTGTACAGGGACACTGCACACTGCATTATATAAGAACTCTGCACACTGTGTTACATAGGAACACTGCACACTGCATCATATAGGAGTGATGCACACTGCATTTTACAAGAACGCTGCACACGGCGTCATATATGAACACTGCACACTGTATTGTATGGCAGTTCTGCACACTGCTTTATATAAGAACGCTACACACTGCGTCATATAGGCACACTGCACACTGCATTATAGAGGAAAACTGCACACTGCATTGTATAGGACTGCTGCACACTGCATTGTATATGAACACTGCACACTGCATTATATAGGAACACTGCACACTGCACTGTATATGAACACCGCACACTGCATCGTATAGGAACACTGCACACTGCATTATAAGAACACTTTACACTGCATCGTATAGGAACACTGCACACTGCATAGAAACATAGAAACATAGAAAATAGGTGCAGGATTAGGCATCATATAGGAGCGTTGCCTACTGCATTATATAGGAGCACTGCACACTGCATTGTACAGGGACACTGCACACTGCATTATATAAGAACGCTGCACACTGCATCGTATAGGAACACTGCACACTGCATCATATAAGAACACTGCACACTGCATTGTATAGGAACACTGCGCACTGCATCATATAGGAGCGCTGCACACTGCATTTTCTAGGAGCACTGCACACTGCATCATATACAAACAATGCACACTGCATCATATAAGAACACTGCACACTGCATTGTATAGGAACACTGCGCACTGCATCCTATAGGAGCGCTGCATACTGCATTGTACAGTGACACTGCACACTGCATTATATAAGAACTCTGCACACTGTGTTATATAGGAACACTGCACACTGCATCATATAGGAGTGATGCACACTGCATTTTACAAGAACGCTGCACACGGCGTCATATAGGAACACTGCACACTGTATTGTATGGCAGTTCTGCACACTGCTTTATATAAGAACGCGACACACTGCGTCATATACGCACACTGCACACTGCGTCATAAAGGAACACTGCACACTGCACTGTATAGGAACACTGCACACTGCATTGTATAGGAGCACCGCACACTGCGTAACATAGGAATACTACACACTGCATTGTATAGGAACACTGCACACTGCATCATATAGGAGCACTGCACACTGCACCATATAGGAACACTGCACACTGCGTAATATAGGCACACTGCACTCTGCATTGTATAGGGAAACTACACACTGCATTATATAGGAACACTGAACACTGCATTATATAGGAGCGTTGCACACTGCATTGTATATGAACACTGCACACTGCATTATATAGGAACACTGCACACTGCATCATATAGGAGCGCTGCACACAGCATTGTATAGGAACACTGCGCACTGTGTCATATAGGAGCGCTGCACACTGCGTCATATAGGCACACTGCACACTGCATCGTATAGGAACACTGCACACTGCATCATATAGGAGCGCTGCACACAGCATTGTATAGGAACACTGCGCACTGTGTCATATAGGAGCGCTGCACACTGCATTATATAAGAACTCTGCACACTGCGTCATATAGGAACACTGCACACTGCATCATATAGGAGCGATGCACACTGCATTTTACAAGAACGCTGCACACTGCGTCATAGAGGAACACTGCACACTGCATAATATAGGAACACTGCACACTGCATCATATAGGAGCGCTTCACACAGCATTGTATAGGGACACTGCACACTGCATCATATAGGAACACTGCGCACTGCATCATATAGGAACACTGCACTCTGCATCATATAGGAACACTGCACACTGCATTGTATAGGAACACTGCGCACTGCATCATATAGGAGCGCTGCACACTGCATTATATAGGAACACTGCCCACTGCATCGTATAGGAACACTGCACACTGCATCATATAGGAGCACTCCACACTGCATTGAATAGGCACACTGCACACTGCATCATATAGGAGCACTGCAGACTGCATTGTATAGGAACACTGCCCACTGCATCGTATAGGAACACTGCACACTGCATTGTAGGAACACTTTACACTGCATCGTATAGGAATACTGCACACTGCATAGAAACATAGAAACATAGAAAATTGGTGCAGGATTAGGCATCATATAGGAGCGTTGCCTACTGCATTATATAGGAGCACTGCACACTGCATTATATACGGACACTGCACACAGCATCGTATAGGAACACTGCACACTGCATAGAAACATAGAAACACAGAAAATAGGTGCAGGAGTAGGCATCATATAGGAGCGTTGCCCACTGCATTATATAAGAATGCTACACACTGCATCATATAGGAACACTGCACACTGCATCATATAGGAACACTGCACACTGCATTGTATAGGAACACTGCGCACTGCATCATATAGGAGCGCTGCACCCTGCATTGTATAGGAACACTGCACACTGCATCGTATAGGAACACTGCACACTGCATTATAGGAACACTTTACACTGCATCGTATAGGAACACTGCACACTGCATAGAAACATAGAAACATAGAAAATAGGTGCAGGATTAGGCATCATATAGGAGCGTTGCCTACTGCATTGTATAGAAACACTGCACACTGCATCGTATAGGAACACTGCACACTGCATTATAGGAACACTTTACACTGCATCGTATAGGAACACTGCACACTGCATAGAAACATAGAAACATAGAAAATACGTGCAGGATTAGGCATCATATAGGAGCGTTGCCTACTGCATTGTATAGAAACACTGCACACTGCATCGTATAGGAACACTGCACACTGCATTATAGGAACACTTTACACTGCATCGTATAGGAACACTGCACACTGTATAGAAACATAGAAAATAGGTGCAGGATTAGGCATCATATAGGAGCGTTGCCTATTGCATTGTATAGGAACACTGCACACTGCATCGTATAGGAACACTGCACACTGCATTATAGGAACACTTTACACAGCATTGTATAGGAACACTGCACACTGCATCATATTGGCGCACTGCACACTGCATCGTATAGGAACACTGCACACTGCGTCATATAGGAACACTGCGCACTGCATCATATAGGAACACTGCACTCTGCATCATATAGGAACACTGCACACTGCATTGTATAGGAACACTGCGCACTGCATCATATAGGAACACTGCACTCTGCATCATATAGGAACACTGCACACTGCATTGTATAGGAACACTGCGCACTGCATCATATAGGAGCGCTGCACACTGCATTATATAGGAGCACTGCACACTGCATCATATACGAACAATGCACACTGCATCATATAGGAGCACTCCACACTGCATTGTATAGGAACACTGCACACTGCATCATATAGGAGCACTGCACACTGCATTGTATAGGAAGACTGCACACTGCATCGTATAGGAACACTGCACACTGCATTATAGGAACACTTTACACTGCATCGTATAGGAACACTGCACACTGCATAGAAACATAGAAACATAGAAAATAGGTGCAGGATTAGGCATCATATAGGAGCGTTGCCTACTGCATTATATAGGAGCACTGCACACTGCATTATATACGGACACTGCACACAGCATCGTATAGGAACACTGCACACTGCATAGAAACATAGAAACACAGAAAATAGGTGCAGGAGTAGGCATCATATAGGAGCGTTGCCCACTGCATTATATAAGAATGCTACACACTGCATCATATAGGAACACTGCACACTGCATCATATAGGAACACTGCACACTGCATTGTATAGGAACACTGCGCACTGCATCATATAGGAGCGCTGCACACTGCATTGTATAGGAACACTGCACACTGCATCGTATAGGAACACTGCACACTGCATTATAGGAACACTTTACACTGCATCGTATAGGAACACTGCACACTGCATAGAAACATAGAAACATAGAAAATAGGTGCAGGATTCGGCATCATTTTGGAGCGTTGCCTACTGCATTGTATAGGAACACTGCACACTGCATCGTATAGGAACACTGCACACTGCATTATAGGAACATTTTACACAGCATTGTATAGGAACACTGCACACTGCATCATATTGGCGCACTGCACACTGCATCGTATAGGAACACTGCCCACTGCATTGTATAGGAACACTGCGCACTGCATTATATAAGAACGCTGCACACTGCGTCATATAGGCACACTGCACACTGCATCGTATAGGAACACTTCACACTGCATTGTATAGGAACAATGCACACTGCATCATATAGGAGCGCTGCACACAGCATTGTATAGGAACTCTGCACACTGCGTTATATAGGAACACTGCACACTGCGTCATATAGGAGTGATGCACACTGCATTTTACAAGAACGCTGCACACTGCGTCATATAGGAACACTGCACACTGCATCATATAGGAACATTGCACACTGCATCATATAAGAGCGCTTCACACAGCATTGTATAGGAAAACTGCACACTGCATTGTATAGGAGCACTGCATACTACATTGTGTAGGAGCACTGCACACTGCACCATATAGGAACACTGCACACTGTGTAATATAGGCACACTTTACTCTGCATTGTATAGGAAAACTACACACTGCATGAAATAGGAACACTGAACACTGCATTGTATAGGAGCGCTGCACACTGCAGTGTATATGAACACTGCACACTGCATTATATAGGAACACTGTACACCTCACTGCATAGGAACACTGTACACTGCATTGTATAGGAAGACTGCGCACTGCATTATATAAGAACGCTGCACACTGCGTCATATAGGCACACTGCACACTGCATCGTATAGGAACACTGCACACTGCATTATAGGAACACTTTACACTGCATCGTATAGGAACACTGCACACTGTATAGAAACATAGAAAATAGGTGCAGGATTAGGCATCATATAGGAGCGTTGCCTACTGCATTGTATAGGAACACTGCACACTGCATCGTATAGGAACACTGCACACTGCATTATAGGAACACTTTACACAGCATTGTATAGGAACACTGCACACTGCATCATATTGGCGCACTGCACACTGCATCGTATAGGAACACTGCACACTGCGTCATATAGAAACACTGCACACTGCATCATATCGGAACACTGCACACTGCATTGTATAGGAACACTGCGCATTGCATTATATAAGAACGCTGCACACTGCGTCATATCGGCACACTGCACACTGCATCGTATAGGAACACTTCACACTGCATTGTATAGGAACACTGCATACTACATTGTGTAGGAGCGCTGCACACTGCACCATATAGGAACACTGCACACTGTGTAATATAGGCACACTGCACTCTGCATTGTATAGGAAAACTACACACTGCATTATATAGGAACACTGAACACTGCGTTATATAGGAGTGATGCACACTGCATTTTACAAGAACGCTGCACACTGCATTGTATATGAACACTGCACACTGCATTATATAGGAACACTGTACACCTCACTGCATAGGAACACTGTACACTGCATTGTATAGGAAGACTGCGCACTGCATTATATAAGAACGCTGCACACTGCGTCATATAGGCACACTGCACTCTGCATTGTATAGGAAAACTACACACTGCATTATATAGGAACACTGAACACTGCATTGTATAGGAACGCTGTACACCTCATTGTATAGGAACACTGCACACTGCATTGTATAGGAAGACTGCGCACTGCATTATATAAGAACGCTGCACACTGCGTCATATAGGCACACTGCACACTGCATCGTATAGGAACACTGCACTCTGCATTGTATAGGAACACTGCACACTGCATCATATAGGAGCGCTGCACACAGTATTGTATAGGAACACTGCGCACTGTGTCATATAGGAGCGCTGCACACTGCATTATATAAGAACTCTGCACACTGCGTCATATAGGAACACTGCACACTGCGTCATATGGAAGCAACGCACACTGCATTTTACAAGAACGCTGCACACTGCATTGCATAGGAACACTGCACACTGCATAATATAGGAACACTGCACACTGCATCATATAGGAGCGCTTCACAGAGCATTGTATAGGAATACTGCACACTGCATCATATAGGAACACTGCGCACTGCATCATATAGGAACACTGCACACTGCATAATATAGGAACACTGCAAACTGCATCATATAGGAGCGCTTCACAGAGCTTTGTATAGGAACACTGCACACTGCATCATATAGGAGCACTGCACACTGCATTGTATAGGAACACTGCACACTGCATCGTATAGGAACACTGCACACGGCATTATAGGAACACTTTACACTGCATCGTATAGGAACACTGCACACTGCATAGAAACATAGAAACATAGAAAATAGGTGCAGGATTAGGCATCATATCGGAGCGTTGCCTACTGCATTGTATAGGGACACTGCACACTGCATCGTATAGGAACACTGCACACTGCATAATATAGGAACACTGCACACTGCATCATATAGGAGCGCTTCACAGAGCATTGTATAGGAACACTGCACACTGCATCATATAGGAACACTGCGCACTGCATTATATAGGAGCACTGCACACTGCATCATATACGGACAATGCACACTGCATCATATAGGAGCACTGCACACTGCATTGTATAGGAACACTGCACACTGCATCATATAGGAGCACTGCACACTGCATTGTATAGGAACACTGCACACTGCATCGTATAGGAAAACTGCACACTGCATTATAGGAACACTTTACACTGCATCGTATAGGAACACTGCACACTGCATAGAAACATAGAAACATAGAAAATAGGTGCAGGATTAGGCATCATATAGGAGCGTTGCCTACTGCATTATATAGGAGCACTGCACACTGCATTATATACGGCCACTGCACACTGCATCATATAGGAACACTTCACACTGCATTATATAGGAACACTGCGCACTGCATCGTATAGGAACACTGTACACTGCATAGAAACATAGAAACACAGAAAATAGGTGCAGGAGTAGGCATCATATAGGAGCGTTGCCCACTGCATTATATAAGAACGCTGCACACTGCTTCATGTAGGAACGCTGCACACTGCATTATATAAGAACTCTGCACACTGCGCTATATAGGAACACTGCACACTGCATCATATAGGAGTGATGCACACTGCATTTTACAAGAACGCTGCACACGGCGACATATAGGAACACTGCACACTGCATTGTATAGGAACACTGCACACTGTGTCATATAGGAACACTGCAGACTGCATTATATAGGACTGCTGCACACTGCATTGCTTAGGAACACTGCACACCGCATTGTATAGGAACACTGCCTACTGCGTCATATAGGAACACTGCAATCTGCATTGTATAGGAACACGGCAGGCTGCATCATATAGGAGCGTTGCACACTGCATTATATAAGAACGCTGCACACTGCGTCATATAGGCACACTGCACACTGCGTCATATAGGAGCAATGCGCACTGCGTCATATAGGAACACTGCACACTGCATCATATAGGAGCACTGCATACTGCATTATATAGGAACACTGCACACTGCATTGTATAGGAACACTGCGCACTGCATCATATAGGAGCGCTGCACACTGCATTATATAGGAGCACTGCACACGGCATCATATACGGACAATGCACACTGCATCATATAGGAGCACTGCACACTGCATTGTATAGGGACACTGTACACTGCAGTATATAAGAACGCTGCACACTGCGTCATATAGGCACACTGCACACTGCGTCATATAGGAGCAATGCGCACTGCGTCATATAGGAACACTGCACACTGCATCATATAGGAGCACTGCATACTGCATTATATAGGAACACTGCACACTGCATTGTAGAGGAAAACTGTACACTGCATTGTATAGGAACACCGCACACTGCGTCATATAGGAGCATTGCACAGTGCATCATATAGGAAACTGCACACTGGATTGTATCGGAACACTGCGCACTGCATCATATAGGAGCGCCACACACTGCATTATATAAGAACGCTGCACACTGCGTCATATACGTACACTGCACACTGCATCATATAGGAGCACTGCACACTGCACCATATAGGAACACTGCACACTGCGTAATATAAGCACACTGCACTCTGCATTGTATAGGAAAACTACACACTGCATTATATAGGAACACTGAACACTGCATTGTATAGGAGCGCTGCACACTGCATTGTATAGGAACACTGCACACTGCATCATATAGGAACACTGCACACTGCATTGTATGGGAGCACTGCGCACTGCATTATATAAGAACGCTGCACATTGCATCATATAGGCGCACTGCACACTGCATCGGAGAGAAACACTGAACACTGCGTCATATAGAAACACTGCACACTGCATCATATAGGAGCACTGCACACTGCATTGTATAGGAACACTGCACACTGCATAGAGACATAGAAACATAGAAAATAGGTGCAGGATTAGGCATCATATAGGAGCGTTGCCTACTGCATTATATAGGAGCACTGCACACTGCATTGTACAGGGACACTGCACACTGCATTATATAAGAACGCTGCACACTGCATCATATAGGAACACTGCACACTGCATCATATAAGAACACTGCACACTGCATTGTATAGGAACACTGCGCACTGCATCATATAGGAGCGCTGCACACTGCATTATATAGGCGCGCTGGACACTGCATTATATACGAACACTGCGCGCGGCATTCTATAGGAGCGCTGCACACTGCATTGTACAGGGACACTGCACACTGCATTATATAAGAACTCTGCACACTGTGTTATATAGGAACACTGCACACTGCATCATATAGGAGTGATGCACACTGCATTTTACAAGAACGCTGCACACGGCGTCATATAGGAACACTGCACACTGTATTGTATGGCAGTTCTGCACACTGCTTTATATAAGAACGCTACACACTGCGTCATATAGGCACACTGCACAATGCGTCATATAGGAACACTGCACACTGCACTGTATAGGAACACTGCACACTGCATTGTATAGGAACACCGCACACTGCGTCACATAGGAATACTGCACACTGCATCATATAAGAAACTGCACACTGCATTGTATAGGAACACTGCACACTGCATCATATTGGAGCACTGCACACTACACCATATAGGAACACTGCACACTGCGTAATATAGGCACACTGCACTCTGCATTGTATAGGAAAACTACACACTGCATTATATAGGAACACTGAACACTGCATTGTATAGGAGCGCTGCACACTGCATTGTATATGAACGCTGCACACTGCATTATATAGGAACACTGTACACCTCATTGTATAGGAACACTGCACACTGCATTGTATAGGAGCACTGCACACTGCACCATATAGGAACACTGCACACTGCGTAATATAGGCACACTGCACTCTGCATTGTATAGGAAAACTACACACTGCATTATATAGGAACACTGAACACTGCATTGTATAGGAGCGCTGCACACTGCATTGTATAGGAACACTGCACACTGCATCATATAGGAACACTGCACACTGCATTGTATAGGAGCACTGTGCACTGCATTATATAAGAACGCTGCACACTGCATCATATTGGCGCACTGCATCGTATAGGAACACTGCACACTGCGTCATATAGAAACACTGCACACTGCATCATATCAGAACACTGCACACTGCATTGTATAGGAACACTGCACACTGCATTATATAAGAACGCTGCACACTGCGTCATATAGGCACACTGCACACTGCATCGTATAGGAACACTTCACACTGCATTGTATAGGAACAATGCACACTGCATCATATAGGAGCGCTGCACACAGCATTGGATAGGAACACTGTGCACTGCGTCATATAGGAGCGCTGCACACTGCATTATATAAGAACTCTGCACACTGCGTTATATAGGAACACTGCACACTGCATCATATAGGAGTGATGCACACTGCATTTTACAAGAATGCTGCACACTGCGTCATATAGGAACACTGCACACTGCATCATATAGGAACATTGCACACTGCATCATATAGGAGCGCTTCACACAGCATTGTATAGGAAAACTGCACACTGCATTGTATAGGAGCACTGCATACTACATTGTGTAGGAGCACTGCACACTGCACCATATAGGAACACTGCACACTGTGTAATATAGGCACACTGCACTCTGCATTGTATAGGAAAACTACACACTGCATTATATAGGAACACTGAACACTGCATTGTATAGGAGCGCTGCACACTGCATTGTATAGGAACGCTGCACACTGCATTATATAAGAACGCTGCACACTGCATCATATTGGCGCACTGCATCGTATAGGAACACTGCACACTGCGTCATATAGAAACACTGCACACTGCATCATATCGGAACACTGCACACTGCATTGTATAGGAACACTGCGCACTGCATTATATAAGAACGCTGCACACTGCGTCATATAGGCACACTGCACACTGCATCGTATAGGAACACTTCACACTGCATTGTATCGGAACAATGCACACTGCATCATATAGGAGCGCTGCACACAGCATTGTATAGGAACACTGTGCACTGCGTCATATAGGAGCGCTGCACACTGCATTATATAAGAACTCTGCACACTGCGTTATATAGGAACACTGCACACTGCGTCATATAGGAGTGATGCACACTGCATTTTACAAGAACGCTGCACACTGCGTCATATAGGAACACTGCACACTGCATCATATAGGAACATTGCACACTGCATCATATAGGAGCGCTTCACACAGCATTGTATAGGAAAACTGCACACTGCATTGTATAGGAGCACTGCATACTACATTGTGTAGGAGCACTGCACACTGCACCATATAGGAACACTGCACACTGTGTAATATAGGCACACTGCACTCTGCATTGTATAGGAAAACTACACACTGCATTATATAGGAACACTGAACACTGCATTGTATAGGAGCGCTGCACACTGCATTGTATATGAACACTGCACACTGCATTATATAGGAACACTGTACACCTCATTGCATAGGAACACTGTACACTGCATTGTATAGGAAGACTGCGCACTGCATTATATAAGAACGCTGCACACTGCGTCATATAGGCACACTGCACACTGCATCGTATAGGAACACTGCACACTGCACCATATAGGAACACTGCACACTGCGTAATATAGGCACACTGCACTCTGCATTGTATAGGAAAACTACACACTGCATTATATAGGAATACTGAACACTGCATTGTATAGGAGCGCTGCACACTGCATTGTATATGAACACTGCACACTGCATTATATAGGAACACTGTACACCTCATTGTATAGGAACACTGCACACTGCATTGTATAGGAAGACTGCGCACTGCATTATATAAGAACACTGCACACTGCGTCATATAGGCACACTGCACACTGCATCGTATAGGAACACTGCACTCTGCATTGTATAGGAACACTGCACACTGCATCCTTTGGGAGCGCTGCACACAGTATTGTATAGGAACACTGCGCACTGTGTCATATAGGAGCGCTGCACACTGCATTATATAAGAACTCTGCACACTGCGTCATATAGGAACACTGCACACTGCATCATATAGAAGCAACGCACACTGCATTTTACAAGAACGCTGCACACTGCATTGCATAGGAACACTGCACACTGCATAATATAGGAACACTGCACACTGCATCATATAGGAGCGCTTCACAGAGCATTGTATAGGAACACTGCACACTGCATCATATAGGAACACTGCGCACTGCATCATATAGGAACACTGCACACTGCATAATATAGGAACACTGCACACTGCATCATATAGGAGCGCTTCACAGAGCTTTGTATAGGAACACTGCACACAGCATTGTATAGGAACACTGCGCACTGTGTCATATAGGAGCGCTGCACACTGCATTATATAAGAACTCTGCACACTGCGCCATATAGGAAAACTGCACACTGCGTCATATAGAAGCAATGCACACTGCATTTTACAAGAACGCTGCACACTGCGTCATATAGGAACACTGCACACTGCATAATATAGGAACACTGCACACTGCATCATATAGGAACACTGCGCACTGCATCATATACGAACAGTGCACACTCCATTCCATAGGGACACTGCACACTGCATCGTATAGGAGCACTGCACACTTCATCATACAGGAACACTGCACACTGCATCATATAGGAACACTGCACACTGCATTGTATAGGAACACTACGCACTGCATCATATAGGAGCGCTGCACACTGCATTATATAGGAGCACTGCACACTGCATCATATACGAACAATGCACACTGCATCATATAGGAGCACTGCACACTGCATTGTATAGGAACACTGCACACTGCATCATATAGGAGCACTGCACACTGCATTGTATAGGAACACTGCACACTGCATCGTATAGGAACACTGCACACTGCATTATAGGAACACTTTACACTGCATCGTATAGGAACACTGCACACTGCATAGAAACATAGAAACATAGAAAATAGGTGCAGGATTAGGCATCATATAGGAGCGTTGCCTACTGCATTATATAGGAGCACTGCACACTGCATTATATACGGCCACTGCACACTGCATCATATAGGAACACTGCACACTGCATTATATAGGAACACTGCGCACTACATCGTATAGGAACACTGCACACTACATCGTATAGGAACACTGCGCACTGCATCATATAGGAACACTGCACACTGCATTGTATAGGAACACTGCACACTGCGTCATATAGGAGCAATGCGCACTGCGTCATATAGGAACACTGCACACTGCATCATATAGGAGCACTGCATACTGCATTATAAAGGAACACTGCACACTGCATTGTAGAGGAAAACTGTACACTGCATTGTATAGGAACACCGCACACTGCATCATATAGGAGCATTGCACAGTGCATCATATAGGAAACTGCACACTGGATTGTATTAAATCACTGCGCACTGCATCATATAGGAGCGCCACACACTGCATTATATAAGAACGCTGCACACTGCGTCATATACGTACACTGCACACTGCATCATATAGGAGCACTGCACACTGCACCATATAGGAACACTGAACACTGCAGTGTATAGGAGCGCTGCACACTGCATTGTATAGGAACACTGCACACTGCATCATATAGGAAAACTGCACAATGCATTGAATAGATGCACTGCGCACTGCATTATATAAGAACGCTGCACACTGCATCATATAGGCGCACTGCACACTGCATCGTATAGGAACACTGAACACTGCGTCATATAGAAACACTGCACACTGCATCATTAAGGAGCACTGCACACTGCATTGTATAGGAACACTGCACACTGCATCGTATAGGAACACTGCACACTGCATAGAAACATAGAAACATAGAAAATAGGTGCAGGATTAGGCATCATATAGGAGCGTTGCCTACTGCATTATATAGGAGCACTGCACACTGCATTGTACAGGGACACTGCACACTGCATTATATAAGAACGCTGCACACTGCATCATATAGGAACACTGCACACTGCATCATATAAGAACACTGCACACTGCATTGTATAGGAACACTGCGCACTGCATCATATAGGAGCGCTGCACACTGCATTATATAGGCGCGCTGGACACTGCATTATATACGAACACTGCGCGCGGCATTCTATAGGAGCGCTGCACACTGCATTGTACAGGGACACTGCACACTGCATTATAGGAACACTGCACACTGCATCGTATAGGAACACTGCACACTGCATCATATAGGAGTGATGCACACTGCATTTTACAAGAACGCTGCACACGGCGTCATATAGGAACACTGCACACTGTATTGTATGGCAGTTCTGCACACTGCTTTATATAAGAACGCTACACACTGCGTCATATAGGCACACTGCACACTGCGTCATATAGGAACACTGCACACTGCACTGTATAGGAACACTGCACACTGCATTGTATAGGAACACCGCACACTGCGTCACATAGGAATACTGCACACTGCATCATATATGAAACTGCACACTGCATTGTATAGGAACACTGCACACTGCATCATATTGGAGCACTGCACACTACACCATATAGGAACACTGCACACTGCGTAATATAGGCACACTGCACTCTGCATTGTATAGGGAAACTGCACACTGCATTATATGGGAACACTGAACACTGCATTGTATAGGAGCGCTGCACACTGCATTGTATATGGACACTGCACACTGCATTATATAGGAACACTGTACACCTCATTGTATATGAACACTGCCCACTGCATTGTATAGGAGCACTGCACACTGCACCATATAGGAACACTGCACACTGCGTAATATAGGCACACTGCACTCTGCATTGTATAGGAAAACTACACACTGCATTATATAGGAACACTGAACACTGCATTGTATAGGAGCGCTGCACACTGCATTGTATAGGAACACTGCACACTGCATCATATAGGAACACTGCACACTGCATTGTATAGGAGCACTGCGCTCTGCATTATATAAGAACGCTGCACACTGCATCATATTGGCGCACTGCACACTGCATCGTATAGGAACACTGCACACTGCGTCATATAGAAACACTGCACACTGCATCATATCGGAACACTGCACACTGCATTGTATAGGAACACTGCGCACTGCATTATATAAGAACGCTGCACACTGCGTCATATAGGCACACTGCACACTGCATCGTATAGGAACACTTCACACTGCATTGTATCGGAACAATGCACACTGCATCATATAGGAGCGCTGCACACAGCATTGTATAGGAACACTGTGCACTGCGTCATATAGGAGCGATGCACACTGCATTATATAAGAACTCTGCACACTGCGTTATATAGGAACACTGCACACTGCGTCATATAGGAGTGATGCACACTGCATTTTACAAGAACGCTGCACACTGCGTCATATAGGAACACTGCACACTGCATCATATAGGAACATTGCACACTGCATCATATAGGAGCGCTTCACACAGCATTGTATAGGAAAACTGCACACTGCATTGTATAGGAGCACTGCATACTACATTGTGTAGGAGCACTGCACACTGCACCATATAGGAACACTGCACACTGTGTAATATAGGCACACTGCACGTTGCATTGTATAGGAAAACTACACACTGCATTATATAGGAACACTGAACACTGCATTGTATAGGAGCGCTGCACACTGCATTGTATATGAACACTGCACACTGCATTATATAGGAACACTGTACACCTCATTGCATAGGAACACTGTACACTGCATTGTATAGGAAGACTGCGCACTGCATTATATAAGAACGCTGCACACTGCGTCATATAGGCACACTGCACACTGCATCGTATAGGAACACTGCACACTGCACCATATAGGAACACTGCACACTGCGTAATATAGGCACACTGCACTCTGCATTGTATAGGAAAACTACACACTGCATTATATAGGAACACTGAACACTGCATTGTATAGGAGCGCTGCACACTGCGTCATATAGGCACACTGCACACTGCATCGTATAGGAACACTGCACTCTGCATTGTATAGGAACACTGCACACTGCATCCTTTGGGAGCGCTGCACACAGTATTGTATAGGAAAACTGCGCACTGTGTCATATAGGAGCGCTGCACACTGCATTATATAAGAACTCTGCACACTGCGTCATATAGGAACACTGCACACTGCGTCATATAGAAGCAACGCACACTGCATTTTACAAGAACACTGCACACTGCATCATATAGGAACACTGCACACTGCATAATATAGGAACACTGCACACTGCATCATATAGGAGCGCTTCACAGAGCATTGTATAGGAACACTGCACGCTGCATCATATAGGAACACTGCGCACTGCATCATATACGAACACTGCACACTGCATTGCATAGGGACACTGCGCACTGCATTGTATAAGAACGTTGCACACTGCATCATAAGGAACACTGCACACTGCATCATATAGGAACACTGCACACTGCATTGTATAGGAACACTGCTCACTGCATCATATAGGAGCGCTGCACACTGCATTATATAGGAGCACTGCACACTGCATCATATACGAACAATGCACACTGCATCATATAGGAGCACTGCACACTGCATTGTATAGGAACACTGCACACTGCATCATATAGGAGCACTGCGCACTGCATTGTATAGGAACACTGCACACTGCATCGTATAGGAACACTGCACACTGCATTATAGGAACACTTTGCACTGCATCGTATAAGAACACTGCACACTGCATAGAAACATAGAAACATAGAAAAGAGGTGCAGGATTAGGCATCATATAGGAGCGTTGCCTACTGCGTTATATAGGAGCACTGCACACTGCATTATATACGGCCACTGCACACTGCATCATATAGGAACACTGCACACTGCATTATATAGGAACACTGCACACTGCATCGTATAGGAACACTGCACACTGCATAGAAACATAGAAACACAGAAAATAGGTGCAGGAGTAGGCATCATATAGGAGCGTTGCCCACTGCATTATATAAGAACGCTGCACACTGCTTCATATAGGAACGCTGCACACTGCATTATATAAGAACTCCGCACACTGTGTTATATAGGAACACTGCACACTGCATCATATAGGAGTGATGCACACTGCATTTTACAAGAACTCTGCACACGGCGTCATATAGGAACACTGCACACTGCATTGTATAGGAACACTGCACACTGTGTCATATAGGAACACTGCAGACTGCGTTATATTGGAACACTGCACACTGCATCATATAGGAACACTGCACACTGCATTATAGAGGAACACTGCACACTGCATTGTATAGGACTGCTGCACACTGCATTGCTTAGGAACACTGCACACTGCATTATATACGAACACTGCGCGCCGCATTCTATAGGAGCGCTGCACACTGCATTGTACAGGGACACTGCACACTGCATTATATAAGAACTCTGCACACTGTGTTATATAGGAACACTGCACACTGCATCATATAGGAGTGATGCGCACTGCATTTTACAAGAACGCTGCACACGCCGTCATATAGGAACACTGCACACTGCATTGTATTGCAGTTCTGCACACTGCTTTATATAAGAACGCTACACACTGCGTCGTATAGGCACACTGCACACTGCGTCATATAGGAACACTGCACACTGCACTGTATAGGAACACTGCATTGTATAGGAACACCGCACACTGCGTCACATAGGAATACTGCACACTGCATCGTACAGGAACACTGCACACTGCATTGTATAGGAAAACTGCACACTGCATCATATAGGAGCGCTGCACACAGCATTGTATAGGAACACTGCGCACGGTGTCATATAGGAGCGCTGCACACTGCATTATATAATAACTCTGCACACTGCGTCATATAGGAACACTGCACACTGCGTCATATAGGAGCGATGCACACTGCATTTTACAAGAACGCTGCACACTGCGTCATAGAGGAACACTGCACACTGCATAATATAGGAACACTGCACACTGCATCATATAGGAGCGCTTCACACAGCATTGTATCGGAAAACTGCACACTGCATCATATAGGAACACTGCACACTGCATCATATAGGAACACTGCGCACTGCATTGTATAGGAACACTGCGCACTGCATCATATAGGAGCGCTGCACACTGCATTATATAGGAGCACTGCACAGTGCATCATATACGAACAATGCACACTGCATCATATCGGAGCACTGCACACTGCATTGTATAGGAACACTGCACACTGCGTTATATAGAAACACTGCACACTGCATCATATCGGAACACTGCGCACTGCATTGTATAGGAACACTGCGCACTGCATTATATAAGAACGCTGCACACTGCGTCATATAGGCACACTGCACATTGCATCGTATAGGAACACTGCACACTGCATTGCATAGGAACAATGCACACTGCATCATATAGGAGCGCTGCACACAGCATTGTATAGGAACACTGTGCACTGCGTCATACAGGAGCGCTGCACACTGCATTATATAAGAACTCTGCACACTGCGTTATATAGGAACACTGCACACTGCGTCATATAGGAGTGATGCACACTGCATTTTACAAGAACGCTGCACACTGCGTCATATAGGAACACTGCACACTGCATCATATATTAACATTGCACACTGCATCATATAGGAGCGCTTCACACAGCATTGTATAGGAAAACTGCACACTGCATTGTATAGGAGCACTGCATACTACATTGTGTAGGAGCACTGCACACTGCACCATATAGGAACACTGCACACTGTGTAATATAGGCACACTGCACGCTGCATTGTATAGGAAAACTACACACTGCATTATATAGGAATACTGAACACTGCATTGTATAGGAGCGCTGCACACTGCATTGTATATGAACACTGCACACTGCATTATATAGGAACACTGTACACCTCATTGTATAGGAACACTGCACACTGCATTGTATAGGAAGACTGCGCACTGCATTATATAAGAACGCTGCACACTGCGTCATATAGGCACACTGCACACTGCATCGTATAGGAACACTGCACACTGCATTGTATAGGAACACTGCGCACTGCATCATATAGGAGCGCTGCACACAGCATTGTATAGGAACACTGCGCACTGTGTCATATAGGAGCGCTGCACACTGCATTATATAAGAACTCTGCACATTGCGTCATATAGGAACACTGCACACTGCGTCATATAGGAGCGATGCACACTGCATTTTACAAGAACGCTGCACACTGCGTCATAGAGGAACACTGCACTGCATAATATAGGAACACTGCACACTGCATCATATAGGAACACTGCGCACTGCATCATATAGGAACACTGCACACTGCATCATATAGGAACACTGCACACTGCATTGTATAGGAACACTGCGCACTGCATCATATAGGAGCGCTGCACACTGCATTATATAGGAGCACTGCACACTGCATCATATACGAACAATGCACACTGCATCATAGAGGAGCACTGCACACTGCATCGTATAGGAACACTGCACACTGCATAGAAACATAGAAACACAGAAAATAGGTGCAGGAGTAGGCATCATATAGGAGCGTTGCCCACTGCATTATATAAGAACGCTGCACACTACTTCATATAGGAACGCTGCACACTGCATTATATAAGAACTCTGCACACTGTGTTATATAGGAACACTGCATACTGCATCATATAGGAGTGATGCACACTGCATTTTACAAGAACGCTGCACACGGCGACATATAGGAACACTGCACACTGCATTGTATAGGAACACTGCACACTGTGTCATATAGGAACACTGCAGACTGCGTTATATTGGAACACTGCACACTGCATCGTATAGGAACACTGCACACTGCATTATAGAGGGACACTGCACACTGCATTGTATAGGACTGCTGCACACTGCATTGCTTACGAACACTGCACACTGCATTGTATAGGAACACTGCCTACTGCGTCATATAGGAACACTGCACACTGCATCGTGTAGGAACACTGCACACTGCATTATATAGGAACACTTTACACTGCATCGTATAGGAACACTGCACACTGCATAGAAACATAGAAACATAGAAAATAGGTGCAGGAGTAGGCATCATATAGGAGCGTTGCCTACTGCATTATATAGTAGCACTGCACACTGCATTATATACGGCCACTGCACACTGCATCATATAGGAGCACTGCATACTGCATTATATAGGAACACTGCACACTGCATTGTAGAGGAAAACTGTACACTGCATTGTATAGGAACACCGCACACTGCATCATATAGGAGCACTGCACACTGCATCATATAGGAAACTGCACACTGGATTGTATAGGAACACTGCGCACTGCATCATATAGGAGTGCCACACACTGCATTATATAAGAACGCTGCACACTGCGTCATATACGTACACTGCACACTGCATCATATAGGAGCACTGCACACTGCACCATATAGGAACACTGCACACTGCGTAATATAGGCACACTGCACTCTGCATTGTATAGGGAAACTATAAACTGCATTATATAGGAACACTGAACACTGCATTGTATAGGAGCGCTGCACACTGCATTGTATAGGAACACTGCACACTGCATCATATAGGAACACTGCACACTGCATTGTGTAGGAGCACTGCGCTCTGCATTATATAAGAACGCTGCACACTGCATCATATAGGCGCACTGCACACTGCATCGTATAGGAACACTGCACACTGTGTCATATAGAAACACTGCACACTGCATCATATCGGAACACTTCACACTGCATTGTATAGGAACACTGCGCACTGCATTATATAAGAACGCTGCACACTGCGTCATATAGGCACACTGCACACTGCATCGTATAGGAACACTGCACACTGCATTGTAAAGGAACAATGCACACTGCATCATATAGGAGCGCTGCACACAGCATTGTATAGGAACACTGTGCACTGCGTCATATAGGAGCGCTGCACACTGCATTATATAAGAACTCTGCACACTGCGTTATATAGGAACACTGCACACTGCGTCATATAGGAGTGATGCAAACTGCATTTTACAAGAACGCTGCACACTGCGTCATATAGGAACACTGCACACTGCATCATATAGGAACATTGCACACTGCATCATATAGGAGCACTGCATACTACATTGTGTAGGAACACTGCATTCTGCATTGTATAGGAACACTGCACACTGCATCGTATAGGAACACTGCACACTGCATTATATAGGAACACTTTACACTGCATCGTATAGGAACACTGCACACTGCAAAGAAACATAGAAACATAGAAAATAGGTGCAGGAGTAGGCATCATATAGGAGCGTTGCCTACTGCATTATATAGTAGCACTGCACACTGCATTATATACGGCCACTGCACACTGCATCATATAGGAACACTGCACACTGCATTATATAGGAACACTGCACACTGCATCGTATAGGAACACTGCACACTGCATAGAAACATAGAAACACAGAACATAGGTGCAGGAGTAGGCATCATATAGGAGCGTTGCCCACTGCATTATATAAGAACGCTGCACACTGCGTCATATAGGAGCGCTGCACACCGCATTATATAAGAACTCTGTACACTGTGTTATATAGGAACACTGCACACTGCATCATATAGGAGTGATGCACACTGCATTTTACAAGAACGCTGCACACGGCGTCATATAGGAACACTTCACACTGCATTGTATAGGAACACTGCACACTGTGTCATATAGGAACACTGCAGACTGCATTATATAGGAACACTGCACACTGCATCATATAGGAGTGATGCACACTGCATTTTACAAGAACGCTGCACACGGCGTCATATAGGAACACTTCACACTGCATTGTATAGGAACACTGCACACTGTGTCATATAGGAACACTGCAGACTGCATTATATTGGAACACTGCACACTGCATCGTATAGGAATACTGCACACTGCATCATATAAGAAACTGCACACTGCATTCTATAGGAACACTGCACACTGCATTATGTAGGAGCACTGCACACTGCACCATATAGGAACTCTGCACACTGCGTAATATAGGAACACTGCACTATGCATTGTATAGGAACACTGCACACTGCATTGTATAGGAACACTGCATCATATAGGAGCACTGCACACTGTTTTATATAAGAACGCTACACACTGCGTCATATAGGCACACTGCACACTGCGTCATATAGGAACACTGCACACTGCACTGTATGGGAACACTGCACACTGCATTGTATAGGAACACCGCACACTGCGTCACATAGGAATACTGCACACTGCATCATATAAGAAACTGCACACTGTATTGTATAGGAACACTGCACACTGCATCATATAGGAGCACTGCACACTGCACCATATAGGAACACTGCACACTGCGTAATATAGGCATACTGCACTCTGCATTGTATAGGAACACTGCACACTGCATTGTATAGGAACGCTGCATCATATAGGAGCACTGCACACTGCACCATATAGGAACACTGCACACTGCGTAATATAGGCACACTGCACTCTGCATTGTATAGGAAAACTACACACTGCATTATATAGAAACACTGCACACTGCATCATATAGGAACACTGCACACTGCATTGTATAGGAACACTGCACACTGCATTATATAGGAGCGCTGCACACAGCATTGTATAGGAACACGGCGCACTGTGTCATATAGGAGCGCTGCACACTGCATTATATAAGAACTCTGCACACTGCGTCATATAGGAAAACTGCACACTGCGTCATATAGGAACACTGCACACTGCATCATATAGGAACACTGCACACTGCATCATATACGAACACTGCACACTGCATAGAAACATAGAACCAACGAAAATAGGTGCAGGAGTAGGCATCATATAGGAGCGTTGCCCACTGCATTATATAAGAACGCTGCACACTGCGTCATATAGGAGCGCTGCACACTGCATTATATTAGAACTTAGAACTCTGCACACTGTGTTATATAGGAACACTGCACACTACATCATATAGGAGTGATGCACACTGCATTTTACAAGAAAGCTGCACACGGCGTCATATAGGAAAACTGCACACTGCATCATATAGGAGCGCTGCACACTGCATCATATAAGAACGCTGCACACTGCGTCATATAGGCACACTGCACACTGCGTCATATAGGAGCGATGCACACTGCGTCATATAGGAACACTGCACACTGCATGATATAGGAGCACTGCATACTGCATTATATAGCAACACTGCACACTGCATTGTAGCGGAAAACTGTACACTGCATTGTATAGGAACACCGCACACTGCGTCATATAGGAGCACTGCACACTGCATCATATAGGAAACTGCACACTGGATTGTATAGGAACACTGCGCACTGCATCATATAGGAGCGCCGCACATTGCATTATATAAGAACGCTGCACACTGCGTCATGTACGCACACTGCACACTGCATCGTATAGATTCGATGCACACTGCATTGTATAATAACATTGCACACTGCGTCATATAGGAACACTGCACACTGCATCAAAAAGGAACACTGCACACTGCATTGTATGGGAACACTGCATTCTGCATTGTATAGGAACACTGCACACTGCATTGTACAGGGACACTGCACACTGCATTATATTAGAACGCTGCACACTGCATCATATAGGAACACTGCACACTGCATCATATAAGAACACTGCACGCTGCATTCTATAGGAACACTGCGCACTGCATCATATAGGAGCGCTGCACACTGCATTATATAGGCGCGCTGGACACCGCATCATATAAGAACACTGCACACTGCCTTGTGTAGGAACACTGCGCGCGGCATCCTATAGGAGCGTTGCACACTGCATTGTACAGGGACACTGCACACTGCATTATATAAGAACTATGCACACTGTTATATAGGAACACTGCACACTGCATCATATAGGAGTGATGCACACTGCATTTTACAAGAACGCTGCACACGGCGTCATATAGGAACACTGCACACTGTATTGTATGGCAGTTCTGCACACTGCTTTATATAAGAACGCTACACACTGCATCATATAGGCACACTGCACACTGCATCATATAGGAACACTGCACACTGCATCATATAGGAGCGCTGCACACTGCATTATATAGGCGCGCTGGACACTGCATTATATACGAACACTGCGCGTGGCATCCAATAGGAGCGCTGCACACTGCATTGTACAGGGACACTGCACACTGCATTATATTAGAACGCTGCACACTGCATCATATAGGAACACTGCACACTGCATCATACAAGAACACTGCACGCTGCATTCTATAGGAACACTGCGCACTGCATCATATAGGAGCGCTGCACACTGCATTATATAGGCGCGCTGGACACTGCATCATATAAGAACACTGCACACTGCATTGTATAGGAACACTGCGCGCGGCATCCTATAGGAGCGTTGCACACTGCATTGTACAGGGACACTGCACACTGCATTATATAAGAACTATGCACACTGTTATATAGGAACACTGCACACTGCATCATATAGGAGTGATGCACACTGCATTTTACAAGAACGCTGCACACGGCGTCATATAGGAACACTGCACACTGTATTGTATGGCAGTTCTGCACACTGCTTTATATAAGAACGCTACACACTGCATCATATAGGCACACTGCACACTGCGTCATATAGGAACACTGCACACTGCACTGTATAGGAACACTGCACACTGCATTGTATAGGAACACCTCACACTGCGTCACATAGGAATACTGCACACTGCATCATATAAGACACTGCACACTGCATTGTATAGGAACACTGCACACTGCATCATATAGGAGCACTGCATACTGCACCATAGATGAACACTGCACACTGCGTAATATAGGCACACTGCACACTGCATTATAGAGGAACATTGCACACTGCATTGCATAGGACTGCTGCACACTGCATTGTTTAGGAACACTGCACTCTGCATTGTATAGGAACACGGCACGCTGCATTATAGAGAAACACTGCACACTGCATTGTATAGAACTGCTGCACAGTGCATTGTATATGAACACTGTACACTGCATTATATAGGAACACTGCACACTGCATTGTATAGGAACACTGCACACTGCGTTGTTTAGGGACACTGCGCACTGCATCATATATGATCGCTGCACACTGCATCATATAGGAGCGCTGCACACTGCAGTATATAAGAACGCTGCACACTGCGTCATACAGGCACACTGCACCCTGCGTCATATAGGAGCGATGCACACTGCGTCATATAGGAACACTGCACACTGCATCATATAGGAGCACTGCATACTGCATTATATAGGAACACTGCACACTGCATTGTAGAGGAAAACTGTACACTGCATTGTATAGGAGCACCGCACACTGCGTCATATAGGAGCACTGCACACTGCATCATATAGGAAACTGCACACTGCATTATATAAGAACGCTGCACACTGCGTCATATACACACACTGCACACTGTGTCATATAGAAGTGATGCACACTGCATTGTATAGGAACACTGCACACTGCGTCATATAGGAACACTGCACACTGCATCAAAAAGGAACACTGCACACTGCATTGTATAGGAACACTGCATTCTGCATTGTATAGGAACACTGCACACTGCATTGTACAGGGACACTGCACACTGCATTATATAAGAACGCTGCACACTGCATCATATAGGAACACTGCACACTGCATCATATAAGAAAACTGCACACTGCATTGTATAGGAACGCAGCGCACTGCATCATATATGAGCGCTGCACACTGCATCATATAGGAGCGCTGCACACTGCATTATATAGGCACGCTGGACACTGCATTATATACGAACACTGCGCGCGGCATCCTGTAGGAGCACTGCACACTGCATTGTACCGGGACACTGCACACTGCATTATATAAGAAATCTGCACACTGTGTTATATAGGAACACTGCACACTGCATTTTATAGGAAAACTACACACTGCATTATATAGGAACACTGAACACTGCATTGTATAGGAGCACTGCACACTGCATTGTATATGAACACTGCACACTGCATTATATAGGAACACTGTACGCCGCATTGTATAGGAACACTGCACACTGCATTGTATAGGTACACTGCACACTGCATTATATAAGAACGCTGCACACTGCGTCATATAGAAACACTGCACACTGCATCAAATAGGAACACTGCACACTGCATTGTATAGGAACACTGCACACTGCATTATATAAGAACGCTGCAAACTGCGCCATTTAGGCACACTGCACACTGCACCATATAGGAACACTGCACACTGCGTAATATAGGCACACTGCACTCTGCATTGTATAGGAACACTGCACACTGCATTGTATAGGAACGCTGCGTCATATAGAAACACTGCACACTGCATCATATAGGAACACTGCACACTGCATAGTATAGGAACACTGCACACTGCATTGTATAGGAACACTGCACACTTTATCATATAGGAGCGCTGCACACAGCATTGTATAGGAACACTGCGCACTGTGTCATATAGGAGCGCTGCACACTGCATTATATAAGAACTCTGCACACTGCGTCATATAGGAAAACTGCACACTGCGTCATATAGGAACACTGCACACTGCATCATATACGAACACTCCGCACTGCATTGCATAGGGACACTGCACACTGCATTATATAAGAACGTTGCACACTGCATCATATAGGAACACTGCACACTGCATCATATAGGAACACTGCACACTGCATCATATAGGAGCACTTCACACAGCATTGTATAGGAACACTGCACACTGCATCATATAGGAGTGCTGCACACTGCATCATATAGGAACACTGCACACTGCATCATATAGGAGCACTGCACACTGCATTGTATAGGAGCATGGCACACTGCATTGTATAGGAGCACTGCATACTACATTGTATAGAAACACTGCATTCAGCATTGTCTCGGAAAACTGCACACTGCATCGTATAGGAACACTGCACACTGCATTATACAGGAACACTGTACACTGCATCGTACAGGAACACTGCACATTGCATAGAAACATAGAAACATAGAAAATGGGTGCAGGAGTAGGCATCATATAGGAGCGTTGCCTACTGCATTATATAGGAGCACTGCACACTGCATTATATACGGCCACTGCACACTGCATCATATAGAAACACTGCAAACTGCATTATATAGGAACACTGCACACTGCATCGTATAGGAACACTGCACACTGCATAGAAACATAGAAACACCGAAAATAGGTGCAGGAGTAGGCATCATATAGGAGCGTTGCCCACTGCATTATATAAGAACGCTGCACACTGCGTCATATAGGAGCGCTGCACACTGCATTATATTAGAACTCTGCACACTGTGTTCTATAGGAACACTGCACACTGCATCATATAGGAGTGATGCACACTGCATTTTACAAGAACGCTGCACACGGCGTCATATAGGAACACTGCACACTGTACTGTATGGCAGTTCTGCACACTGCTTTATATAAGAACGCTACACACTGCATCATATAGGCACACTGCACACTGCGTCATATAGGAACACTGCACACTGCATCATATAGGAGCGCTGCACACTGCATTATATAGGCGCGCTGGACACTGCATTATATACGAACACTGCACGTGGCATCCAATAGGAGCGCTGCACACTGCATTGTACAGGGACACTGCACACTGCATTATATTAGAACGCTGCACACTGCATCATATAGGAACACTGCACACTGCATCATATAAGAACACTGCACGCTGCATTCTATAGGAACACTGCGCACTGCATCATATAGGAGCGCTGCACACTGCATTATATAGGCGCGCTGGACACTGCATCATATAGGAACACTGCACACTGCATTGTATAGGAACACTGCGCGCGGCATCCTATAGGAGCGTTGCACACTGCATTGTACAGGGACACTGCACACTGCATTATATAAGAACTATGCACACTGTTATATAGGAACACTGCACACTGCATCATATAGGAGTGATGCACACTGCATTTTACAAGAACGCTGCACACGGCGTCATATAGGAACACTGCACACTGTATTGTATGGCAGTTCTGCACACTGCTTTATATAAGAACGCTACACACTGCATCATATAGGCACACTGCACACTGCGTCATATAGGAACACTGCACACTGCACTGTATAGGAACACTGCACACTGCATTGTATAGGAACACCTCACACTGCGTCACATAGGAATACTGCACACTGCATCATATAAGACACTGCACACTGCATTGTATAGGAACACTGCACACTGCATCATATAGGAGCACTGCATACTGCACCATAGATGAACACTGCACACTGCGTAATATAGGCACACTGCACACTGCATTATAGAGGAACATTGCGCACTGCATTGCATAGGACTGCTGCACACTGCATTGTTTAGGAACACTGCACTCTGCATTGTATAGGAACACGGCACGCTGCATTATAGAGAAACACTGCACACTGAATTGTATAGAACTGCTGCACAGTGCATTGTATATGAACACTGCACACTGCATTATATAGGAACACTGCACACTGCATTGTATAGGAACACTGCACACTGCGTTGTTTAGGGACACTGCGCACTGCATCATATATGATCGCTGCACACTGCATCATATAGGAGCGCTGCACACTGCAGTATATAAGAACGCTGCACACTGCGTCATACAGGCACACTGCACCCTGCGTCATATAGGAGCGATGCACACTGCGTCATATAGGAACACTGCACACTGCATCATATAGGAGCACTGCATACTGCATTATATAGGAACACTGCACACTGCATTGTAGAGGAAAACTGTACACTGCATTGTATAGGAGCACCGCACACTGCGTCATATAGGAGCACTGCACACTGCATCATATAGGAAACTGCACACTGCATTATATAAGAACGCTGCACACTGCGTCATATACACACACTGCACACTGTGTCATATAGAAGTGATGCACACTGCATTGTATAGGGACACTGCACACTGCATTGTACAGGGACACTGCACACTGCATTATATAAGAACGCTGCACACTGCATCATATAGGAACACTGCACACTGCATCATATAAGAAAACTGCACACTGCATTGTATAGGAACACTGCACACTGCATCATATAGGAGCGCTGCACACTGCATTATATAGGCACGCTGGACACTGCATTATATACGAACACTGTGCGCGGCATCCTATAGGAGCGCTGCACACTGCATTGTACCGGGACACTGCACACTGCATTATATAAGAAATCTGCACACTGTGTTATATAGGAACACTGCACACTGCATTTTATAGGAAAACTACACACTGCATTATATAGGAACACTGAACACTGCATTGTATAGGAGCACTGCACACTGCATTGTATATGAACACTGTACACTGCATTAGATAGGAACACTGTACACCGCATTGTATAGGAACACTGCACACTGCATTGTATAGGTACACTGCACACTGCATTATATAAGAACGCTGCACACTGCGTCATATAGAAACACTGCACACTGCATCAAATAGGAACACTGCACACTGCATTGTATAGGAACACTGCACACTGCATTATATAAGAACGCTGCACACTGCGCCATTTAGGCACACTGCACACTGCACCATATAGGAACACTGCACACTGCGTAATATAGGCACACTGCACTCTGCATTGTATAGGAACACTGCACACTGCATTGTATAGGAACGCTGCGTCATATAGAAACACTGCACACTGCATCATATAGGAACACTGCACACTGCATAGTATAGGAACACTGCGCACTGCATTATATAAGAACGCTGCACACTGCATCATATAGGCACACTGCACACTGCATCGTATAGGAACACTGCACACTGCATTGTATAGGAACACTGCACACTTTACCATATAGGAGCGCTGCACACAGCATTGTATAGGAACACTGCGCACTGTGACATATAGGAGCACTGCACACTGCATTATATAAGAACTCTGCACACTGCGTCATATAGGAAAACTGCACACTGCGTCATATAGGAACACTGCACACTGCATCATATAGGAACACTGCACACTGCATCATATAGGAGCGCTTCACACAGCATTGTATAGGAACACTGCACACTGCATCATATAGGAACAATGCGCACTGCATCATATACAAACACTCCGCACTGCATTGCATAGGGACACTGCACACTGCATTATATAAGAACGTTGCACACTGCATCATATAGGAACACTGCACACTGCATCATATAGGAACACTGCACACTGCATCATATAGGAACACTGCGCACTGCGTCATATAGGAGCGCTGCACACTGCATTATATAGGAGCACTGCACACTGCATTATATACGAACAATGCACACTGCATCATATAGGAGTGCTGCACATTGCATCATATAGGAACACTGCACACTGCATCATATAGGAGCACTGCACACTGCATTGTATAGGAACATGGCACACTGCATTGTATAGGAGCACTGCATACTACATTGTATAGAAACACTGAATTCAGCATTGTCTCGGAAAACTGCACACTGCATCGTATAGGAACACTGCACACTGCATTATATAGGAACACTGTACACTGCATCGTACAGGAACACTGCACATTGCATAGAAACATAGAAACATAGAAAATGGGTGCAGGAGTAGGCATCATATAGGAGCGTTGCCTACTGCATTATATAGGAGCACTGCACACTGCATTATATAGGAACACTGCACACTGCATCGTATAGGAACACTGCACACTGCATAGAAACATAGAAACACCGAAAATAGGTGCAGGAGTAGGCATCATATAGGAGCGTTGCCCACTGCATTATATAAGAACGCTGCACACTGCGTCATATAGGAGCGCTGCACACTGCATTATATTAGAACTCTGCACACTGTGTTATATAGGAACACTGCACACTGCATCATATAGGAGTGATGCACACTGCATTTTACAAGAACGCTGCACACGGCGTCATATAGGAACACTGCACACTACATCATATAGGAGCGCTGCACACTGCATTATATAAGAACGCTGCACACTGCGTCATATAGGCACACTGCACACTTTGTCATATAGGAGCGATGCACACTGCGTCATATAGGAACACTGCACACTGCATCATATAGGAGCACTGCATACTGCATTATATAGCAACACTGCACACTACATTGTAGAGGAAAACTGTACACTGCATTGTACAGGAACACCGCACAATGCATCATATAGGAGCACTGCACGCTGCATCATATAGGAAGCTGCCTACTGTTTTGTATAGGAACACTGCGCACTGCATCATATAGGAGCGCCGCACACTGCATTATATAAGAACGCTGCACACTACATCGTATACGCACACTGCACACTGCATCATATAGAAGCGATGCACACTGCATTGTACAGGAACACTGCACATTGCATCAAAAAGGAACAGTGCACACTGCATTGTATAGGAACACTGCATTCTGCATTGTATAGGAAAACTGCACACTGCATTGTACAGGGACACTGCACACTGCATTATATAAGAACGCTGCACGCTGCATCATATAGGAACACTGAACACTGCATCATATAAGAACACTGCACACTGCATTGTATAGGAACACTGCGCACTGCATCATATAGGAGCGCTGCACACTGCATTATATAGGCGCGCTGGACACTGCATTATATACGAACAGTGCGCACTGCATCATATAGGAGCGCTGCACACTGCATTATGTAAGCGGGCTGGACACTGCATTATATACGAACACTGCGCGCGGCATCCTATAGGAGCGCTGCACACTGCATTGTAAAGGGACACTGCACACTGCAATATATAAGAATTCTGCACACTGTTATATAGGAACACTGCACACTGCATCATATAGGAGTGATGCACACTGCATTTTACAAGAACGCTGCACACGGCGTCATATAGGAACACTGCACACTGCATTGTATAGGAACACTGCACACTGTGTCATATAGGAACACTGCAGACTGCATTATATAGGAACACTGCACACTGCATCGTATAGGAACACTGCCTACTGCGTCATATAGAAACACTGCACTCTGCATTGTATAGGAACACGGCACGCTGCATTATAGAGGAACACTGCACACTGCACTGTATAGGACTGTTGCACACTGCATTGTATATGAACATTGCACACTGCATTATATAGGAACACTGCACACTGCATTGTATAGAAACACTGCACACTGCGTTGTTTCGGGACACTGCGCACTGCATCATATAGGATCGCTGCACACTGCATCATATAGGAGCACTGCACACTGCAGTATATAAGAACGCTGCACACTGCGTCATATAGGCACACTGCACACTGCGTCATATAGGAGCGCTGCACACTGCATTGTATAGGAACACTGCGCTCTGCATTGCATAGGAGCACTGCATACTACATTGTATAGGAATACTGCATTCTGCATTGTATAGGAACACTGCACACTGCATCGTATAGGAACACTGCACACTGCATTATATAGGAGCACTGTACACTGCATTGTATAGGAACACTTCACACTGCATAGAAACATAGACACATAGAAAATAGGTGCAGGGGCAGGCATCAAATAGACGCGTTGCCTACTGCATTATATATGAGCGCTGCACACTGCATTATATACAGCCACTGCACACTGCATCATTTCGGAACACTGCACACTGCATCATATAGGAACACTGCACACTGCATCGTATAGGAACACTGCACACTGCATAGAAACATAGAAACACAGAAAATAGGTGCAGGAGTAGGCATCATATAGGAGCGTTGCCCACTGCATTATATAAGAATGCTGCACACTGCGTCATATAGGAGCGCTGCACACTGAATTATATAAGAACTCTGCACACTGTGTTATATAGGAACACTGCACACTGCATCATATAGGAGTGATGCACACTGCATTTTACAAGAACGCTGCACACGGCATCATATAGGAACACTGCACACTGCATTGTATAGGAACACTGCACACTGTGTCATATAGGAACACTGCAGACTGCGTCATATATGAACACTGCACTCTGCATTGTATAGGAACACAGCACGCTGCATTATAGAGGAACACTGCACACTGCATTGTATAGGACTGCTGCACACTGCATTGTATATGAACACTGCACACTGCATTATATAGGAACACTGCACACTGCATTGTATAGGAACACTGCACACTGTGTTGTTTAGGGACCCTGCGCGCTGCATCATATAGGATCGCTGCACACTGCATCATATAGGAGCGCTGCACACTGCATTATATAAGAACGCTGCACACTGCGTCATACAGGCACAATGCACACTGCGTCATATAGGAGCGAAGCACACTGTGTCATATAGGAACACTGCACACTGCATCATATAGGAGCACTGCATACTGCATTATATAGGAACACTGCACACTGCATCATATAGGAGCGCCGCACACTGCATTATATAAGAACACTGCACACTGCGTCATATACGCACACTGCACACTGCGTCATATAGAAGCGATGCACACTGCATTGTACAGGGACACTGCACACTGCATTATATAAGAACTCTGCACACTGTGTTATATAGGAACACTGCACACTGCATCATATAGAGTGATGCACACTGCATTTTACAAGAACGCTGCACACGGCGTCATATAGGAACACTGCACACTGCATTGTATGGCAGTTCTGCACACTGCTTTATATAAGAACGCTACACACTGCGTCATATAGGCACACTGCACACTGCGTCATATAGGAACACTGCACACTGCACTGTATAGGAACACTGCACACTGCATTGTATAGGAACACCTCACACTGCGTCACATAGGAATACTGCACACTGCATCATATAAGAAACTGCACACTGCATTGTATAGGAACACTGCACACTGCATCATATAGGAGCACTGCACACTGCACCCTATAGGAACGCTGCACACTGCATCAAAAAGGAACATTGCATTGTATAGGAACACTGCATTCTGCATTGCATAGGAACACTGCACACTGCATTGTACAGGGACACTGCACACTGCATTATATAAGAACGCTGCACACTGCATCATATAGAAACACTGCACACTGCATCATATAAGAACACTGCACACTGCATTGTATAGGAACACTGCGCGTTGCATCATATAGGAGCGCTGAACACTGCATTATATAGGCGCGCTGCACACTGCATTATATACGAACACTGCGCGCCACATCCTATAGGAGCACTGCACACTGCATTGTACAGGGACACTGCACACTGCATTATATAAGAACTCTGCACACTGTGTTATATAGGAACACTGCACACTGCTTCATATAGGAGTGATGCACACTGCATTTTACAAGAACGCTGCACACGGCGTCACATAGCAACACTGCACACTGCATTGTATGGCAGTTCTGCACACTGCTTTATATAAGAACGCTACACACTGCATCATATAGGCACACTGCACACTGCGTCATATAGGAACACTGCACACTGCACTGTATAGGAAAACTGCACACTGCATTGTATAGGAACACCTCACACTGCGTCACATAGGAATACTGCACACTGCATCATATAAGACACTGCGCACTGCATTGTATAGGAACACTGCACACTGCATCATGTAGGAGCACTGCACACTGCACCATAGATGAACACTGCACACTGCGTAATATAGGCACACTGCACTCTGCATTGTATAGGAACACTGCACACTGCATCATATAGGAGCACTGCGCACTGCATCATATATGAACACTGCACACTGCATTATATAGGAACACTGCACACTGCATTGTATAGGGACACTGCACACTGCATTGTATAGGAACACTGCGCACTGCATTATATAAGAACGCTGCACACTGCGTCATATAGGCACTCTGCACACTGCGTCATATAGAAACACTGCACACTGCATCATATAGGAACACTGCACACTGCATTGTATAGGGACACTGCACGCTGCATTTTATAGGAACACCGCACACTGCCTCATAAAGGAATACTGCACACTGCATTGTATAGGAATACTGCACACTGCATCATATAGGAACTCTGCGCACTGCGTCATAGAGGCAAACTGCGCTCTGCATTGTATAGGAATACTGCACAGTGCATTTTATAGGAACACTGCACACTGCATTGTATAGGAGTGCTGTACACTGCATTATATAGGAACACTGCACACTGCATTGTATAGGAACACTGCACACTGCGTCATATAGGAGCACTGCACACTATGTCATACAGGAACACTGCACTGTGCACCATATAGGAAGACTGCACTCTGCATTGTATAGGAACACTGCACACTGCATTGTATAGGAACACTGCGCACTGCATCATATAGGAACACTGCACTCTGCATCATATAGGAACACTGCACTCTGCATTGTATAGGAACACTGCACACTGCGTCATGTAGGAGCGCTGCACACTGCGTCATATAGGAACACTGCACTCTGCACCATATAGGAACACTGCACACTGCATTGTATAGGAACACTGCACTCTGCATCATATAGGAACACTGCACACTGTGTCATATAGGACACATACTCACACACTCACTCACAGACACACACACACACGCTCGCACAATTCCTCTCACACACACACTCTCTTGCACACATTCTCTCTCACACACACACACTCTCACACACGCTCACTTGCTCACTCATTCACTCACACACACTCACACACTTACACAGATGCAGTCACGCATTCACTCACACACACTTACACAGACACACTCACACACTCTCTCACACACACACATACTCACATACACACTCACACATACACACACACTCACACACTTACACAGATGCACTCACGCATTCACTCACACACACTTACACAGACACACTCACACACACATACACTCACATACTTACACACACACTCACCCTCTCACACACACACACACTCTCTCACACACACACATACTCACACATACACTCACACATACACACACACTCAAACACTTACACAGATGCACTCACGCATTCACTCACACACACTCACTCACTTACAGACACACTCACACTCACTCACTCACACAGACACACTCAACCTCTCACACACACCCACACTCACACACACACGCGCTCACCCACACAGATACACACACTCACACACTTACACAGACTCACTCACACACTCACACGCACACACACAGACTCACACATACAGACTTACACACACACACACAGACACACACACACTCTCTCACACTCACACACACACTCACACACACTCTCACACACACACCCTCACAGACACACACTCACATACACACACTCACACAAACACACATACACACTCACTCACTCACACACACACACTCTCACACACACTCTCACACACACTCTCACTCTCACTCACATACTTTCACACGCACACTCACACACATACTTTCACACACACACACACACACACACACACACACACACACACACACACACACACACACACACACTCACACACACACTCTGGCACACAAGGGCTAGATTTTCCATTATTGTGCAGATCGCCCAAAAATGGGCGTTATCTCCAGCATTGGCATTTCTTACAGATTTTGAGATCGCCGGATTATCGCCCATTTTCAAACTGCCTAGTTTCCACTTTATAAAATCGTCTTTAGCGGGAGCGATGTGAAATGGGCGTTAGCGGTATTTTTTTTCTCTCGTAAAATGTCGGCTTCCATAGCAATGCCATAGCAACGGTCTTTTCCCGCGTTTCAGGAGGTCAGGGGTCATTAATGCATGTGCAGAAGAGGAGAGAGAGAGCAGAGAGGAAGAGACAGCGTGTGTGGGCTTGTTGTCTGGGTCTTTGTGGTTTGTTTGGCTGTTCAGAATTCAGAAACTAGGGTCCTGAACTTAAGGAAAGGTAACTTCGATGGTTTGAGGCGTGAATTGACTAGAATAGACTGGAGAATGATACTTAAAGGGTTGACGGTGGATAGGCAATGGCAGACATTTAAAGATCACAGGGATGAACTTCAGCAATTGTACATCCCTGTCTGGAGTAAAAATAAAACGGGGAAGGTGGCTCAACCGTGGCTAACAAGGGAAATCAAGGATAGTGTTAAATCCAAGGAAGTGGCATATAAATTGGCCAGAAAAAGCAACAAACCTGAGGACTGGAAGAATATTGTAATACAGCAGAAGAGGACAAAAGGTTGAATTAAGAGGGGGAAAATAGAGTACAAGAAGAAGCTTGCCGGGAACATAATAACTGACTGCAAAAGCTTCCATAGGTATGTGAAGAGAAAAAGATTAGTGAAGACAAACGTAGGTCCCTTGCAGTCGGATTCAGGTGAAGTTAGAATGGGGAACAAAGAAATGGCAGACCAATTGAACAAATACTTTGGTTCTGTCTTCACGAAGGAAGACACAAATAACCTTCTGGAAGTACGAGGGGACCGAGTGTCTAGTGAGAAGGAGGAACTGAAGGATATTCTTATTTGGCGGGAAATTGTGTTAGGGAAATTGATGGCCGATAAATCCCCGGGGCCTGATAATCTGCATCCCAGAGTACTTAAGGAAGTGGCCCTAGAAATAGTGGATGCATTGGTGATCATTTTCCAACAGTCTATCGACTCTAGATCAGTTCCTATGGATTGGACGGTAGCTAATGTAACACCACTTTTTAAAAAGGGAGGGAGAGAGAAAACGGGGAATTATAGACCAGTTAGCTTGACATCAGTAGTGGGGAAAATGTTTGAATCAATTATTAAAGATGAAATAGCAGCGCATTGAGGAAGCAGTGACAGGATCGGTCCAAGTCAGCATGGATTTATGAAAGGGAGATCATGCTTGACAAATCTTCTGGAATTTTTTGAGGATGTAACTAGTAGAGTGGACAAGGGAGAACCAGTGGATGTGGTGTATTTGGACTTTCAAAAGGCTTTTGATAAGGTCCCACACAAGAGATTGTTGTGCAAAATTAAAGCACATGGTATTGGGGGTAATGTACTGACGTGGATAGAGAACTGGTTAGCAGACAGGGAGCAGAGAGTCGGGATAAACGGGTCGTTTTCAGAATGGCAGGCAGTGACTAGTGGAGTGCCGCAGGGCTCAGTGCTGGGACCCCAGCTCTTTACAATATACATCAATGATTTGGATGAAGGAATGGAGTGTAATATCTCCAAGTTTGCAGATGATACTAAACTGGGTGGCGGTGTGAGCTGTGAGGGGGAAGCTAGGAGGCTGCAGGGTGACTTGGACAGGTTAGGTGAGTGGGCAAATGCATGGCAGATACAGTATAATGTGGATAAATGTGAGGTTATCCACGTTTGAGGCAAAAACGCAAAGACAGAATATTATCTGAATGGTGGCAGATTAGGAAAAGGGGAGGTGCAACGAGACCTGGGTGTCATGGTTCATCAGTCATTGAAAGTTGGCATACAGGTACAGCAGGCGGTGAAGAAGGCAAATGGTATGTTGGCCTTCATAGCTAGGGGATTTGAGTATAGGAGCAGGGAGGTCTTACTGCAGTTGTACAGGGCCTTGGTGAGGCCTCACCTGGAATATTGTGTTCAGTTTTGGTCTCCTAATTTGAGGAAGGACATTCTTGCTATTGAGGGAGTGCAGCGAAGGTTCACCAGACTGATTCCTGGATGGCAGGACTGACATATGAGGAGAGACTGGATCAACTGGGCCTTTATACATTGGAGTTTAGAAGGATGAGAGGGGATCTCATAGAAACATATAACATTCTGACGGGACGGGACAGGTTCGATGCGGGTAGAATGTTCCCGATGTTGGGGAAGTCCAGAACCAAGGGACACAGTCTTAGGATAAAGGGTCGGCCATTTAGGACTAAGATGAGGAGAAACTTCTTCACTCAGAGAGCTGTTAACCTGTGGAATTCCCTGTCGCAGAGAGTTGTTGATGCCAGTTGATTGGATATATTCAAGAGGGAGTTAGATATGGCCCTTATAGCTAAAGGGATCAAGGGGTATGGAGAGAAACAGGAAAGGGGTACTGAGGTGAATGATCAGCTATGATCTTATTGAATGGTGGTGCAGGCTCGAAGGACCGAATGGCCTACTCCTGCACCTATTTTCTATGTTTCTATGTTTCTATGTTTGTGGCCCACCAGTGCTGCGTGAACTGACCGACCTTGAGGAGCGGGTGCTGGCACTAGTGGGGATCTACAGCCGGTCGGCCACGCGTGCAGCAGCAGAATGTGATGTGATGCCACGTGAGTAAAGTATACACCATTGCGTGATGTAAAGTCAATAGATGCCACACCCACTCATATCCGTACAATATATGATCGATGATTGATGAAAGTGTAATGTAATTAATGACGGGCTCATGGAAATGATTGTAATGCAGAATTTGGTTATGTTCATAAAATGTGGTGTCTGTGATTATTTTGATAGCAGTAGTGCTGTTCACGTGCATACGCTGTGTGTAGCGTTTGAATCACCCTGTGACCCTTGCTCCCCATTCTCCTCTAATGACCTCATTTATGTTTTGTAGCTCAGCCACGAGCGCAGTCACTGGCAACAGCGCCGAGGCAAGATCCGGCATCGGCGTCGGCGGGGGATGGTCATTCTGGTGGTGAGGAGCTCCGAATCTTTCCCGTTGAGCTCCAGGGTGCCCTCTCCACTTTGCCGCAGGGCACTCCAAGTGTCTCCATGCTGGCGCTGACCCCGTGGAGGTTGGTTCGACGCAGCAGGACTGCTCCACGATCGGCAGATCTCAGCGGGGACATGCTACATTTGTCCAGGTGGAGTGTTGATATAGGTCAGCAGATCCTGCAGACAATGGCGGGGGGACATATCCCAACAGCTGGCCACAATATCCGCCACCATGACGGAGAACATGCGGCGGATGGCGGTGGCCCTGGAGGTGATCGCCAGGAACACTGATGCCAGAGGGCTACCAGTGTCCCCGGAGCGGGGCACTGAGACCCAAGGTGCCGCGCCCCCCATTGCCAACGACCATGCGAGCCAGGAGGAAGCTCTCGCTTCTGGCTCAGAGGCCGTTCCCTCCTCGGGGCCGTCCTCTCCAGTATCCGGCCAACCAGCGGATCCGTCATCCCCCCCAATGAAGCAGTGCCTGAGGAGCAGTTTGGCAAGGCGGGAGGGGAAGGGGAAGGGGTAGAGGTGGGGAGGAGATGCGGGGGGGAAAAGGAAAGTGAGGTGCATGGCCGCAGGAGTTGTAGTTGTAGAGTATTTTGATGTTGCTTTTGTTGCTAGTGAATAAATGTTGGGAGGTTTGGGGGAAGAGGGGAGGGGAAGGCGGGTACCTTGTTTTTTTGCATTTGTGTTCTCTGTGTTTGTAGTCTTATTGGAAATGTTAAAAATGTAATAAATGATATAAATGTTATAAATTTATTGTGGGGTGGGGTGGGGGTGGGGTGGCATGTTTTGTGTGAATTAATACACATATTGGGCTCGAACATCCACTTTTTTTGCTTGCTTAAAGCCCACTTAACGTCCATTTTACCGCTGAAATGACGTATAACACCCATATATGGTCCATTTTGGCTCAAAATGGAAACTGACGGGAATTTTTAGGAAACTTATCGCCCAGCGTTACTTTCCCCATGTGCTTAACGGCGGGAAAAAATAATACCGCCCGCCCACTTTTTTGGGGCGCAATCATCAGAATGGGCGAAATCAACGCATGGAATTAACGCCGAGATTCAATAATACCACCTGCCCATTTTTTTGTCGTAAAGAGCACATTTGGTGAAACTAACAGCCAGGAGATCGCCCAGCGTCACTTTCACCACCTCGCACACATATCGCCCACAATATCACTCGCCCAAAAAAACACCCATAAAAAGTGGAACTGTTCTGAACTAAAGCCAACGGTGTGGCTGCCATTTTTTAAATCACTTCATTCAAAAGGCTGCTTCAACTTCGGGGGAGTTTGTATTGACTCTGGAGTTCTTCTCAGGTGAGAAGCGGGATCTTGCTCCTTGCTCTCATCTGTCGTTCGCAGTGGTGGTGCGGAACCTAGGGGTGGAGTGCCACGCTCTGGGACCACTGGGAGGCCCGTGTCAACAGTGTTCCTGGCTAGCGCATCCAGGGCCTCCGCGAAATGTACTCGGTCATGGTGGCCAGCTGTCGGGATATGCCCCAATTCTTTGATGAGCTGGTCACCAATATCTACAGTCCTCCTGGACAACTGTACCATCTCTCCGCTCTCATGTGGCGCTCGTGGAACAGACCTGCCATGTCCACGAGACCTCCGCGGGGTCGGTGCCGTCCTGGGGACAAATGGGGTGCCCTGTGGAGAGGTGCTTGGGGCCGGTACCTCCAGAGTGGAGGCGGGAATGACCGAAGGACCACTAGATGGCCTTGGGGTGGAATAGCTTCTGGAGCGTGGCGATGCAGGTTCTTCGAAGTCCGCGCTCTCATCCGTGGAGAACAGACCCAGCGGATTGCCGGGCGAAAATCAGAGCTCCTCAGCACCAGATGTTGTAGGATCATCCACCGACTCCTGCCCCGCGACCCCACCTTCTGGCCTCTGTGGCCCTGCCTGGGGCCGCGCTGCTGGCTGAGCTGCAAAACACAAATGAGGTTATTAGAGGAGAAGGGGGTGCTCGGGTCACAAGGTGAGTCCAGCGCTACACACAGCATATGTACGACAAAAGCACCACCGCTCTCAAAATCATCGCAGACATCACATTTCATGACCATCAACACATTGTGCATTGCAATGATTTTCATTAGACCAGCATTATTTATAGGGCAATGTTAGAAATCATCTATCATATATGATTGTTCAGATATGAGTGGGTGTGACATCTATTGACTTTACATCACGCAATGTTGTCAGCTTTACTCACGTGGCATCACTTTAGGGTTTGCAGATGTGTTCGTGGCTGTCCGGGGGTGCTTCCCCACGAGTGTGAGCACCCGCTCCTCCATCTCAGTGATGTCACTGGGGACTGGTGGCCCCCCACCTGTTCACCTCTGCACGGACCTCATCGTCGTTAGCTTCTTCTGTATAAGGTGACAGGACGACATGGCATGAGATCATTGCATGATATCATTGTTAGGTACTGTCACAGAGACTGATACAACACAGAACCGACAGATGTAATCATGATTATTATGAAAATGATCATTCTTTACCTAAAGACGTGCACCGTGACCACAGGCTTTGAGTAAAACATTCCCAGTAAAAGTGAAAGGCCTCACATCTGCTGATAGTCACTCATGACTGTTACAAATCAAATTATATAAATACATAAGTACATGTAAATCAATGTAACACTTACTCTTGCGGATCCCACAAGGTCGTTCCATCGTTTGCGGCATTGGTTGCCCTCACACACCGCGTTGGTCACTGATGAGACCACCTCTGCTATCTCGGTCCATATCCTCTGGTAGGCCTTTGGGGTGGGCTTCCCACGCCCTCCCTGTGTCAAATCACCCCAGCGTGTCTCGGCCTCCTGCAGGAGGGAGGCATTTGCCTCGTCCGAGAACCTCCTGGCTCTTTTGCACCCTCCAATGGGCTCCTCTCTCACCTCACTGCTCTCTCCAGTGTCAGTCTCCACAGCGTGCTGTGATCCTCCTCCTCTCTCTCCATTATAGGCAAAATTCAGTCAAATATGTGGCTGGTAACAGCTACTTTTTGTTTGCCTACTAGCTGTGAAGCTCTAACGTCTCCCTCCTTCCTCCCAAAGCAGCCACACCACACCCAGACACGCCTTCAGTCCCTCTGAGCTCCCTCTCTCTCTGTCTCCTCTTCAGTGCATGTCATGATGACCCTTGACCTCCAGAATCGCGGGAATCGAGCATTGCCATGCCTTTGCTAAGGATGGCCACACTTTACGGCAGAAGGTCAAAAAAATTTAACGTTACCACCCATTTCACATCGTTCGGTAACGCCCATTTTCAAAAATGGAGACTAGGTGCTTTGAGAATGGGCGAGAAGCGGCGATCTGAAAACCCATTTTTACCGCCCACGCTGGAAATAACACCCATTTTTGGGCAATACGACAAAAGTGGAAAATCTAGCCCATTATCATTAAATTAATTTTATTTAACATGACATTGTTGCACATTTTCTCAGATAAGACCGCTTCTCCCTGTAAGTGCGTGGGGTGTAAGTTTTCCTCCTCCTCCTCAGTCTGCCACCTCTTTGGGCACATAATGCTCTTCAATAAACCTTCTGCCATCTGCAGCCTGCCAGCACCTTCAGGACATCACTGTCTGTCAAGGTCAAGCTGACTGCGGCACTTTTGTTCTACGTGTCGGGTTCCTTTCAGGTCTCCGCTGGCGACATTTGCGCTATATCTCATCATGCCACACATTGCTGCATTAGACAGGTCACTGAAGCCCTGTACGCATGCAGAATGGACTTTATCAGCTTCCCTATGACCACGGAGGCTCAGACTGATAGGGCTCTAGGATTCTACCGAATTGCTAACTTCCCCAAGTTGCAGGGAGCAATAGACTGTACGCACATCGCCATGTGGGTACCTTTTCAGGACGCAGAGGTTTATCGCAAACGAAAAGGATTTCACTCCCTGAAGGTCCAACTCGTTGTCAACCACAACTAGATAATTATGGCAGTGAATGCCAAATGTCCAGGCAGCTTCGATGAGGCTCACATCCTGCGTGAGAGTGCTGTATCTGACATGTTTACCAGTCAGCCACAAGGTCAATGCTGGATGCTTGGTGACAAACTATATGGCCTAGCCACCTGGCTGATGACCCCCCTGCGTGACACCCACACCGAAGCTGAGAAGCGATACAACGAGAGCCACAGAGCCACACGCAATGTGGTCCAGAAAACCATTGGTGTGCTTAAGCAGCGCTTTAGATGCCTGGAGCACTCAGGAAGGGAGCTGCAATACAACCCTGATCAGGTAGCTCAATTCGTGGTCATGTGCTCCATGCTGCACAACTTGGCTATCAGGAGGGGGCAAGAATTGCCAGAAGGGACTGACGATTCACCTCAGGAGAGAGAGGAAGAGGAGGACAAGGGGCTGGATGCTGAGCTAGGGCCAGACAATCAGGTTGACTATGCAACCATGCCCATGACCCCCTCCAGACCACAGGAAAGGGCCTGTGGTGGCTACATAGCTGCAAGACTCTTACGTCAGCAGCTCATAAAGGAGCGCTTTGCCTGAAAGAACGTTGCTGTTATTGACAAAGCTGACACATTGCTGTGTGTGTGCAGCTCAGACATCAATGGTGGGCATCACCTTGGTGCCAGTTAAAGTTTAAGTTGATTGAAATTAAGTTTAATTATACCCTTTCATGTTAAGGAATCACCAGTGTGTAACAGTGCAGCTATCTGAGACAATGTGCAACAAGGTAATGTTAAATAAAAAACATTTCATACGACAAATAGTCTGAAATCATAACTATCACGGGCAAAAACACCCCAACCCACCCCAGCCCACCCCACAACACATTATACAACATTGACATCAATCAAATGGTCAACATGTCCAGCAACACAGAACACAAAGGCAAACCAACAGGGTGGCCCCCTCCCCCCATACATTACAACAAATTGCATACACCCAGATAGAGATATAACACACATGCACCTGTGGACATGCACCTCACTTTCCTTCCCCCCTCCCCTTCTTCTCCCCACCTCTGCCCCTTCCCCTCCTCGCTCCACTCCGCCTGGCCGAGGCGCTCCTCAGGCGGTGTCTCATTGGGGGGGATGAAGGCAGAGGCGGTGGTTGCATGGATATGGGAGCGAGGGGTGGCAAGGGGGCAACATTCTCTGATCCAGAAACAGGGGGTGCAGAACCTATGGGTGGAGTGCAGTGCAGTGCTCCAGGACCACTGGGAGGCCTGTGCCAGCAGTGTTCCTGGCTATTGCATCCAGGGCCTCCACCATTCACGGAACGTACTCAGTCATGGTGGCCAGCTGTCAGGATATGCTCCCCAATGTCTGGAGGATCTGCTGACCTATGTCAACAGTCCTCCTGGACATCTCTGCCATGTTGACCCTCTAATCCGCCGCTGGTGGAGCAGACCTGCCGCGTCTAAGAAACCTCCGCGGGATCGGGTGCCCTGTGGCGAGGTGCTTGGGGCCGGTAACTCCATAGTGGAGGCGGAAATGGCCGGAGGAGCACTAGATGGCCTTGGGGTCGAATGCCTTCTGGAGCCTGGCGATGCAGGTTCCTCAAAGTCCGCGCTCACATCCGTGGAGAACAGACCCAGCGGATTAACGGGCGAGAATCGGAGCCCCCTCAGCGCCAGACGTAGGATCGTCTGGAGAGTCGGGCCCTGCGCCCCCACCTTCTGCCCTCTGTGGCCCTGCCTGGGGCCGCGCTGCTGGCTGAGCTGCAAAACACAAATGAGGTTATTAGAGGAGAAGGGGGTGCTCGGGTCACAAGGTGAGTCCAGCGCTACACACAGCATATGTACGACAAAAGCACCACCACTCTCAAAATCAACGCAGACATCACATTTCATGACCATCAACACATTCTGCATTGCAATGACTTTCATTAGGCCAGCATTATTTAGAGGACAATTTTAGCAATCATCTATCATATATGATTGTTCGGAGATGAGTGGGTGTGGCATCTATTGACTTTACATCACGCAATGGTGTATACTTTACTCACGTGGCATCACTTCAGGGTCTGCAGATGTGTCTGTGGCTGTCCGGGGGTGCTTCCCCACGAGTGTGAGCACCCGCTCCTCCATCTCTGTGATATCACTGGGGACTGGTGGCCCCCCACCCGTTCACCTCTGCGTGGACCTCATCGTCGAGAGCTTCTTCTGTAAAAGGTGACAGGACGACACGGCATGAGATCATTGAGTGATATCATTGCTAGGTATTGTCACAGAGACTGATACAACACATAACCGACAGATGTAATCATGATTATTATGATAATTATCATTCTTTACCTAAAGACGTGCACCGTGACCACAGGCTTTGAGTAAAACATTCCTGGTAAAAGTGAAAGACCTCACATTTGATTATAGTCACTCTTACAAATCAAATTATTTGAATATATAAGTACATGTAAATAAATGTAAGACTTACTCTGGTGGGAACGACTGAGGAAGAATGGAACATAATACAAGAAATTGGAAATCTTGCGGACTGGGCAGTTAATTGGCAAATGAACGTTCACCTCGATAAATGCACTTTGGTAGGAAAAGTAGAGACATCACCTGCACCTCAGAAAATAAGAAAGTGAAGGTGGTAGAAGATCAACGGGATCTCGGGATACAGGTGAACAAACCATTAAAAGCAGCATCGCAGGTCAGCAAAGCAATTAAAAATGTTCACAAACTCTGGGGTTTATTTCTAGGGTATAGAATTCAAAAGTAGTGAAGTTGTGTTAAACTTGTATGGGACCCTGGTCAGGCCACACCTGGAGTACTGTGCACAGTCCTGGTCTCCATTCTGTAAAATGACATGGAAGCTCTGGAGAAAGTGTAAAAAAGGTTTACAAGGATGACACCAGAACTGAGAGATTACAGCTATTGGGAAAGATGGCACAGGTTGGGGCTTTTATCTTGAGAAAAGACAAGACTTAGCGGTGACCTGATAGAGGTCTTTAAAATGATGCATGGCTTGGACAGGGTAGGTGTGGAGAGAATGTTTCCACGTGTGGGAGGATCCAAAACTTGTGGCCATAAATACAAGATAGTTACTGATAAATCCAATAGGGAATCCAGGAGACATTTCTTTACTCAGAGAGTGGTTAGAATGTGAACTCGCAACCAGGAAGTAGCTGAGGCAAAAATTTTTTGATGCTTTTTGATATATCCTTACTATACAGTATAAATGCATACTTGAGAGAAGGTCACTCTGTGACCAGTTACCTTTATTACCAAGACCTCAAGTGATGAAGGTGGGTGGAGCTTCCCCTTTTATACCTGAAAGTCCAGGTTAGGAGTGTCTCCCACAAGTTCGCCCCCTTGTGGTCAGTGTTCTCAAGGTGTACAACTTAGGTCAGCTTATACATGGGCTACAATGATAGTTGAATACATGACACTTTTAAAAGGAAACTTGATGAGTACATGGCAGAAAAGGGAATAGAAAGTTATTCTGAAGGGCTGAGATGAGGTAGGTAGGCCACTTGAGGTGGATAGTGATAATAGGACTCGAGGGCATGAATGTAAAGTCCATGGGTAGAGTCAGGTTACATGGCAGGAAGTGGGTATTTTCATCGAGAATGATTGTCCTCTGGAACAGACGATCTGAACACATGGTGGATATGAATTCACCACAGTCATTTCCACTTGTAGAGGGTAAGTTGCCTGTCAGTTGTGATTTTGAGCAGTTCGGGACTATCACAGTATCCTGGAGATTTTCTGGATTGCCTCAGGAAGTTGGAGAGGAATTTCCTGGAGTTTTTCTCCTGTCTCTTTGCCTGACTTTGGTGTGGGGATTGTGTGGTTCGGGGGTGAGTCAATAGTTGGACGGGGAGCGCCTGAGGGTATTTAACCGTCCTTTTCGTCATACCTTCTACATGATCCTACCAAAAGCGGCAGGACTCCAGTCTACAGGTTTCAACCCTGACAGATCACACTCCACAGGCGGCAGCTCTACGATTCCAACACGACCAATGTGTTCCCAAGAGCATTTTATCATCGCAGTCCACACATCCTTTGAATATTCCCTCGCCTTCCCAGCCAGAAATGTACCGAGCTGATATTGGGCATCCTCTTGGAAAACATATCGCCAGAGTCTCCAGCTTCTGCTCCCTCAGGGTCCAGCTCTCAGCTCCCTATCTCAGCTGGCCACCAGGCTCACACACTCTCCTGTTACACCCACGATAATGTTGTTTATTCCTTCACGGGATGTGTGCGTCCTTGCCAAGGCCGGCATTTATTGCCCATCCCTAATTGCCCCTTGAGAAGGTGGTGGTGAGCCGCCTTCTTGAACTGCTGCAGTCCGTGTGGTGAAGGTGCTCCCACAGTGCTGTTAGGGAGCGAGTTCCAGGATTTTGATGATGAAGGAATGGCCGATATATTTCCAAGTCAGGATGGTGTGTGACTGGGAGGGGAACATGGAGGTGGTGGTGTTCCCATGCACCTGCTGCCCTTGTCCTTCTAGGTGGCAGAGGTCGCGGGTTTGGGAGGTGCTACCGAAGAAGCCTTGGCGAGTTGCTGCAGTGCATCTTGTAGATGGTACACACTGCAGCCACGGTGCGCGGTGGTGGAGGTGGTGGATGGGGAGCCAATCAAACTGGCTGCTTTGTCCTGGATGGTATCGAGCTTCCTGAGTGTTGTTGGAACTGCATTCATCCAGGCAAGTGAAGAGTATTCCATCACACTCCCGACTTGTGCCTTGTAGATGGTGGAAAGACTTTGGGAAATCAGGAGGTGGGACACTCGCTGCAGAATACCCAGCCTCTGACCTGTTCTGTAAAGTCCTTACACAATACCACAAATCCACACGTGGCACATTCTATGGACAAGGTCACTCCATGACCTGAACCTTTATTCAAAGGACCAAGAAGTGATGACCCTGCGTGGGACCTCCCTTTATATACCTGGATGACCAGGTAAGGAGTGTCTCCCACAAGTTCACTTCCTGTGGTCAAGGTGTGCATTTCTTACGTATATACAGTATTGCAGTATTGTTACATAAAGGTTACATACATGACATCACCTCCCCCTCAACATCTTATTAGGATCATAGGTTAAGTCTCTCGGGTGGTCTGTGCTCTCTCGTGGAGCGCCGCAGTCGGGGTTCTGGTTCTTGAGCCTTGGTATGCGTCTCTGTCACCTGTGGTGATTCCGGCCTGTCCGGGCTGACCGCAGGGACTGTGCATGCTGCTGAATGTTCTTGTTGCTCATTCTCTGGCAGTGGTGTGAATACCATCTCATGATCTTCCTCAGGTTCCTCAGTGTCCATGCTGAACCTTTTTTTTACTTGGTCCAGATGCTTGCGGCATATCTGCCCATTGTTAAGTTCAACCACTATGACCCTATTCCCCTCTTTGTCTATTACAGTACCCTCAAGCCATTTGGGCCCCAAAGCGTGATTGAGAACAAATGCGGGGTCATCAATTTCTATACATCGCCCCCTTGATTTTCGGTCATGATACTCGTTTTGGGACTGGCGCTTGCCCTCAACAATGTCGGACAGGACTGGATGAATGAGGGACAGCCGAGTCTTGAGTGTTTATTTCATGAGTAGCTCCGCGGGAGGGACCCCCGTGAGCGAGTGCAGTCGGGACCTATAGGCCAGCAGGAGGCGCGAAAGGCGGCATTGAAGGGAGGGTCCTTGAATCTGGAGCATGCCTTGTTTTATGATTTGGACCGCACGTTCTGCCTGGCCATTGGAGGCCGGCTTGAACGGTCCTGTCCTGACATGATTAATGCCATTGCCTGACATGAACTCCCGGAATTCGTAGCTTGTGAAACATTGGCCATTATCGCTAACAAGGATGTCCGACAAGCCGTGGGTCGCAAAGACTGAGTGCAGACTCTCCACGGTGGTGGATGTCGTGCACGAATTTAATATGATGCACTCGATCCATTTCGAATATGCATCAACCACAATGAGAAACATTTTTCCCATGAACGGGCCCACGTAGTCTACTTGAATACGTGACCATGGCCGGATGAGCCAGGGTCACGGGCTGAGCGGGGCCTCCCTGGGGGAATTACCCAGCTGGGCACACGTCGTTCACCTGCGAACACAGTGTTCCAGGTCAGAATCAATTCCCAGCCACCACACATGTGACCGGGCAATGGCCTTCATCAGCACAATACCTGGGTGCTCGCTGTGGAGTTCCCTGATGAATGCTTCCCTTCCCTTCTGGGGCATGACTACCCGGCTGCCCCATAGTAGGCAGTCGGCTTGGATGGAGAGCTCATCCATCCGTCTGTGAAATGGTCTGACCTCCTTCGGGCATGTTCCGTGTGTGGGCGCCCAATCCCCAATCAGGGCACATTTCTTAATCAGGGATAGGAAGGGATCTCTGTTGGTCCAAATTTTGATCTGGCGGGCTGTGATGGGGAGCCTGCGCTGTCAAAGGCATCGACAGCCATGACCATCTCAGCGCTTTGCTCCGCTGCCCCCTCAGTGGTGGCCAGTGGAAGCCTGCTGAGCGCGTCAGCGCAGTTTTCGGTGCCTGGTCGGTGCCGTATGGTGTAGTCATACGCAGTCAGCGTGAGAGCCCATCGCTGTATGCGAGCTGACGCATTGGCATTGACAGCCTTGCTGTCTGACAGCAGGGATGTTAACGGCTTATGGTCCGTTTCTAATTTGAACCTCCTGCCAAAAAGGTACTGATACATCTTTTTCACCCCATAGACACATGCGAGTGCTTCCTTTTCAACCATCCCATATCCCCTTTCTGCTTGGGAGAGCGACCTGGAGGCATAAGCCACAGGTTGTAGTTGGCCCTCAGCGTTACCCTGCTGCAACACGCACCCAACCCCATAGGACGCTGCATCACATGTCAGAACCAATTTCTTAGGGGGGTTGTACAGGGTCAACAACTTATTTGAACCAAGTAGGTTCCGTGCCCGATTGAAAGCCCGTTCCTGACAGTGCCACCAAAAGCAATCACAACCTTTATGCAGGAGCACGTGTAGCGGCTCCAACAATGTGCTTAAGTTCGGCAGAAAGTTCCCGAAATAGTTCAAGAGTCCCAGAAATGAACGCAATTCAGATGTGTTGCCGGGCCTGGGCGCTCATCGAATCGCCTCCGTTTTGGATTCGATGGGCCGAATCCCATCTGCAGCAACCCTCCTGCCCAGGAACTCAACCTCAGGAGCCCAAAACACACATTTAGACTTCTTGAGTCGCAGGCCTACCCGGTCCAGTCGGCATAGCACCTCCTCCAGGTTGTGGAGGTGTTCCTTGGTGTCTCGACCGGTGGTGAGGATGTCGTCCTAAAATACGATTGTTCCGGGAATGGATTTGAGCAGGCTTTCCATGTTTCTTTTAAAAATCGCGGCCGCTGATCAAATGCCAAATGGGCACCTGTTGTAAACAAACAGTCCCTTGTGCGTGGTGATGGTGGTCAGTAGTTTAGATTCGTCGGTCAGTTCTTGAGTCATGTAGGCTGAAGTGAGGTCCAACTTGGTGAACAGCTTGCCGCCTGCCAGCGTGGCAAAAAGGTCCTCCGCTCTCGGGAGCGGGTATTGGTCTTGTAGGGACACCCGGCCTTGTAGTTGCCACAGATCCTGACAGAGCCATCTGCTTTTAGGACGGGAACGATGGGGCTCGCCCAGTCGCTGAATTCAACGGGCGAGATGATGCCCTCTCTCAGCAACCGGTCCAACTCGCTCTCAATTTTCTCCCGCATCACATACGGCACAGCTCTGGCTTTGTGGTGCACTGGTCTGGCGTCCGGGGTGATGCGTATCATTACCTTGGTACCTTTGAATGTCCCGATGCCAGGTTGAAATAGTGACTCAAATTGCTGTAGGATCTGTGAGCATGAACTTCGCTCCACAGATGACATGGCGTGCACATTTCCAGTTCATCTCAGCTCACCAGCTCCTCCCCAACAGTGCGGGACCATTGCCTGGGACAATCCAGAGCAGCAGCTGGTTCACCGATCCATTGTGTGTGACCGCCAACATTGCACTGCCTAGTACTGGAATGATTTCTTTGGTATACGTCCGTAGTTGTGTCTCAATGCGTTCTAGTTTGGGTCTGCTGGCTTTGAGTGGCCACAGTTTTTTGAATTGTTGAACACTCATGAATGACTGGCTGGCCCCCGTGTCCAGCTCCATGCGTACAGGGATGCTATTTAATAGGACTTTCATCATCATGGGTGGCGTTTTGGTATATGAGCTGTGAATGTTTTCCACATGAACCCGCTGAATTTCAGCATCCATTGATTTGCCCCAAGCGTCATCCTGCCTCGCAGACCCCTCATCTGGTTCATCCGCCTCGTATATTAGCCTGGTTATAGGCTTTCTGCACATTCTGGCTAAATGGCCACTGAGGTTACATTTTCTGCATACGAACTGTTGAAACCTGCAAGTCCTTTCAGCCTGTCTGCCCCCACACCTCCAGCACAGACATAGAAACATAGAAAATAGGTGCAGGAGTAGGCCATTTAGCCCTTCTAGCCTGCACCGCCATTCAATGAGTTCATGGCTGAACATGCAACTTCAGTACCCCATTCCTAGTTTCTCACCATACCCCTTGATCCCCCGTGTAGTAAGGACTTCATCTAACTCCATTTTGAATATATTTAGTGAATTGGCCTCAACTACTTTCTGTGGTAGAGAATTCCACAGGTTCACCACTCTCTGGATGAAGAAGTTTCTCCTCATCTCGGTCCTAAATGGCTTACTCCTTATCCTTAGACTGTGACCTCTGGTTCTGGACTTCCCCAACATTGGGAACATTCTTCCTGCATCTAACCTGTCTAAACCCATCAGAATTTTAAACGTTTCTATGAGGTCCCCTCTCATTCTTCTGAACTCCAGTGAATACAAGCCCAGTTGATCCAGTCTTTCTTGATAGGTCAGTCCCACCATCCCGGGAATCAGTCTGGTGAATCTTCGCTGCACTCCCTCAATAGCAAGAATGTCCTTCCTCAAGTTAGGAAACCAAAACTGTACACAATAGTCCAGGTGTGGCCTCACCAAGGCCCTGTACAACTGTAGCAACACCTCCCTGCCCCTGTACTCAAATCCCCTCGCTATGAAGGCCAACATGCCATTTGCTTTCTTAACCGCCTGCTGTACCTGCATGCCAACCTTCAATGACTGATGTACCATGACACCCAGGTCTCGTTGCACCTCCCCTTTTCCTAATCTGTCACCATTCAGATAATAGTCTGTCTCTCTGTTTTTACCACCAAAGTGGATAACCTCACATTTATCCACATTATACTTCATCTGCCATGCATTTGCCCACTCACCTAACCTATCCAAGTCACTCTGCAGCCTCATAGCATCCTCCTCGCAGCTCACACTGCCACCCAACTTAGTGTCATCCGCAAATTTGGAGATACTACATTTAATCCCCTCGTCTAAATCATTGTACAATGTAAACAGCTGGGGCCCCAGCACAGAACCTTGCGGTACCCCACTAGTCACTGCCTGCCATTCTGAAAAGTACCCATTTACTCCTACTCTTTGCTTCCTGTCTGACAACCAGTTCTCAATCCACGTCAGCACACGACCCCAATCCCATGTGCTTTAACTTTGCACATTAATCTCTTGTGTGGGACCTTGTCGAAAGCCTTCTGAAAGTCCAAAAATACCACATCAACTGGTTCTCCCTTGTCCACTTTACTGGAAACATCCTCAAAAAATTCCAGAAGATTTGTCAAGCATGATTTCCCTTTCACAAATCCATGCTGACTTGGACCTATCATGTCACCATTTTCCAAATGCGCTGCTATGACATCCTTAATAATTGATTCCATCATTTTACCCACTACCGATGTCAGGCTGACCGGTCTATAATTCCCTGTTTTCTCTCTCCCTCCTTTTTTAAAAAAGTGGGGTTACATTGGCTACCCTCCACTCGATAGGAACTGATCCAGAGTCAATGGAATGTTGGAAAATGACTGTCAATGCATCCGCTATTTCCAAGGCCACCTCTTTAAGTACTCTGGGATGCAGTCCATCAGGCCCTGGGGATTTATCGGCCTTCAATCCCATCAATTTCCCCAACACAATTTCCCGACTAATAAAGATTTCCCTCAGTTCCTCCTCCTTACTAGACCCTCTGACCCCTTTTGTATCCGGAAGGTTGTTTGTGTCCTCCTTAGTGAATACCGAACCAAAGTACTTGTTCAATTGGTCTGCCATTTCTTTGTTCCCCGTTATGACTTCCCCTGATTCTGACTGCAGGGGACCTACGTTTGTCTTTACTAACCTTTTTCTCTTTACATACCTATAGAAACTTTTGCAATCTGCCTTAATGTTCCCTGCAAGCTTCTTCTCGTACTCCATTTTCCCTGCCCTAATCAAACCCTAGTCCTCCTCTTCTGAGTTCTAAATTTCTCCCAGTCCCCGGGTTCGCTGCTATTTCTGGCCAATTTGTATGCCACTTCCTTGGCTTTAATACTATCCCTGATTTCCCTTGATAGCCACGGTTGAGCCCCCTTCCCTTTTTTATTTTTACGCCAGACAGGAATGTACAATTGTTGTAGTTCATCCATGCGGTCTCTAAATGTCTGCCATTGCCCATCCACAGTCTACCCCTTAAGTATCATTCGCCAATCTATCCCAGCCAATTCACGCCTCATACCTTCAAAGTTACCCTTCTTTAAGTTCTGGACCATGGTCTCTGAATTAACTGTTTCATTCTCCATCCTAATGTAGAATTCCACCATATTATGGTCACTCTTCCCCAAGGGGCCTCGCACAATGAGATTGCTAATTAAACCTCTCTCATTACACAACACCCAGTCTAAGATGGCCTCCCCCCTAGTTGGTTCCTCAACATATTGGTCTAGAAAACCATCCCTTATGCACTCCAGGAAATCCTCCTCCACCGTATTGCTTCCTGTTTGGCTAGCCCAATCTATGCATATTGAAGCCACTCATTGTAACTGCTGCACCTTTATTGCATGCACCCCTAATTTCCTGTTTGATGTCCTCCCCAACATCACTCCTACTGTTTGGAGGTCTGTACACAACTCCCACTAATGTTTTTTGCCCTTTGGTGTTCTGCAGCTCTACCCATATAGATTCCACATCATCCAAGCTAATGTCTTTCCTAACTATTGCATTAATCTCCTCTTTCACCAAGCATGAACTGAGATTCCCATTGTTGTGAACAAAAGAGCTGTTACCAGGCATTCCTCGCTGATTGTCCCTTTGACTGCTCTTGAGCACCCTGTTAGTGGGTGTCAATGGCCCCATCCCGGGCCGCATTGTCCACTGGGGGGGCATAAATGTCCGTTCAGCCTGCCATTGTCGCTGTTGGAGACTTACTCTTCGGTCTATTGCTGCCTGGGGTGTCTCGAACTTCCCTTGCCTGCCTGCGGGCCTCTGTGTCGCGTTTATGATATTGACTCCCTGATCCATCGCCACATTGGAGGTAGAATTGCGCGCATATATTATCTTGGTTTCCTCCTCCCCTGCCATAAAAGTCTGAGCCATCAACGCCGCCGCTTCCAAGGTCAAGTCCTTGGTCTCAATTAGCTTTCTGAAAATCCCAGCATGACCGATGCCCTCAATAAAGAAATCCCTTAGCATCTCCCCCCTGCAAACGTCTGTGAACTTACAGAGGCTGGCCAAGTGCCGGAGGTCCGCAACGAAATCCAGTATGCTCTGTCCTTCCCGACGGCGGTGGGTATAGAATCTGTGTCGGGCCATGTGTATGCTGCTCGCCGCTTTGAGATGCTCACCAATTAGTTTGCTGAGCTCTTCAAAGGTTTTGTCTGCTGGCTTCTCAGGTGCTGGCAGGTCTTTCATGAGCGCGTAAGTCTTAGGTCCACAGCTGGTCAGCACATGAGCCCTTCGCTTGTCGGCCGCTGCGTCTCCCAGCCAGTCCTTTGTGACAAAGCTCTGCTGGAGCCTCTCAATGAAATCGTCCCAATCCTCACCAACACAGTATCGTTCATGTGTGCTGCCGGTGGCCATTATCGTGGGTCGTTGATTCCCGTTTCTCGTCGCCAATGTAAAGTCCTTACACAATACCACAAATCCACACGAGGCACATTCTCTGGACAAGGTCACCCCATGACCTAAACCTTTGTTACAGGACCAAGAAGTGATGACCCTGCATGGGACCTCGCTTTATATACCTGGATGACCAGGTGAGGAGTGTCACCCACAAGTTCACCCCCTGTGGTCAAGGTGTGCATTTCTTACGTACATTACAGTATTGCAGTGTTGTTACATAAAGGTTACATAGATGACATGCTCATTGCGGACTAACCCGAATTGATTGTGGGACAGCAGCTCACTCTCTCCTGTTGGAGCTGGGCTACGTGTCACTCAGAGACTTGTGGAGGCTTTCAAATTGGGAAGGTGAGAACCATTTCAAGTATAAACGGTTAGGCCCAGACTGTAAAGTAAGTGCAGCCAAGAAAGGCTGGTCTCAAATTGCGTTACCACGTTTATCTGCTTTGCGTTCAAATGTCACCTATTGAAATTGGTGGTCAGCTTCAGAATTCTAAATGCTGCTGACTAAACCTTTCACCACAAGCATCATTGCTCGAGATTGCGGGAAGGAATCACAATAATGGTGATATCAGTAACTCCCTCAGCGGCCTCCCGTATGTCGGCAAGTGGGCTCAAAGTGCTCGTTGGCAAAGACAGACTATTGAGCTCTTTTCACATCTGCTTTCATTGTAAGTGATGAGATATTGTGCGAGGAAGTTCCCGCCCAGTCACACACCAGCTCAGACTTCCCCTCATCAGCTTTCCTCCCAAGCGATTGTCCAGCGAACATCAGCGCTGGCTCGGGAGCCCAAAGGTCCCACAAGGCTGACAGGGAAAGGTTTCATGGCCGGGAGATCGGGGTGATATCAACCTACGACTGCAAGTTCTGCAGCCCTTGACTGCAGCTCTGCTTCTCCAAGGCTCCATCAATGCAGCAGAACCTTGCTGACAGTGGTCACGGCTCAGAGTGGCAAAATTTGCAAGGCAAACTCCTGAAGCAGTCAAAGAGCCACGTTTGAATAGTCTATTTCGGCAAATGAGGCCTCCCGCTGAGTTTCCCAAGCTTGGCCGAGGCTCCGTCATCACCAGGCTCTGCCCCAGGGAGCTGTGGAGGCTGGGTCATTGAATACATTTAAGGCGGAGATAGACAAATTTTTGAGCGATAAGGGAGTACAGGTTGGGCGTCCGAAATCCGGAGTTCCAAAATTCAGAATGTTCCAGGATCCGGACTCCCCCCGCCTCGGCGGCCCAACTTCGCCCCAGCCCCAGCTCCCTCCCTTCTCCCCCCCACCTCTCCCCCTTACCTCGGCGGGCCGACCTCGCCCCCTTACCTCGGCTGCCCGACCCCACCTACCTCAGCCCAGGCAAAGACGTTCCAAAATCCGGAAATACCCGGGAATCCGGAACGGTCTTGGTCCGAAGGTTTCCGGATTTCAGACGCTCAACCTGTATCGGGTTATGGGGAGCGGGTGGGGAAGTGGAGCTGAGTCCATGATCAGATCAGCCATGGTCTTATTAAATGGCGGAGCAGTCTCCAGGGGCCGTATGGCCTACTCCTGCTCCTATTTCTTATGTCCTTATATTGAGGCAACAAGGTCCTTGCAAGCCACTGCAGATCAGAGAAACCAATCTGCAGTTCACCTCTGCGTCAAGCAAGTAATTGCTGCCATGTTTACCGAGTGACAAGGAGAACCGACCCAAGTATGCACCAAACTTTTACTGCCTGATAGGCAGCCCAGTGGTCTTATAGATGGCACCCATGTGGGCATGAGGGCTCTGTTGCCAACCCCAATGTTTACATCAACAGGAAGGGATACTGCCCCATGAATGAGCAGGTGGCTTCGGACTCGACAACTGCCACTTGCTGATAGAGATCTTGCCCGGAGCACAACTTGAATGCCTAATGGCCACCAAGGTAGGAGCCTGGGTCAGGGTCATGGGAGGGTTGGAGAAGCGGGCATAGGCCTTCCCTCGACACTGTAGGGTCAGCAACAACAACAACAACACATTGCATTTATATAGCGCCTTTAACGTATTGTCTTACCTGTTGCTCAGTGGGTAGCCCACTCGCCTCAGAGTCAGACGGCTGTGGGTTCAAGTCCCACTCCAGGGATTTGAGCACATAAATCTAGGCTGAGGGAGCGCTGCACTGTCGGAGGTGCCGTCTTTCGGATGAGACGTTAAACCGAGGCCCCGTCTGCCCTCTCACGTGGATGTAAAAGATCCCACGGCACTATTTTGAAGAAAATCAGGGGCGTTCTCCCCGGTGTCCTGGGGCCAATATTTATCCCTCAATCAACATAACAAAAACAGATTATCTGGTCATTATCACATTGCTGTGTGTGGGAGCTTGCTGTGCGCAAATTGACTGCCGTGTTTCCTACATTACAACAGTGACTACACTCCAAAAGTACTTCATTGGCTGGAACGCACTTTGAGACGTCCGGTGGTCGTGAAAGGCGCTATATTAATGCAAGTCTTTCTTTCTTTTAGTAAAACTTCCCAAGGTGCTTCACAGGAGCATTATCTGACAAAATTTGACACCAAGCCACATAAGGTGATATTGGGACTGGCAACCAAAAGCTTGGTGAACGAGGTCGGTTTTAAGGAGCATCTTAAAGGAGGAAAGAGAGGTAGAGAGGTGGAGCGGTTTCATAGAATAGGATGGTTACAGCACGGAAGGAGGCCATTTGGCCTGTTGAGCCGGTCCCGACTCTCAGCTAATCTCCCTCCCCCCGCCCTTTCCCCGTAGCCCTGCAAAGTTTTTTCCTTCAGATACTTATCCATTTCCCTTTTGAAAGATAAGATTGAGTCTGCCTCCACCACGCTCTCAGGTCAATGTATTCCAGGACCAAAACATTCGCTGCGTAAAAAAGTTTTTTCTTACATCGCCTTTGGTTTAGGGAGGAAATTCCAGAGCTTAGTGTAAGATAAAACTTACCTGCATGTTATAATAGTGTTTTGATAATGCTTTTGTTCAACGGTTATATGATAAAATTAACTAAAATGTGTGTAAGCTTATGTTAACCATTTTTAAGCAAAGCATCATGGTAGATTAAGCCATTATTATGCTAATCGCTTTTAAGTAAAGCATGATGGGAGAACCATTATTATGTTAACCATTTTTTTGTAATTTGCTGAAACAGCTTCATTCAGAACTAGAATGGCCAAGGCCAAATAATAATCAATAAAAATATGCAGCATGTCACATTTTGTAAAGCCAAGCTCAGTAATGAATTCTGTGGCAGTCTTTGTAAAAGTTCTCAGAGAAGAACTAGAGATAACATAGAAGGTCAGAGGCACATACTTAGAATGATCTCTTGTAAGCCTGAGACAGCTGCAGATTCTCACAGTTATTTGTATGGGAGGAAAAGGGTATAAAGTTAGAGCTATTGCACTTTGGGGGCAGCGCTAACACAGAAGGAAACTGAGGAAGGACGAGGGTCAACAGAACACAGCAAGAGACAAGCGCCGCAATCTCTCAGTGGGCTCCCGTTGAGGTTTCAAGGAACAGACTGTCGACTATCGCCTTGTTAAGTATTATTTCTTTGTACTGGAAGCAAACTACTTCATAAAGTCTGTTCTGCTTATTTACAAAATACCTGTAACCAGCGTGGTTTGTTGTGGTCACGGACATAAGTCACCTCTGACAGATATAATAAATCTGACAGATCGAATCAATTTTACAATTCAGGGCCTAGACAGCTGAAGGCATGGCCTCCAATGGTGGGGCGATTAAAATCAGGGATGCGCAAGAGCCAAGAAATGGAGGAGTGCAGAGATCTCGGAGGGGTGTGGGGCTGGAGGGTGTGACAGAGATAGGGAGGGGTGTAGGGGCTGGAGGAGGTTACAGAGATAGGGAGGGGTATGGTGGCTGGAGGAGGTTACAGAGATAGGGAGGGGTGTAGGCGCTGGAGGAGGTTACGGAGATAGGGAGGGGTGTAGGGGCTGGAGGAGGTTACAAAGATTTGGAGGCGTGTAGGGGCTGGAGGAGATGACAGAGATAGGGAGGGGTGTAAGGGCTGAAGGAGATTACAGAGATAGGGAGGGGTGTAGGGGCTGGAGGAGGTTACAGAGATAGGGAGGGTGTAGGGGCTGGAGGAGGTTACAAAGATTTGGAGGCGTGTAGGGGCTGGAGGAGATGACAGAGATAGGGAGGGGTGTAAGGGCTGAAGGAGATTACAGAGATAGGGAGGGGTGTAGGGGCTGGAGGAGGTTACAGAGATAGGGAGGGGTGTAGGGGCTGGAGGAGATGACAGAGATAGGGAGGGGTGTAGGGGCTGGAGGAGGTTACAGAGATAGGGAGGGGTGTAGGGGCTGGAGGAGGTTACAAAGATTTGGAGGCGTGTAGGGGCTGGAGGAGATGACAGAGATAGGGAGGGGTGTAAGGGCTGAAGGAGATTACAGAGATAGGGAGGGGTGTAGGGGCTGGAGGAGGTTACAGAGATAGGGAGGGTGTAGGGGCTGGAGGAGGTTACAAAGATTTGGAGGCGTGTAGGGGCTGGAGGAGATGACAGAGATAGGGAGTGGTGTAAGGGCTGAAGGAGATTACAGAGATAGGGAGGGGTGTAGGGGCTGGAGGAGGTTACAGAGATAGGGAGGGGTGTAGGGGCTGGAGGAGATGACAGAGATAGGGAGGGGTGTAGGGGCTGGAGGAGGTTACAGAGATAGGGAGGGGTGTAGGGGCTGGAGGAGGTTACAGAGAAAGGGAGGGGTGTAGGGGCTGGAGGAGGTTACAGAGATAGGGAGGATTGTAGAGGCTGGAGGAGGTTACAGTGATGGGGGGTGTAGGGGCTGGAGGAGCTTACAGAGATAGGGAGGGGTGTAGGGGCTGGAGGAGGTTACAGAGATAGGGAGGGGTATAGGGGCTGGAGGAGGTTACAGAGATAGGGAATGGTGTAGGGGCTGGAGGAGGTTACAGAGATAGGGAGGATTGTAGAGGCTGGAGGAGGTTACAGTGATGGGGGGTGCAGGGGCTGGAGGAGCTTACAGAGATAGGGAGGGGTGTAGGGGCTGGAGGAGGTTACAGACATAGGGAGGGTGTAGGGGCTGGAGGAGGTTACAGACTTTGGGAGGGGTGTAGGCGCTGGAGGAGGTTACAGAGATAGGGAGGATTGTAGAGGCTGGAGGAGGTTACAGTGATAGCGGGGGGTGTAGGGGCTGGAGGAGGTTACAGACATAGAGAGGGGTGTAGGGGCTGGAGGAGGTTACAGACATAGGGAGGGTGTCGGGGCTGGAGGAGGTTACAGATATAGGGAGGGGTGTAGGGGCTGGAGGAGGTTACAGAGATAGGGAGGGGTGAAGGGCAGGAGGAGGTTACAGACAAAGGGAGGGGTGTATGGGCTGGAGGAGGTTACTGACATAGGGAGGGGTGTAGGGGCTGGAAGAGATTACAGAGATAGGGAGGGTTGTAGGGCTGGAGTAGGTTACAGATATAGAGAGGGGTGTAGGTGCTGGAGGAGGTCACAGATATAGGGAGGGGTGTAGGGGCTGGAGGAGGTTACAGATATAGGGAGGGGTGTAGGGGCTGGAAGAGGTTACAGAGATAGGGAGGGGTGTAGGGGCTGGAGGAGCTTACAGACATCGGGAGGGTGTAGGGGCTGGAGGAGGTTACAGAGATAGGGAGGGGTGTAGGGGCTGGAGGAGGTTACAGATATAGGGAGGGGTGTAGGGGCTGGAGGAGGTTACAGAGATAGGGAGAATTGTAGAGGCTGGAGGAGATTACAGTAATAGGGGGGGTGTAGGGGCTGGAGGAGGTTACAGAGATAGGGAGGATTGGAGAGGCTGGAGGAGGTTACAGACATAGGGAGGGTGTAGGAGCTGGAGGAGGTTACAGATATAGTGAGGGGTTTAGGGGCTGGAGGAGGTTAGAGAGATAGGGAGGGGTGTAGGGGCTGGAGGAGGTTAGAGAGATAGGGAGGGGTGTAGGGACTGGAGGAGGTTACAGATATAGGGAGAGGTGTAGGGGCTGGAGGAGGTTACAGAGATAGGGAGGGGTGAAGGGCAGGAGGAGGTTACAGACATCGGGAGGTGTGTAGGGGCTGGAGGAGGTTACAGACATCGGGAGGGGTGTTGGGGCTGGAGGAGGTTACAGAGATAGGGAGGGGTGTAGGGCTGGAGGAGGTTACAGATATAGAGAGGGGTGTCGGTGCTGGAGGAGGTCACAGAGATAGGGAGGGTTATAGGGGCTGGAGGAGGTTTCAGAGATAGGGAGTGGTGTAGGGGCTGGAGGAGGTTACAGAGATAGGGAGTGGTGTAGGGGCTGGAGGAGGTTACAGAGATAGGGAGGGGTGTAGGGGCTGGAGGAGGTTACAGAGATAGGGAGGGGTGTAGGGGCTGGAGGAGGTTACAGATATAGGGAGGGGTGTATGGGCTGGAGGAGATGACAGAGATAGGGAGGGGTGTATGGGCTGGAGGAGGTTACAGAGATAGGGAGGGGTGTATGGGCTGGAGGAGGTTACAGAGATAGGGAGGGGTGTAGGTGCTGGAGGATGTCACAGACTTATGGAGGGTTATAGGGGCTGGACGAGGTTACAGAGATAGGGAGTGGTGTAGGGGCTGGAGAAAGTTACAGAGATAGGGAGGGGTGTCGGGGCTGGAGAAGGTTACAGAGATAGGGAGGGGTGTAGGGCTGGAGGAGGTTACAGATATAGAGAGGGGTGTCGGTGCTGGAGGAGGTCACAGAGATAGGGAGGGTTATAGGGGCTGGAGGAGGTTTCAGAGATAGGGAGTGGTGTAGGGGCTGGAGGAGGTTACAGAGATAGGGAGTGGTGTAGGGGCTGGAGGAGGTTACAGAGATAGGGAGGGGTGTAGGGGCTGGAGGAGGTTACAGAGATAGGGAGGGGTGTAGGGGCTGGAGGAGGTTACAGATATAGGGAGGGGTGTATGGGCTGGAGGAGATGACAGAGATAGGGAGGGGTGTATGGGCTGGAGGAGGTTACAGAGATAGGGAGGGGTGTATGGGCTGGAGGAGGTTACAGAGATAGGGAGGGGTGTAGGTGCTGGAGGATGTCACAGACTTATGGAGGGTTATAGGGGCTGGACGAGGTTACAGAGATAGGGAGTGGTGTAGGGGCTGGAGAAAGTTACAGAGATAGGGAGGGGTGTCGGGGCTGGAGAAGGTTACAGAGATAGGGAGTGGTGTCGGGGCTGGAGGAGGTTATAGAGATAGGGATTGGCGGACTGGGGAGGTTGCAGAGATAGGGAGGGACGAGGACACGAGGGATTTGAACACCAAGAGGGAAATCCAGCCCCTGTGTGTCTGGTTCCTTCGAGGATGGCCTTCTTCCCCTCAATCGTACCTTGTGCAGTGGGACCTTTGAGTCTGTGCCGGTGACCAGGGTTTGGCCACAGTGCTCCTTCATAATATTGTCATCATCATCATGGGCGGTCCCTCGAACGAGGATGACTTGCTTCCACAAGAGTTCACAGATGTTTCAATGAAGGGCCCGATGTTCCAGTCCTGAACTCCAATTGAGGGGGTGGAAGATGCCTGTGCGTGGATTTTTTTTAACGTGTGGTGACCGTTGCACACCAGCCACCACACGGGCTTGACAGAGCTCGGTCTTGGTCCAGTGGCAAGGGTTAACCAGGACAACTGGAGACCTGCTCTGCTGCACGGACCTAGTGCACACACGTATCGCAGTGTGGGCAGGTCCGTGCTGCCCCTGGGCCCTCGGCTCTTCTGGGCCCCGTACCCTCATTCGCCGCACCTCCACCAGCGATGTTCCAGGGCCCGGCGCTCCAGCTCTATTTATAGCCCCGACCTGCGGTGGTGTTCTCACACAGGTCGGGGCGGCCCCCCATGTGCATCCTTGTAAATGGTTCACTTGCAATGCCAAAAATAGTGTCCCCTTTAACAGCCAAAGCATACCCTTTAAAAGTGTATTTTAAAATAAACCCCGATAGTACAGGAATGTCAATGGAATTGTCAGAATTCTACTGAAGAGAAACTGTTAATAATAACTATTCCAGTTATTTTGCTAGAAAAAGGTAATGTTTAACACCAGGGTCCACACTGGCAGTGCCAGGAGCCACAGTGAAGCTCTTCATGAATTTTGGACAAAGAACGTTGGCATAGAAACAGCAGTGGATCAGTTGAGAGGGAAGTGCCAACCAGCTGGAACATCCAAATTCATGCCCCTCCCATTCGTTTACCAACATCTCTATGCTGTCACATTGAGTACAATGGTTTTACTGTTCAGACTTTCAAAGGCTGCAGTGAGATGCAGTATTGCCACTCACACACTGAGCACCAGCTGAGCACGCACTGTGGGGTTCACAGAGAGCAAGGCACAGCACGGAGGTGAGAAAGTGGCGAGCTTCTGTGTTGAAGTTGACAGAAGGTTTCATCATCCATGGATGTTCTACATATTCTTCTCTCCGAAAAGCCATCTTTCTATACCCGCTTCACCTTCAAAACACTTGGGGCTGGAAATTCGCTTGACACTTTTTTTGAGTCATTAATGTTGGGCAGTGGATCAATTTAGCGCCGGGACAGGGTTTTTTGTCGGCAGCCAAAAAATTCAGCAACTGCGCCCTGAGTGTGGGGCGGAGCACAAAGGGGAGCGTTCCACACCTCTCTTCGGGAGCTAGGCCGGGTAAGCAACTGAATATCCGTTGCTAAAGAGCCGGCTTCGGAGCGCCCGCAAAGAGGCCTCCCTGCAAAAAAAAATTGGAACAAAAAACACAAAAAACATTGCCTTTATATTCCTCACTCCAAATGCAGTTAAATCGCAAAAAGAAAAAAAAACATTCATAGTTGCCTCCTGCAGTCGTCCCTTTCCCCACCGCCCCGGGACGGCTCTGCACGCCAGCTTTCTCTGCCGGGGTCACTAGGGGGCGCTACTGGTTCAGCGCAAAACAAGGTTTGAAAGCGTAATGCCCCTCTGCACCGCCGGTACCGGCACACTGAAATTGCAGAGCGGCGTGAATGCCGGCCCTCGCGGCTGCAAACCCTTTAGCGTCCCTGTTCCCACCCTCCCGAGGGGCGTCATCTCACCGAATTTCGAGCCCTTGCTCACGTTTGTAACGAGATAATGTATAGCGCCCTCGAGCTAGGAGGTGTTTTTTTTTATAAACACTGCAATACCAGGTCGATGCGTGGAGTGGACGGAGCAAGCCCCTTGTCCATCTCCCTGTTCCAAAAATCAATTTAATATTTGGTCCCCAGATAGGGGATGTATCAGATATTAAACTGATAAGAACAGATTTTTTTTTAAATTTCAAAATATACTTTATTCATAAAAAAAATTTGTACAGTACATTCAATGGCATTTCAGTACATTTAGCTGCGGTCAGCAATCCCATACAATACATCTGGGTGCTGACGGCAGTTCCGTTCGTTACATTTCTTGTTTTTTCAGTTCAAGTGTAATTCGGTACAATAAACGGGATACATTGTGGTACATTCACACAAATTACGTTTCATGTGTTACAATACAGTGCCCGGAATGGGTGATGGTACATTTACATTTTTCTTTTCAAACATGCATTTCGTAACAGACCTTGCATTGTACATGGCACTACATAGGTGTTTACAGATTTGGTGCGCTATGTACACAAAAAGTAAATTACAAATAAAGCCCGAGGGGGGTTTGTACTGATTCCTGCCCCTGGGTTTACAGTGGCAGAAGGGCTTTAAACTGTGGCCCTTCCCCACCGTGCCTTTGCGGCGACTGCACCAATTTTAAGTGCGTCCCTCAGCACGTAATCCTGGATCTTGGATTGCGCCAGTCTGCAACACGCAGACGTGGACATCTCCTTACTCTGGAAAACCAGCAAGTTTCGGCAAGACCGAAGAGCGTCTTTGACCGAGTTGATGGCCCTCCAGCAGCAGGTGATGTCTGTCTTGGTGTGTGTCCCTGGGAACAGCCCGTAGAGCACAGAGTCCTGTGTTACGGAGCTGCTCGGGATGAACCTCGACAGCAACCACTGCATCTCTTTCCAAACCTGCCTTGCGAAGGCGCAATCCTGAAGGAGATGGGTGACAGTCTCGTCCGCTCCGCAGCTGACTCGGGGGCACCGTGCCGTGCTGCTGAGACGTCGGCTGTGCATGAACACTCTGACGGGTAGGGCCCTCCTCACCGCCAACCAAGCTACATCTTGGTGCTTGTGTGAAAGCTCTGGCGATGAGATGTTCTGCCAAACGAGTTCGACAGTCTGCTCAGGGAACCACCCGACAGGGAACCACCTCTCCTTCTTTCGTAGGGCATCCAGGACCTTACGTGCTGACCACTGTTTTATGGCCTTGTGGTCAAATGGGTTTTTTGTGAAAAACTTTTCCACGAAGGACAGGTGGACAGGCATGGTCCAGCTGGTGGGGCCGTTTCGCGGCAGCGTGGCCAGACCCATCCTTCGCAACACTGGGGACAGGTAGAACCTCAGCACGTAGTGACACTTGGTGTTTGCGTACCGGGGGTCTGTGCACAGCTTGATGCAGCCGCACACAAAGGTGGCCGTCAGGATGAGGGCCACGTTCGGAACATCCTTTCCTCCACTGTCCAGAGATTTGTACATCGTGTCTCTGCGGACACGGTCCATTTTGGACCTCCAGACAAAGTGGAAGACGGCCCGGGTAACTGCCGCAGCGCAGGAGCGAGAGATGGGCCAGACCTGTGTCACGTGCAGCAACCCCGAGAGCATCTCACTCCTGATGACCAGGTTCTTGCCTGTGATGGAAAGGGAGCGCTGCTCCCAAAATGCCAGTTTCTGTTTGACCTTGGCGATACGCTCGTCCCAGTTTTTGCCGCACGCCTTCAGGAAATCTGGCTTGACGGTGAAGGGAATGGAGGCTCGGTCGGTCCAGTGGCCAAAGAGCATGGCCTCAGTCTTGGTGCGATTGACCTTTGCTCCTGAGGCCAGTTCAAACTGGTCGCAGATTGCGAGCAATCTGCGGACCGACTGCGGATCCGAGCAAAAGATGGCGACGTCGTCCATGTACAGGGAGGTCTTGACCTGAGCGCCTCCGCTGCCTGGGATCGTCACCCCTCTAATGCCTGCATCCTTCCTGATGGACTCGGCAAAGGGCTCGATACCACACACAAAAGGCCGCTTCTCGGCCTTTTGGCTAAGATCAAGTGGAGTACCTGTTGATTGGGCATTCATATGCAAATTGACTGACTGCAGAAACTCGTTTTTCCAGTTTTGCTGGCTCTGGCCTTTGGCTTGAGCCAGGCGCCAATTGGAGAGAAGAGACAAAATCTGCATGTCGACCGATCATTCGGCGGGCCTTTGGGCCCGTCAAGGGGCGGGTCCAGATGCCCGCCCAAGCTCCGGACCGGGGCAAACAGAGATTGAGGGCTTTGGCCAAAACTCACAGCGAAAGGAGGAATCTGCAACCCGGATGGCGGCCAACCGAGCGGCGAACCAGGGAGTCCGAAACACCATCCGAGTGATGGTAAAGAAAGTGGATGGACAGACAACCATCAACCGGGACCTCTTCGTGAAGAAAATCCTGCTGGGAACATGCGGCATGAAAGTCGTCGACATCTTCACCTTGCAGGACCTCGGGAGGTTACTTTAATGTGACCTTCAGAACCGTCACCCTCTGCCTGAAGTTCCTGAAGGGTTTGAAGGAGGCGAGTGAACCGCTGCGCTCAGTGCTAACTTGGGAGCCACTGTTCACCCTCCCGTCACAGAGAAGACGCACTATCACAGTGCAAATGTACAACCCCCCCACAACCCGTCATTGATGTGCTGACTTTCCTCGCCAGATACGTCGATGGAGCAGGAAACAGCATCGACCTGAAAGACGTGCACGGGATTTGGACCAGCAAGCACCAGATCCAGGTCACCATGAAGGTGGACGCCAGCGGAACTATCCTGAACCCCGGCCTCCAGCTTTGCCATCGGAGGGTGACGGGGCTACATGGTGTACGCTGGCCAACCCAACGTGTGCCGCACCTGCGGGAAGGCAGGCCATGTGGCGGCAAGCTGCAAAACTCTCGTCTGCCGAAACTGCAAGAACGAAGGCCACCAGACAAAGGACTGTAAGGAGACCAAGTGCTGCAACCTCTGTGGTCTGGCTGGGCACCTTTCCAAAAACTGCCCCAAATGCAACTACAGCTATGGGCAGGCAGCAAAGAACATTGCACCAGAGGAGGAGGAAGCTGAGGAACACAACGCTCCAGAGGAGAGCCACACCCTCCCCCCGACCAACGCCCCCGTGGACTCGGGACAAGTCGGCGGGGAAGAGAACCCTGCTACCGCGAGCTGCGAGACACCAGCAGCCAGCAGCGAACCTCGCCCCCAGCGCACCGAGTCCAGGAACGAGCAGACATCAGACGATGAAGCGGAATGGCAGACAGTGAGGAAAAAGGCCCGCAGGCGCAAGGGGAAGAGGCGACCACCAAGCTCGGCAGAAACCAGCGATGGCAGCTTGTCTGATGAGGAAAAGCGCCACCACCTAAAGAAGAGGCAATGCGCCACCCCACGGCCACAGGCGAGCGGGAGCAGTGCACACAGCCAACACAGCCCTGCCCCAGGAACCCGCGAGCAACGAAGGGCCCAGCGCACACGAGCTCCGGGACACCGAGAGCGAAGGAGTAACCAACGCAGACCAGCTCCGGGATAACGGGAGCAGCGAAGTGCCCAGCACACCCCACCTCCGGAATACCGGGAGCGACGCAGCGATCGACGCACACCAGCTCGAGACCGCCGTGACTGAGGAAAAGAGGGAACCACCAACACCAGGCGAGGACTATGCAGAGAACATTGCGGACATAATCACAAAACTGCAGCAGTCCCCTGGTCAAAACACCCCCACAGCAGAGGACGATGACCACGCCACCCCAGGTGTAGTAAATGTTGATGTTGATAGTAATAACTTACACATGCTGGAAATGGCCATTGAGAAGTTGTCGGAACTTGAAAACGTTTTACCTGAAATTGAAAACGATTTTTTATCTGAAGTGTAATGTTTGTAACTGTAAACAATAGCTTTAAAATGGATTTAAAAATTGCTAGTATTAACGTGCGTAGCGTAAAATCGACTACGCGATGTGTTTCCACCCTGGGGTACCTCGCCAAGGTCAAAGCGGACCTGCTGTTCTTGCAGGAGTGCGGCCTGCCACACTCCAGCAGTTACCGGCAGTGGTCACGATGGTGGACCCATGGACCATCCATATGGTCAGGAGGCAACGACAGCCGGGCTTCCGGCCTGGGCATTCTGCTGCGGGGAGACCACTTCACCATCACCGAAGTTAAGGAGGTGGTGGGCGGCCGCCTCCTCGTAGCAGACGTAATGTACAAAAATTCCCCTCTCAGGTTAATTAATGTTTACGCCCCAGCTGTGAAGAACGAGCGGCTGGCCCTCTTCCAGCAGCTCCCACTGCTACTGGCAACGTCCAGGCCGGTCATTCTGGGCGGTGATTTCAACTGCATCATCGATGCGGCTGGACGATCCAGCAGAGCCGACAGCAAGCTGGGCACCACGTCCAGACTCCTGATGGATGCGGTAAAAGATGCCAAGCTGTGCGACGTCTTCAGCAACCCTGCAGACGGAGCACCGCTCAGATACACCTGGTCGAGACCAGACGGGTCCGTCCGTTCCAGAATTGACTTCCTGTTTGTGTCCCACACGCTCAAGGTCAGATCCACTGACGTCACGCCAGTGTTCTTCTCTGACCACTGCCTCCTACTGGCCGACTGTCGCCCACAGGAAAACCAGAAAGTTGACAGAGGGATATGGAAGCTGAACGTTAAACTGTTGACTCCGGAAAACGTTGAGGAACTCGAGAGGGATTACAAAGGTTGGAGAACTGTTAAACTGCGATTCCCCGATGCACTGGTGGGAAACAATCAAGACGAACATCAAGAGGTTCTTCATCTTCAAAGGTGTTCAGGAGGCGAGAGGGAGACAGAGGGAGTTGTCCCAACTCCAGACGAACCTGCTCTTGCTGCAGTCGATGGGGGTCGATGTCGCGGAGGAACTCGAAGAGGTGAAGGGCCAGCAAGCCTCGCTCTTTGCCTCAGAGTCCTCCAAGATCATCTTCCGATCCAGAGTCCGCTCCGTCGAGCAGGATGAGACGTGTTCGCGCTTCTTCTTCCAAAAGGTACACAGGGGGAGCTCTGTGATCACCAGCCTAAAGGAAGAAGACGGTTCTGTGACATTTTCGCAGCCTGACATGCAGAGGATCAGCAAATCCTTCTATGCCAGGCTGTACGACGTCAAGCCCACAGACCGCGCGGCCTCCCAGTCCTTCCTGTCATCTATTTCGGAGGTCTTAGACGACAGCAAGCGAGGGAGTCTGGACCACCCGCTAACTCTGGACGAGCTGACAAAGGCCGTCCCGTCCTTCGAGATGAATAAAACTCCCGGAAGCGACGGCTTACCGGTCGAGTTGTACTCGGCTCTGTGGGACTGGATAGGCCCAGACCTGCTGGAAGTGTACGGAGGTATGCTTCTGGCCGGCAGTACGTCAGAATCGATGAGGAAAGGCATCATCACCCTCATCTACAAGCAGAAGGGGGAGAGGGAGGAAATCAAAAACTGGCGGCCCATTTCGCTGCTCAATGTGGACTACAAGATCCTGTCAAAGGTCATCGCCAACAGGGTCAAGTCTGCCCTTGAGCTGGTGATTCACCCGGACCAGACCTGCGCTGTCCCCGGCAGGAAGATCTCTGATAGCCTCGCGCTACTCAGGGATACGATCGCCTACGTGCGGGACAGGAGGGTGGACACCTGCTTAATGAGCCTGGACCAGGAGAAGGCCTTTGACAGGATATCGCACACATACCTGATGGACGTGCTCTCCAAAATGGGGTTTGGGGAGGGCATCCGCAATTGGATCCAACTGCTCTACACAGATATCAGTAGCGCAGTTCGAATCAACGGGTGGGAAACTCAAAGCTTCCCGATTAGATCTGGAGTCAGGCAAGGCTGTCCTCTCTCCTCTGTCTTGTTTGTGTGTTGTATCTAGCTAGGAGGTGTTTTTTTTTCCAATTTCTTTCCAGATCAACTCTAACGCCAAAGATCACTTTGCGCCAATATATTTGATCTTAGCCAAAAGGCCGAGAGGCGAAGTTGCACCGTTCCTGGAAACATTGCAATACCAGGTCGGTGCATGGAGTGGATGGGGCAAGCCCCTGATCCAGCTCCCTGTCCAAAAATCAATTCAATATCATGTCCCCAAAGGGGATATTAAACTGCTAAGAACAGATACTACACTTGATCTTAGCCAAAAGGCCGAGAAGCGATATGAGGTGTTGCTATACTGTAGAGCGCCCTCTCGCTAGGAGGTATAGGGAAAGTTTGTGAAGGAACGCCATCTTTAAGCTCCACATGGCTGTCTGAGATCTCCCAAATAAATCGAGTTAAGTTGAACTAAGAGTGTTCAAGAGACTATAAAATACAACGTTGACTGCCTCAGTGTGAATGAATCATGTGCACTCCTTGGATTGCAACAGTGACTACACTTCAAGAGCACTTCATTGATTGTAAAGGGCTTTGGGATATCCTGTGGTCGTGAAAGGTGCTATAGAAATGCAAGTCTTTCTTTTTTTATAATGTGTTGATGGCCATGGTTTTGAGTTGCATACTGAAGGAGTAGCAGCCCTTCCTGTTCATGAATGGTCCTGGATCACAAACAGATGGATGAATGGCTACTTGATAACGTCCCACACTTTGGAGATGTGGGCCAGCTGATAAAAGCCAAGTTCCCTTCACTCCAGATCCTGATTGTCCACATTGAGCTGAAATTTCAGAAGGGGCTTTCAGTCGAGTCCTGAATACAGCAGCTCAATGTCTGGTACCTGATTCCAGACAGGATTCCTGCCAGTGTCTGAAAGCGCCAGGGGTTTAGAAATTCTGAGGAGTTGTTCCCTTGATTGCCACCGACAGTGCTGCTGGTCTTGTTGACCTCAGCTGTCGATCATCTGGCAGCACGTGGCACAACTTCGTGACTGTCCCTTTGCCCAGCCGGAGCCTAAGGCCCTGTCTCTTGGTAAACCCCAAGTCAATGTTTGCACAGAAGGGACAGCTAAAGCTGCGATGCTCATTGACGCTCCCTTTCATACACATTTGCTCATGTAGAATGTCACTGGCTGCAGTTGGTGCGATACCCATTCTGTTGTAACCATGTTCACACAGGAAAGCAAGTCGATCAGTCTGGCACCCACAAAATGCTCAACTGGATTTACAGCAGGATCACCAAGTGGTGAAATGTGCCCAATATGGGTATGCGGCCCAAATGAAGAGAGGGTCTATAGCGTGGATCAAATAATCAGGCAGTGAAGCTTCATCCATCTGAGTGTGTCAGCACTCGATTCACAAAATTGGGCCTTCCAAATTTCAGCCATCGTCTCTTCACTGTGGACATTTTTTGTTGGGCATCCCGCACAGCTTGTAGTAAGTCTGCATTGCATTACAGCAGAGGAGATTGCGGGTGATTAGCTGGAGGATTTTCAAATTATGGGGCAGGGTAGACAGAACCCGACTGTTTCTAATGGCCGAGGATGGGGCTAGAACAAGGGGATATCGTTATAAGATTAACTGTAAGACATTTAGGACCGAGAACAGGAGAAACTTTTTCACACGAGAGTTAGTGACTGAAGCAGAGACCAATCAATCAATCAATCATCGGCAGACCTTCGGAATCGAGGAAGACTTGCTTCCACTCTAAAAGTGTGTCCTTAGGTGGCTGAACAGTCCAATACGAGAGCCACAGTCTCGGTCACAGGTGGGACAGATAGTCATTGAGGGAAGGGGGTGGGTGGGACAGGTTTGCCGCACGCTCCTTCCGCTGCCTGCGCTTGGTTTCTGCATGCTCTCGGCGATGAGACTCGAGGTGCTCAGCGCCCTCCCGGATGCACTTCCTCCACTTAGGGCGGACTGGTCTTTGGCCAGGGACTCCCAGGCGTCGGTGGGGATGATGCACTTTATCAGGGAGGCTTTGAGGGTGTCCCTGTAACGTTTCCTCTGCCCACCTGGGGCTCACTTGCCGTGAAGGAGCTCCGAGTAGAGCGAAGCAGAGACCGTATCAACATTGAAGAGTAGGTTCGAGAGGCTGTTGAACAGAAGGGGAAGAGAGGGATGTAGAAATAAGACAGGCACATGGGATTAAGATTACCGCTCATGTGGAGGATAAGCATCGACATGGACTGGTTGGACTGAACGGCCTCTTTCCATGTTGTAATATCTATATGAGTCGCAATTGAAAGGAATTACTTTTGAGTACTGAGACGTTGATGGCCCGAGTGCTCAGCTTTGTACCAGTCAGGTTCTTTATATAATATGATATCAGGAGATCTTCTGGTGTTTCATGAGCAGCGAGTGTTGTTCATTCATTTTAGACTTAATATATGTCGTGACACGTAGAAAGTATCAGTCACACTGTCACCAATCTCGTGGGCACATCCCTGCATCGTGCACCACTGAGTGCAAGCTACAGCAGATATCCAGAGATCTCAGCTACCAGGGGAATCCCTGCATGCACCGGAAAGCCCAGCACAGCACAGGGACCCCTCTTGTCAGAATCACTGCACCTCAGGAACAAGGAGTATAAGTGACCCCACTCCCCCCCGATATTAACCTGCTACATAACAGACCATATTTATTTATTATTGGACTGGGACGAAGTTTCCATACTCTTTTAGGCTACACAGAGAATAAATTCTGGTAAAATTCTGGCTGAAGGCCCTCCCCGAGTATCACGAGGGCTGCTTTGAACTCGGCCCGCCCAGCCCAAACGGGGCAGTAGTGGAGTTAAAATGGCTGCCGTGAGCTTGCAAGCCCTGCTGTCGCTCCACTGCCACCAGATTTACTGCGGCCTTCTGCTGGGCCGCAAAGGCCCTCAGCTGGGTGAGAACAAAAGAACTGAAGAACATAAGAATTAGGAGCAGGAGCAGGCCCCATCGAGCCTGCTCCGCCATTCAATAAGATCACGGATGATCATCGACCTCAACTCCACTTTCCTGCACTGTCCCCATATTCCTCGATTCCCCTCGACCTCAAGACTCTATCGATCTCAGCCTTAAATATATTCAGAGACTCAGCATCCACAGCCATCTGGGGCAGAGAATTTCAAATATTCATCACCCTCTGAGTGAAGAAATTGCTCCTCATCTCTGTTCTAAATGGCCGACCCCTTCTCCTGAGACTGTGCCCCCTGGTTCTAGACTCTCCAGCCTGGGGAAACAACCTCTCAGCATCTACCCTGTCAATCCCCCTCAGAATCTTGTATGTTTCAATGAGATCACCTCTCATTTTTCGTAACTCCAAGAGTATCGGCCCATTCTACAGAATCTCTCATCATGAGACAACCCTTTCACCCCAGGAATCAATCTAGTGAGCCTTTGTTGCACCACTGGGTAAAGTGTGGGCCATGCAGCCTCTACTGCTGTTGATGATGCCCGGGCCCTTAGAAAGGCTGGCAGGAAGAGGCAGGCATTCCATCCACTGCCTGCCCACTTCATACTCGGAGTTAACATCTACCCTGCGGATATGAAGCTGTGAAGCCATCTGTTATATATGTATACTTGTATTTACTCTGTACAGCCACCAGAGGGCTCATTCCTAGGAGTCCCAAGGGATCCCCATAATCCTTTGGGAGCACAGGTATTTAAGGAGGCTTCACAGGTTGGAGAGGCACTCTGGAGACCTGCAATAAAAGACTACGGTCACACTTTACTTTGCGCTCACAGTGTTCAGTCTGACTCTTTCTCCAAACACAACAACTGGCGACGAGATACAGATAGCGAACCCAAAGATGCAGAGAACAGTGGGCATCCTGGAGAAATTCTCGGAGGGAGATGATTGGGAAACTTTTGTGGAGCGACTCGATCAATACTTCGTGGCCAATGAGCTAGATGGAGAAGAGAACGCTGCCAAACGAAGGGCGATCCTCCTCACCGTCTGTGGGGCACCAACGTATGGCCTCATGAAGAATCTGCTCACTCCAGCGAAACCCACGGAGAAATTGTATGATGATTTGTGCACACTGGTCCAAGAACATTTGAACCCGAAGGAAAGTGTTTTGATGGCGAGGTACCGGTTCTACACCTACAAAAGGTCTGAAGGCCAGGAAGTGGCGAGTTATGTCACTAAGTTAAGATGCCTTGCAGGATATTGCGAATGCTCAGAGACTTTTTCATGCTTGGCATAGAAACATAGAAACATAGAAACGCAGAAAATAGGTGCAGGAGTAGGCCATTCAGCCCTTCAAGCCTGCACCGCCATTCAATGAGTTCATGGCTGAACATGCAACTTCAGTACCCCATTCCTGCTTTCTCACCATACCCCTTGATCCCCCTAGTAGTAAGGACTACATCTAACTCCATTTTGAATACACTTAGTGAACTGGCCTCAACAACTCTCCGTGGCAGAGAATTCCACAGGCTCACTACTCCCTGGGTGAAGAAGCCCCTCCCCATCTCGGCCCCAAATGGCCCACCCCCCATCCCCAGACTGTGACCCCTGGCTCTGGACTTCCCCAACATTAATAAGAACATAAGAACATAAGAATTAGGAACAGGAGTAGGCCATCTAGCCCCTCGAGCTTGCTCCGCCACTCAACAAGATCATGGCTGATCTGGCCGTGGACTCAGCTCCACTTACCCGCCCGCTCCCCGTAACCTTTAATTCCCTTATTGGTTAAAAATCTATCTATCTGTGATTTGAATATATTCAATGAGCTAGCCTCAACTGCTTCCTTGGGCAGAGAATTCCACAGATTCACAACCCTCTGGGAGAAGAAATTCCTTCTCAACTCGGTTTTAAATTGGCTCCCCCGTATTTTGAGGCTGTGCACCCTAGTTCTAGTCTCCCCGACCAGTGGAAACAACCTCTCTGCCTCTATCTTGTCGATCCCTTTCATTATTTTAAATGTTTCTATAAGATCACCCCTCATCCTTCTGAACTGCAACGAGTAAAGACCCAGTCTACTCAATCTATCATCATAAGGTAACCCCCTCATCTCTGGAATCAGCCTAGTGAATCGTCTCTGTACCTCCTCCAAAGCTAGTATATCCTTCCTTAAGTAAGGTGACCAAAACTGCACGCAGTACTCCAGGTGTGGCCTCACCAATACCCTGTACAGTTGCAGCAGGACCTCCCTGCTTTTGTACTCCATCCCTCTCGCAATGAAGGCCAACATTCCATTTGCCTTCCTGATTACCTGCTGCACCTGCAAACTAACTTTTTGGGATTCATGCACAAGGACCCCCAGGTACCTCTGCACCGCAGCATGTTGTAATTTCTCCCCATTCAAATAATATTCCCTTTTACTGTTTTTTTTCCCAAGGTGGATGACCTCACACTTTCCGACATTGTATTCCATCTGCCAAACCTTAGCCCATTTGCTTAACCTATCTAAATCTCTTTGCAGCCTCTCTGTGTCCTCTACACAACCCGCTTTCCCACGAATCTTTGTGTCATCTGCAAATTTTGTTGCACTACACTCTGTCCCCTCTTCCAGGTCATCTATGTATATTGTAAACAGTTGTGGTCCCAGCACCGATCCCTGTGACACACCACTAACCACCGATTTCCAACCCGAAAAGGACCCATTTATCCCGACTCTCTGCATTCTGTTCGTCAGCCAATTCTCTATCCATGCTAATACATTTCCACTGACTCCGCGTACTTCTATCTTCTGCAGTAACCTTTTGTGTGGCACCTTATCGAATGCCTTTTGGAAATCTAAATACACCACATCCATCGGTACATCTCTATCCACCATGCTCGTTATATCCTCAAAGAATTCCAGTAAATTAGTTACACATGATTTCCCCTTCATGAATCTATGTTGCGTCTGCTTGATTGCACTTTTCCTATCTAGATGTCCCGCTATTTCTTCTTAATGATAGTTTCAAGCATTTTCCCCACTACAGATGTTAAACTAACCGGCCTATAGTTACCTGCCTTTTGTCTGCCCCCTTTTTTAAACAGAAGCGTTACATTAGCTGCTTTCCAATCCGATGGCACCTCCCCAGAGTCCAGAGAATTTTGGTAGATTATAACGAATGCATCTGCAATAACTTCCGCCATCTCTTTTAATACCCTGGGATGCATTTCATCAGGACCAGGGGACTTGTCTACCTTGAGTCCCATTAGCCTGTCCAGCACTACCCCGCTAGTGATAGTGATTGTCTCAAGGTCCTCCCTTCCCACATTCCCGTGACCAACAATTTTTGGCATGGTTTTTGTGTCTTCCACTGTGAAGACCGAAGCAAAATAATTGTTTAAGGTCTCAGCCATTTCCACATTTCCCATTATTAAATCCCCCTTCTCATCTTCTAAGGGACCAACATTTACTTTAGTCACTCTGTTCCATTTTATATATTGGTAAAAGCTTTTACTATCTGTTTTTATGTTTTGCGCAAGTTTACATTCGTAATCTATCTTCCCCTTCTTTATTGCTTTCTTAGTCATTCTTTGCTGTCGTTTAAAATTTTCCCAATCTTCTAGTTTCCCACTAACCTTGGCCACCTTATACGCATTGGTTTTTAATTTGATACTCTCCTTTATTTCCTTGGTTATCCACGGCTTGTTATCCCTTCTCTTACCGCCCTTCTTTTTCACTGGAATATATTTTTGTTGAGCACTATGAAAGAGCTCCTTAAAAGTCCTCCACTGTTCCTCAATTGTGCCACCGTTTAGTCTGTGTTTCCAGTCTACTTTAGCCAACTCTGCCCTCATCCCACTGTAGTCCCCTATGTTTAAGCATAGTATGCTCGTTTGAGACACTACTTCCTCACCCTCAATCTGTATTACAAATTCAACCATACTGTGATCACTCATTCCGAGAGGATCTTTTACTAGGAGATCGTTTATTATTCCTGTCTCATTACCAGGACCAGATCTAAGATAGCTTGCTCCCTTGTCGGCTCTGTAACATACTGTTCCAAGAAACAATCCCGTATGCATTCTATGAATTCCTCCTCAAGGCTATCCCGTGCGATTTGATTTGACCAATTGATATGTAGGTTAAAATCCCCCATGATTACTGCTGTTCCTTTTTCACATGCCTCCATTATTCCCTTGATTATTGTCTGCCCCACCGTGAAGTTATTATTTGGGGGCCTATAAACTACACCCACCAGTGACTTTTTTCCCTTACTATCACTAATCTCCACCCACAATGATTCAATATTTTGTTCATTAGAGCCAATATCGTCTCTCACAACTGCCCTGATATCATCCTTTATTAACAGAGCTACCCCACCCCCTTTCCCTTCTTGTCTATCTTTCCGAATCGTCAGTATGTTTAATTCCTAGTCTTGGCCACCCTGCAACCACGTTTCTGTAATGGCCACCAAATCATACCCATTTGTAGTGATTTGTGCCGTCAACTCATTTACTTTATTTCGAATGCTGCGTGCATTTAGGTAAAGTGTTTTAATGCTAGTTTTTAAACCATGATTTTTAGTTTTGACCCCTCCTGCAGCCTCTTTATATTCATACATATTGTCCCTTCCTATCACCTTGTGGTTTACACTTACCCCAGTGCTACTCTGCTCTGTTGCCTCCTGCTTTTTGCATTCTTGGGGTTCTGTTCATCTGAGCTCTCACCCACTCTAACTAGCTCAGAGCCCTCTCCTGGGTTCCCATCCTCCTGCCAAGCTAGTTTAAAGCCCCCGCAACCGTACTATCAAAACCACCCGCGAGAACATTGGTCCCGTCTCTGTTGAGGTGTAACCTGTCCGACTTGTGCAGGTCTCACCTTCTCCAGAAGCGGTCCCAATTGTTCAGGAAACTAAAGCCCTCCCTCCTACACCAACGGGAGAGTGGTGAGCACCAGTTCCAATTGTCACAGGATGGGAGAGTGGAGAGCACCAGTTCCAATTGTCACAGGATGGGAGAGTGGAGAGCACCAGTTCCAATTGTCACAGGATGGGAGAGTGGTGAGCACCAGTTCCAATTGTCACAGGATGGGAGAGTGGTGAGCACCAGTTCCAATTGTCACAGGATGGGAGAGTGGTGAGCACCAGTTCCAATTGTCACAGGATGGGAGAGTGGTGAGCACTATGGACTAAGGCCACAAAACCATACTTCGCAAACTTTTGACTGTAGAGACCCCAACCTTGAGTAAGGCCATAGCGATAGCCCAGGTGTTCATTGCCACCAGTGACAATACGAAGCAAATCTCTCAGCACACAAGTGCTGCTACAAATACTGTGAACAAAGTGATGTTGTTTTCGAATCGTAACGTACAGGGCAGGTCACACAACCTGCAGCTGCACATCCGCAGATGACTCAGAGTCCACCATCAAGGTTGATGAATGCAAGGCCATTAACACCTTGTTGGCGCTGTGGGGGTGATCATCGTTTCCATTCATGCCGATTCAAAGAGCACGTTTGCAAGGGCTGTGGAACAATGGGACACCTCCAACGAGCGTGAAGGCGAGCTGCTAAGCCTGTTAAATCTGCAAACCACCATGTTGCAGAGGAGGACAGATCCACGGAAGATCACGACGAACCAGAGCCTTAGATAAAGGAGGCAGAGGTACATGGGGTACACACATTCACCATGAATTATCTCCCGATAATGCTGAATGTTGAACTAAATGGATTCCCAGTGTCAATGGAGCTGGACTTTGGGCAGGGGGGAGTGTTGTTATATATGTGGACTTGTATTTACTCTGTACAGCCACCAGAGGGTTCATCCCCTGGAGTCCCAAGGGATCCCATAATCCCTTGGGAGCACAGGTATTTAAGGAGGCTTCACAGGTTGGAGAGGCACTCTGGAGACCTGCAATAAAAGACTAAGGTCACACTTTACTTTGAGCTCACAGTGTTCAATCTGACTCTTTCTCCATACACAGCACCCTCCATCACTGGATTCTTGAGTCCGATGGTTAAACTCGATCTCCTTGGCAGTCTGCCTGACATCCATTGAATCTTTTTCTGACTTCCTGCCCGGTCCTCTTACTGCAGCAGGCTATATTTAACTGCACAGCGCCTCTTCCCAGAACACTCCATGACAGTCTTGGGTTCACCAGACTAATGTCAATACTAAGTGTTAAAGGCAAAGTGTTCCACATAGAAACATAGAAATTTACAGCGCAGAAGGAGGCCATTTCGGCCCATCGTGTCACCGGCTGACAAAGAGCCGCACGGCCCTCGGTCAGCAGCCCTGAAGGTGACATATAAACCTATGAACAATGAACAATGGCGGAAAGGTAAAGAGCACCCAGCCCAACCAGACCGCCTCACATAACTGCGACACTCCTTACACTGAAACATTCTACATTCCACCTCAACCGGAGCCGTGTGACCTCCTGGGAGAGGCAAAAACCAGATAAAAACCCAGACCAATTAAGGAAAAAAAATCTGGGAAAATTCCTCTCCGACCCATCCAGGTGATCAAAAATAGTCCAGGAGATCACCTTGGCCGTATTAGATTCCCTGCAGTATTTACCATCGTATCTGCGCCAGCCAACAAAAGGTTATCCAGTCTAATCCCAATTACCAGCTCTAGGTCCGTAACCCTGCAGGTTACGGCACTTTAAGTGTCCATCCAAGCACCTTTTAAATGTGGTGAGGGTTTCTGCATCCACCACCCTTCCAGGCAGTGAGTTCCAGACCCCCACAACCCTCTGCGTGAAGAAACCCCCCCTCAAATCCCCTCTGAACCTTCCACCAACCACCCTAAAATTATGCCCCCTCATAATGGAAATATGTGCTATCCACTATATCCAGACCCCTCAAAATTTTGTACACCTCAATGAGATCTCCTCTCAACCTCCTCTGTTCCAATGAGAACAAACCCAGCCTATCCAATCTGTCCTCATAACTAAGATTCTCCATTCCAGGCAGCATCCTAGTAAATCTCCTCTGCACCCTCTCTCGTGCAATCACGTCCTTCCTATAATACAGCGACCAGAACTGCACGCAGTACTCCAGCTGTGGCCTAACCAGAGTATTATACAATTTAAGCATAACCTCCCTGCTCTTGTATTTTATGCCTCGCCAATAAAGGCAAGCATTCCATATCCACCTTATACACCTGGCCTGCTGCTTTCAGGGATCTGTGGACAAGCACTCCAAGGTCCCTTTGTTCATCTACATTATTAAGTGGCCTACCACTTAATATGTATTCCTTTTCCTTATTATCCCTCCCAAAGTGCATCACCTCACACTTCTCTGAATTAAATTCCATTTGTCACTGCTCTGCCCACCTGACCAGTAGATTGATATCCTCCTGCAGTCCATGACTTTCCTCTTCATTATCAACCACACAGCCAATTTTAGTGTCATCTGTAAACTTCTTAATCATACTCCCTATATTCAAATCTAAATCATTGATGTATACCACAAAAAGCAAGGGACCCAGTACTGAGCCCTGTGGAACCCCACTGGAAACATCCTTCCAGTCACAAAAACATCCATCAACCATTACCTTTTGCTTCCTACCTCTAAGCCAATTTTGGATTCAACTAGCCACTTTGCCCTGGATCCCATGGGCTTTAACCTTCGTGACCAGTCTACCATGTGGGACTTTATCAAAAGCTTTGCTAAAGTCCATATATACTACATCATACGCACTACCCTCATCGACCCTCTTGGTTACCTCCTCAAAAAATGCAATCAGGTTAGTCAAACACGATCTTCCCTTAACAAATCCGTGCTGACTGTCCCTAATTAATCCTTGCCTTTCCAAATGTAGATTTATCCTGTCTTTCAGGATTTTTTCCATTAATTTTCCCACCACTGAGGATAGGCTGACAGGCCTGTAATTACTTGGCCTATCCCTTTCTCCCACATTAGCAGTCCTCCAGTCCTCTGGCACCATGCCCAAATCCAAAGAGGACTGGAAAATGATGGTCAAGGCCTCTGCTATTTCCTCTTTTACTTCGCTCAACAGCCTGGGATGCATTTCATTCGGGCCTGGGGACTTATCCACTTTCAAAGCTGCTAAACCCCTTAATACTTCCTCTCTCACTATGTTTATTTCATCCAGAATTTCACACTCCTCCTCGATAGCAGTATCGATTGTGGGATCCCTTGGGACTCCAGAGGATAAACCCTCTAGTGGTTAGACATGGTATTTACAGGTTTACATACATAACAACACCCCCCCCCCTAGTTAATAGTGTAACTATTTACAATGTGAGTTGATCTGGGGCCTTCCTTTCCCTGGTTGATCGTCTCGGTGCAAATGCTGGTTTTGGTGAGTCGTTTGTTGGGCCCTCGCTGGGCTGCTGCGCAACTGGCCTTGCTGGGCTGCTGGCGGTGGTGAGTCCTGCTGGGCTGCTGCGGGTGATGGGTTCTGCTTCATGGTCAACCGCTGGGTCGGTTGCCACTTGTGTGTGTGTGTTGGAGGGTCGAAAAAGGTGGAGTCTATTGTGGGTTGTTCTGGATAGTCCGTAAATCTGAGTTTGGTTTGGTCCAAGTGTTTCCTGCAGGTGAGTCCATTTGAGAGTTTGACCACAAACACCCTACTCCCCTCTTTGGCCCAAACAGTGCCAGGAAGCCGCTTGGGACCTTGTCCACAGTTCAACACAAATACAGGATCATTTATCTCAATTTCGCGTGACACATTTGCGCGATCATGATATGTATTCTGTTGAAGCCGCCTGCTCTCTACCTGTTCGTGCAGATCAGGGTGGAAGAACGAGAGCCTTGTCTTAAGTGCCCTTTTCATGAGCAGTTCAGCGAGAGGGACCCCAGTGAGCGAGTGGGGTCTTGTGCGGTAACTAAGCAGGGTTCTGGATAAGCGAGTCTGCAGTGAGCCTTCAGTTACCCTTTTCAGGCTCTGCTTGATTGTTTGAACTGCTCGTTCTGCCTGACCATTGGATGCTGGTTTAAACGGGGCAGATGTGACATGTTTGATCCCATTGCAGGTCATGAACTCTTTGAACTCGGTACTGGTAAAGCACGGCCCATTGTCACTCACAAGGACATCAGGCAGGCCGTGCGTGGCAAACATGACCCGTAGGCTTTCAATGGTGGCAGCGGACGTGCTTGCCGACATTATCACACATTCAATCCATTTGGAGTATGCAGCTACAGCCACTGAGAATATTTTTCCCAAGAATGGGCCTGCATAGTCGACACGGACCTTGTACCACGGTGTGGAGGGCCAGGACCATAAACTTAGTGGCACCTCCCTGGGTGCATTGCTTAACTGTGAACATGCATTCCATTTGTGCATGCAGGACTCTAAGTCTGCATCGATACCGGGCCACCACACGTGGGATCTGGTTATCGTTTTCACCATTATGATGCCTGGGTGGGTGCTGTGGAGATCACTGATGAAAGTGTTCCTGCCCTTTTTTGGCACCATTATCCCATTTCCTCATAGGAAGCAGTCTGCCTGTATAGACATTTCATCTTTGCGCCGCTGGTACGGCTTTATTTCTTCCTGCATTTCTAACTGGACACTGGACCAGCTCCCGTGAAGCACAGTTTTTTACTAAGGACAGTAAGGGGTCCTGGCTCGTCCAGGTTCTAATCTGTCGGGCGGTAACAGGTGATTGCTCACTCTCGAATGCTTCCATTACCATGACTAAATCTGCGGGCTGTGCCATATCCATCCCTGTGGGGGCAATGGCAGCCTACTGAGAGCATCGGCACAGTTTTCTGTGCCTGGCCTGTGGCGGATGGCGTAGTTGTATGCGGACAACGTGAGCATCCATCTCTGGAAGCGGGCCGATGCATTTGTATTTATCCCCTTACTTTCAGAAAAGAGGGATATCAGTGGCTTATGGTCAGTTTCCAATTCGAATTTGAGCCCGAACAGATATTGATGCATTTTCTTTACCCCGTAAACACATGCTAACGCTTCTTTTTCGATTATACTGTAGGCCCATTCGGCCTTAGACAGACTTCTCGATGCACAAGCAACCAGTGGCAGTTTCCCAAATTCATTAGCTTGTTGCAATACAGACCCGACCCCGTACGACAACGCATCACATGCTAGTACCAAACGTTTACATGGATCGTACAACACAAGCAATTTGTTTGATCATAACAGCTTCCCAGCTTTCTCAAAGGCATTTTCTTGGCTTTTACCCCATACCCATTCATCTCCTTTACGCAGTAAAGAGTGCAGGGGTTCTAACAATGTGCTAAGACCCAGTAAGAAGTTACCAAAATAGTTCAGGAGTCCTAGAAATGACCGCAACTCCGTCACGTTCTGTGGTCTCGGTGCGTTTTCTTGATTGCCTCCATTTCGAATCAGTGGGCCTGATGCTGTCCGCCGTGATGCTTCTCCCCAGGAACTCCACTTCAGGTGCCAGGAAAATACACTTCGAGTGTTTTAGCCTGAGCCCCACATGATTGAGCCGACTAAGAACCTCCTCCAGGTTCTGCAGGTGCTTGACGGTGTCCCGACCTGTAACGAAGATGTCGTCCTGGAAGACCACGGTGCGCGGGACCGACTCCAGCAAGCTTTCCATGTTGCTCTGGAATATCGCCGCGGCCGATCGAATTCCAAACGGGCATCTGCTGTAAATGAAGAGACCTTTGTGCGTGTTGATGCAGGTGAGGCCTTATGATGATTCCTCCAGCTCCTGCATCACCTAGGCCGAGGTCAAGTCCAGCTTCATTTTCCCTCCCACCAGCATCGCAAATCGATCGTCTGCCTTCGGTAGCTGGTATTGATCCTGCAGTCAGAAACGATTGATAGTTACTTTATAATCACCACAGATTCTGACGGTGCCGTCTCCCTTGAGGACTGGAACAATCGGACTGGCCTACTCATTGAATTCGATCGGTGAAATGATGCCCTCTCGTTGCAGCCTGTCCAGTTCGATCTCCACCCTCTCTCTCATCACGTAAGGTACCGCTCTCGCCTTGTGATGGATGGGTTGCACCCCCGGAATCAAATGGATCTGCACTTTAGCTCCTTGGAACTTCCCGATGCCTGGTTCGAACAGCGAGGGGAACTTGTTCAGGACCTGGGCACATGAGGTGTCGTCGACGGGCGATAGCGCTCGGACGTCGCCCCAGTTCCAGCGTATCTTTCCCAGCCAGCTCCTGCCGAGCAGCGTGGAACCATCGCCCGGTACCACCCAGAGTGGTAACTTGTACACCGCTCCATCGTACGAGACCATAGGTAACACTGCCGATTATGGGAATCAGTTCCTTCGAGTACGTTCTCAGTTTAGTACGAATGGGAGTCAGGACTGGCCTTGAGGCCTTGCTGCATCACAATTTATCGAAAGTCTTTTTGCTCATTATGGACTGGCTCGCGCCCATGTCCAGCTCCATTGACACCGGGAGTCCATTTAATTCAACCTTCAGCATTATCAGGGGGCACTTTGTGGTAAATGTGTGCACCCCATATACCTCTGCCTCCTCGGTCTGAGGCTCTGGTTCGTCGCGATCCACCATGGATCTGTCCTCCTCTGCAACATGGTGGTTTGCAGGTTTAGCAGGGTTTGCAGCTCGCCTGCACATACGTTGGAGATGTCCCATTGTTCCACAAACAGTGAGGAGGATCGCCCTTCATTTGGCAGCGTTCGCTTCTCCTTCCAGCTCGTTGGCCACGAAGTATTGGTCGAGTCGCTCCACGAAGGTTTCCCAATCAGCTCCCTCAGAAAATTTCTCCAGGATGCCCACGGTTCTCTGCATTGTTGCGGTGGCGTTCATCATCTGTATCTTGTCGCCAGTTGTTATGTCTTGAATAAAGAGTCAGACTAGATACTGCAAGCTCAAAGTAAGGTGTGACCGTAGTCCTTTATTACAGATCTCAGAGTGCCTCGCCAGCCTGTGAGGCCTCTTTATATACAGGTGCTCCCAAGGGATTGTGGGATCCCTTGGGACTCCAGGGGATAAGCCCTCTGGTGGTTAGACATGGTATTTACAGGTTTACATACATAACAAGAAGCATACCCACATCTTCCGCCTCCACACAAAGATTACCCTCATGATCTCCAATAGGCCCTACCCTTTCTTTAGTTACCCTCTTGCTCTTAATATATTTATAGAACATCTTTGGGTTTTCCTTAATTTTACCAGCCAAGAATTTTTCCTGCTTTCTCTTAGCATTCCTAATATCCTTTTTCATTTCACCTCTTAACTTTCTATATCCCTCCAAAGATTCGACAATATTTAGCTATCGGTATATGACATAAGCTTCCCTTTTTTTCTTTATCCTCCCCTGTAAGTCCCTAGACACCCAGGGGGCTCTAGAATTGTTATTCCCACCCTTTTTCTTTAAGGGCACATGTTTGGCCTGAGCCTTCCGGATCTCCTCCTTGAATGCCTCCCACTGTTCCGACACTGATTTACCCACAAGTAGCTGTTTCCAGTCCAGGTTGGACATGAACAGCAGTTGAACATAAGTCAGTCGGCCCTAATCCAGTAACAATAGAAAGCCACAGCGCTCAGTCTCCACCCCCGGCATCTTTTTTACTGCAATTCTATTGTGTGTTAAATCCCATAATAATGCAGAGGGTTCATTTGTGGGTGAATTAAGCTGCTTATCACAGTTATTGAAACTGTATGTTTGCTTGATGGCTTAGCTTGTCATGGGTGGTGGTTTTCTGTATGCATTAAGTGCCCAAGAGCCGAGGTGATTACTGGCAGGATAATTGTGCCTCTAGTTTACTCTATCTAAGATTATCCCAACAATATGGCTTATCTCCAAACTCAGAAGAGAACCCCCACTTCTGCATTTCCATTTTCCACACCAGACATCCTGGGGCCTCTTGGGTTGTGAACTAGTGTACAAATTAGAGGCTAATTTGTACTGTGGGCCCATGTCCACCAGGAAGATGATTGAGCTGGGCCAAACTCATTTTACATAGGACTCTCGCAACCAAATATATTATATCTACTGCATTGCCCTTGTCTACTCTTTCGGTTACTTCTTCAAAGAATTCAATAAGGTTGGTCAAGCATGACCTTCCCTTTTGAAATCTGTGCTGACTACTCTTTATGATACTTTCGGTTTCTGGACGAGTATCACACTAAGCAGAACAATTATCGACTGAGGCATTAGTGGGACTTATATGTTTGAAGATGAAACACTCTTAGTTTCAAGTATTATTTCCTGCATCCCCCCCCCCCCCCCCGCCACCTCATCCAACCACAGCATCCCTAGTTGGGAGGATGAGATGGGGCCTACTTTCAGGCTGACACAAGTGTGACTCTGAATCTGCCAGTGAGAGGTGCCTCTGGTGGTCGAATGGCCTGAGTTCTGAAAGTACCCAGCCAGTGCCCTGGGAAAGGATTCAGGTCTCTTCTGATTTGCCTGTAGAAGGAAGCTTTAGTCTCCCAGGCACTTGGCGGACTGCTTTAAAGTGAAGGCGTTGTGGCAGCTGCCTGCTCTCCCCTTTCCTTTTTTCTGTCCTCGCTGTGTTGTATCTCGTTACTGCAGTTTATATATACTGCCAGGTCACCTCCCTTTCTGCCGATACGGTCCCTTCGAAACAATTTAAATCCTTCCAGATGTGTACCCCATTGATTGGACTCATTCTACCATATCTCTGTGACACGAACGATGTCCAATCTATCACTCCCTGCAAAACCCTCCAGGTCACACATCTGATTTGTTAGACCCCTTACATTAATGAATGCATTCATGTTTTTTGCCTTTTGCATTTAATTTATTACTGTATTAATGTATTAATTTAATAACATATCAATTTATTAATTGTATTTAGTAATGTGCTAATTTACATTTATTAATTTTGTTCCCTTTCCCCCACCATTGGGATTAGAGTTACATAGAAACATAGAAAATAGGTGCAGGAGTAGGCCATTCGGCCCTTTGAGCCTGCACCACCATTCAATATGATCATGGCTGATCATCACCTCAGTACCCCATTCCTGCTTTCTCTCCATACCCCTTGATCCCTTTAGCCGTAAGGGCCACATCTTACTCCCCTTTGAATATATTTAGTGAATTGGCCCCAACAACTTCCTGTGGTAGAGAATTCCACAGGTTCACCACTCTCTGGGTGAAGAAGTTTCTCCTCATCTCGGTCCTAAATGGCTTACCCCTTATCCTTAGACTGTGACCCCTGGTTCTGGACTTCCCCAACATTGGGAACATTCTTCCTGCATCTAACCTGTCCAAACCCGTCAGAATGTTATATGTTTCTATGAGGGCCCTCTTGATTTATAATATCACCGGTGGCTGCTGAAGGATTTCTCGAATCGGTACGAGTGTTCACTTGCACTTGCCGTAACCACCCTGCATCGTGTTCAACGACTCTGCACCACTCTATCGATCCTGCCTGTCAACGCCTCTACCCACCCTTGTTTAGCTGGCGGCTAATTACCCTCTGCCTCTCCTCACTGGCATGTGGCATAACTCCGCTTGAAAGTACACCGCTCGAGGTCCTTTCCTTCAGGTTTCTTGCAAGACTGCAATCCGTTCCTGTTGCTGTCGACAATGGGATTGAGCAAGGGGGTATGTATGGCCACGTAGATGCGACCTAAGATTCCTTGGACCTTGGGCAAGTCGAGAGCAGTTGGGGCAATTTTCAACTTTGTCCATGGGAGGGGTACCCCGCTCTTTAGAGAACCCGCCCGTTTTTTGTGCGGATTCTACAACCGGTGGGTGATCCACTCCACCAGGTTACCCGGCAATAACAACAACATGTATTTCTATAGCACCTTTAACGTAGTGAAACGTTGTTGTTGTTGAAAGACAGCATCGCCAACAATGCAGCACTCCCTCAGTACTGCACTAAAGACATGATGGATTGAGCAAAAGATCCAGTGGAGGTTGGTGGGAGCACCTCACTGGTAGACCCTACCCCTGTACCGCCCTCCGTTTCCGCACAAACCTTCCGGCATTCTGCACTTCCCCCTTCTGCCATTCTGCCCGTACTTGTGCCCATAACTTCCTGCGTCACCACTCATGCTTTCCCCCGCCCAGGTCGCACTGTGCCCTCCACAGTCTTCCCCCGACCTCAAAGATGTCGCTTCAATGAAGTAAAAGCCTGTTTCCCAGCAGGGCTTCGAGGGGGGTCATGTTAACCTATCCCGCCCGGCGGCAAAGTGCCGGGATCGCTTCGGCCACCCGTTTTACACCCCGTCCGACCTTCCTCTCCAAACGACTTGAGGAGTTAATGCCATGTTTGGTCGCTGACTTTGTACATCCTGTCACACCATGTAAGGAAAAGTGGAAATGTAGCCGACTACGAGAGCTCGGGAAAATAGCAAAGGGATACTGAGAGGTGCAAATAGGAAGTATAAAATCATCCACTGTCATCTGTGCAATCGTCTGTTTCCCTTATCCTGCACAAAATTACAGTAGACACCTCAAGTCGCTGGAGAAATACCACCAACGATGTCTCCGCAAGATCCTACAACTCCCCTGGGAGGACAGACGCACCAACATTAGTGTCCTCGACCAGGCCAACATCCCCAGCATTGAAGCACTGACCACACTCGATCAGCTCCGCTGGGCTGGCCACATTGTTCGCATGCCAGACACGAGACTCCCAAAGCAAGCGCTCCACTCGGAATTCCTTCACGGCAAACGAGCCAAAGGTGGGCAGAGGAAACGTTACAAGGACACCCTCAAAGCCTCCCTGATAAAGTGCAGCATCCCCATTGACACCTGGGAGTCCCTGGCCAAAGACTAGTCCGCCCTAAGTGGAGGAAGTGCATCCGGGAGGGCGCTAAGCACCTCGAGTCTCGTCGCCGAGAGCGTGCAGAAATCAAGCGCAGGCAGCGGAAGGAGCGTGCGGCAAACCAGACTCCCCACCCACCCTTTCCCTCAACGACTATCTGTCCCACTTGTGACAGGGACTGTGGCTCTCGTATTGGACTGTTCAGCCACCTAAGGACTCATGTTAAGAGTGGAAGCAAGTCTTCCTCGATTCCGAGGGACTGCCTATGATGATGATGATATCGTCTACTGTGGTCATGCAGGATCAGTTTGGACTGGAGCAGCGCTGCCTTTAAACTTTCAGAATAATGAAGCGAAACAGGAACATTGTGACACAGGAGGTTTGTGTAAAATATACAGTAAGTGCACACTATGAATATACACATAGATTTTTTTTTAAAATCCCTTCCTAATCTATAACCATATTTTGGTCTTGGCTTTCATCAGCAACCATTGGTCCCATCTGGCACAATGATGCATGCTTTGAACCTGTGGTGAATACTCTGTCAGGCCGATTATCTGACCTTTGCCCCCCAGGCAGCGTCCTTTCCTCAGGCGTAAAGGTCAGGAAAAAGGGCTGCAGTAGGCACGGACCCATCGCAGCCATGTAAATAAGGGAGCGGGCTGGGGGAGGAGGGAGGTGTCTCTCAGCCTCTTGTTTCACTTTCAGAAGGTTGTGGGTTCAAGTCCCACTCAAGGGACTTGAGCACATAAATCTAGGCTGACGCTGAGGGAGTGCTGCACTATGACTGGTGCCGTCTGTCGGATGAGACGTTAAACCGAGGCCCCGTCTGCTCTCTCAGGTGGACGGAAAAGATCCCACGGCACTATTTTGGAGAAGAGATGGGGAATTATCCCCGGTGTCCTGGGGCCAATATTTATCCCTCAATCAACATAACAAAAAAACAGATTATCTGGTCATTATCACATTGCTGTGTGTGGGAGCTTGCTGTGCGCAAATTGGCTGCCGCGTTTCTCACAATACAACAGTGACTACACTCCAAAAGTACTTCATTGACTATAAAGCGCTTTGAGACGCATGAAAGGTGCTATATAAATGCAAGTCTTTCTTCTTCCTTCGTTCCTTCCTTCCTTTCTTCCGTCCTTCCTTCCTTCCTTCGGCATAGCTGGCTGGACACCCCAGTGGAAAGATGCCTAGTGGATCATGGTGTTACGGTCGCGCCCCCGCCCCCCCCCAGAGCCTCTGGTCAGTGGGGATCCCCAGGGGCAGGCCGAAAATGGGCCTTCTTGCCTGTCTCCATGCCCTGCGATGTTTTGTAGTAATCAGGCCTTTCTGGCCGCTCACCTCCATCAGCAGAGGCTTAACATGAAGCTTCAGGCCTGCAGCTGTGCTTAACTTCCCTGGCCCTTCTGCCATAGCGAGGCCCTGCCAGGGCATGGGCCTACATCAGGAGGTGTCCCCAGACCATGTTAATGGGCCTGCACAGGGCAGCGGCAGAGGAGAGGAGGCAGAAAACTCTGCCCTCATAAGTTTGGACAATACTGACATCTCAACAGCTCTGTCTCATCCTCAGAATGAATCGATTGAGCCATGTTCTACCACATATGCACTGTGAGATCCACAGGCTGATGGGTGTGACAAAGATAGGCACAGAAAGCCTTGGAAAATGCAAGTTAGTCAGCATCTGCAAAGAAAGATGACAATTTGGATGTGTACCCTTCGAAAGGATATATATACCCGAAATGTTAATATATACAAAATTATGTCTATTTCCAATTGTGTATTCCAAAATTTTCAGATTCCCCAATAAAAAATAAAAGAAAGACTTGCATTTCTATAGCGCCTTTCACGACGTCAAAACGTCCCAAAGCACGTAACAGCCAATGAAGTACTTTTGGAGTGTAGTCACTGTTGTATGTAGGAAATGCCAATTTGCGCACAGCAAGCTCCCACAAACAGCAATGTGATAATGACCCAGATAATCTGTTTTTGTTATGTTGATTGAGGGATAAATATTGGCCTCCGGACACCGGGGATAACTCCCGTGCTCTTCCTCGAAACTGTGCCATGGGATCTTTTATGTCTACCTGCGAGAGCAGACGGGGCCTCGGTTTAATGTCTCATCCGAAAGACGGCACCTCCGACAGTGCAGCGTTCCCTCAGTACTGCACTGGGAGTGTCGGCCTGGATTTTTGTGCTCACATCTCTGGAGTGGGATTTGAACCCACAACCTTCTGACTCATCAAATGAACAGTTCAGCATTTTTGTTTTCCAGACACTTACAAAACAAGAGGTCACTGGGTGAGTGGGTCTTGAGGAGAGGAAGACAGCCCATTTATAAACACACAACCACGTTTTTAAAGTTGCACTGTGTTCCATGTTTTTATTGAATGTGCGCGGTTGCAGCCCCTGTTCCAATACTTAAAGGGGCTGCTCCTCAATTTCTGGTTGCACTTCAGTCCCACACTCCTGATCTTTGGGCACACTGTGCGGAGGGGAGCGGGTAGGTCCGAGGGCCTCCTCGTAGGACTGCTCCTGGGCCTGGCCAAGGGGGCCATCAGCCGGTCCAGGCAGCGGGCGGTCGAGGGGGTCGTTCAGCCCGACTGCCTGCCTCTCTTCCGCGCCTACATCCGAGCCAGGGTGTCCCTGGAGATGGAGCACGCGGTGTCCACCGGTACGCTCGCGGCCTTCCGCGAGAGGTGGGCGCCGGAGGGACTGGAGTG